>NW_022436991.1:14032073-14139161 GCF_009761245.1 Sapajus apella | reverse complement strand
CCCCACACCTGATGAGAAATCATCCCATTCTTTCTGCCCCCCCAAGAGGTCACCTGTTCTCTGTTGCAAATTGAGCCATTAGTGCAAGTTTTGGAGACTTGGGACAATCATCCCCACTATGGAGCCTTTCCCGGTGTCACCAAGGCAAGGCCCTGCCGGCCCTGCTGAGAGGCTGTCTGTTCTGCCTTCCTCTCCTTCCACGAGCTTGCATTCCATAGCACTAAGAAGAAAAGTGAGCATCCATCACAGGTCAGGCATCGCCATTGGTTCCCGATCCTTTAATTATTCCCATAGCACCTTCTATTTGCCTGACACCTCAGCCTACTCTTCTAGCACTGACTTAGTTTTTCCTGAAGGTGACTCTTTTTAAAATTTTATTATTTATTTTTGAGACAGGGTCTCTCTTCTGTTGTCCAGGCTGGAGTGCAGTGGCACGATCGTAGTTCACTGCAGCCTCAACCTCCTGGACGCAAGTGATCCTCCCACCTCAACCCACTAAGCAGCTGAGGCTACAGGCACGTGCCACCACACCTGGCTAATTTTTAAAATTTTTGTAGGGATGAGGTCTCGCTATGTTGCCCAGGCTGGTCTCGAACTCCTGAAGCTCAAGCGATCCTCCCACCTCAGCCTCTCAAAGTGCTGAGATTAGAGGCTTGAGTCATTGCATTCAGCCTCATTTTTTACATGTACATTTAAAAACGGGAGTTTCGATTCTTGATTCTCAAACTGGACTGTGTATCAACAGCACCTGCGGGGCCCATTCAAACATAGAATGGGTCTTACTCTCAGGGTTTCACATTCCACAGGTCTGGACTGGGGCTGGAGAATTTGCAGAAGTGCCCAGGTGAGCCTGGTGCTGCTGGTCGGGCACTCAGTGTATGCTGAGACCACTAGCTTCGATCACCACTCTCACTGGAAATCAGGGTCCCTTGCCATAAAAAGAAAAAAAAAAAAAGATGTGTCACAGAATCTCCCGAATAGTTCAATTAAAGATACTTTATGAAAGAACTCCTCACAGAGGAGTGGGAAGGGTTAAGAGAATCTGAGGCCAGGCACGGTGGTTCTCGTGTGTAATTCCAGTGCTTTCTTTGGGAGGCTGAGGCAGGAGGATCACTCGAGCGCAGGAGTTTCAGACCAGCCTGAGCAACATAGTGAGACCCTGTCTCTACAAAAAAAATTAAAAATTCGTGGAGTGTGGTGGCAAGTGCCTGTAGTTCCGGCTATTCGGGAGGCTGAAGCGGTTAGGACTCCTGGAGCCCAGGAGGTTGAGGCTGTAGTGAGCCATGATTCAGCCACTTCACACGGCACTCCCGCCTGGGTCACAGAGCAAGGCTTTGTCTCAAAAATATATATATTTTTTTGAGATGGGGTCTCACAATGTCACCCAGGCTGGAGTGCAGTGGCGTGATCTCCGCTCACTGCAACCTCTGCCTCCCAGGTTCAAGCAATTCTCCTACCTCAGCCTCCCGAGCTGCTGGTACTCCAGGCACCCGCCATCATGCCTGGCTAATTTTTTGTATTTTTAGTAGAGATGGGGTTTCACTATGTTGGCCAGGCTGGTCTTGAACTCCTGACTGTGTGATCTGCCCACCTCGGCCTCCCAAAGTGCTGGGAGCCATCCCGGCCGTCGCGCCCGGTGTGAGGTCTGAGCCATCTCTCCCGGCCTCAAAAATGATTAATAATAACAAATTATAAAAAAAGTTACTCAATCTGGCTAGAAACTATGGAAGATTCTGAACCTGCAGCCAGCCTTGTCTTTGCTCTAAAAAACTGACAAGGGTTAGAAAGGTGTTAAGGACCTATTGGCGCCACACAGAGATTCTTCTGATTGAAGTAATATGAATGTTAAAAATCAGAGGACAGAGAATCACTTTTTCATTCTTTGGTTCAGACAACATAATGTATGACTCAACACCAGCTTAAAGCACTTGTCCCCTGGTGGGAAATGGGAATATGTAGCTCATAGCCCCCAGGGACACCCAGATTCTGGGACTTATTCACCAGCTCACACTCAGCCCCGGGGGAGGGCTGCTGCTGGGGAAGGAAGCAGGGTGGTGTACGTCCCCCGGCGGGTCCAACCTGCCTCAAAGCCGGATGGGGGCGGGCTCTGGTGGCCAAGGCAAGGCCCCAAGCAGAGAGACAGGCGCCAGCAGGTGGAAGCATGCCCCCAAGGGCCGTTGGGGGACTGGGGGCACCAGCTGTGTCTGCTGCACCTTCACAGCTCCCTGCCACTGCTCCCTCCCCTTAAGTATCATTGTCCCCTGGAATCCCAACTCCCACTCTGTTCTCTTTTGCCCGGCGTGGCTTCAGAGGCATCCTGTTAGCTCCAAGTACTCTCCAACAATCACAGCAGATACAGAGAGACTGCTGACGTCTTGCCAGTGCCCCACACCTGTCTGAGCTGCAGCTCGTGGACATCCCTGCTGGCTACTCCGCAGCTCATGTGGGCTCTGCATGTCACTGTCCCCCTGCCTTAGCACTGTTCCATGCTCAGTGAGGAACGCCATTGTCTGACGTCTGAGTTCCATGCTCAGTGAGGAATGCCATCGTCTGCCCAGGTGTCCAAGCCAGGAACATGGCACCACCTTGGCCTCATCCCTCTCCATTGCTGCCGTGTTCACAGGTGCACAGCCCGCTGAGTCCACCCCTCAGAGGTTATCAGTTCACCTACTTGTCCTCACTTCCATTGTGACCACAGTCCGGCCACCGTCATCTCTCATGTGGAGTGCGGTGGAAGCCTCTGGGAGCTCTTTCCATCCTGTCCATCCATTCTTCACCCTCCGCTCAGCAGACATAGTTCCCGGGCTAAGCCCCTTACCTGCCCCTGAAGGCAGGTCAAAGTCAGTTTTCCTAGCCTGGCTTCGAAGAATCCTCCAGACTGCCTTCTCTACCTGGTGGCCTCCTTCCCCATCAAGCCTGGTGGCCGGCTGGTCCAGGATCCCTGAGAACCGAAGGGGCCACTCCATCCCAGTCAGCAGCCATCCTCTTCTGGACACCTGGTTCCAGAATTGCTTGGGACTCTGGAGAATATCTTGAATTAGAGCCTTGACTAGGGAATCCTACGCCCCACAGCCAGACCAGCTCAACACCCTGCTAAGAGCGGGAGAATGTGGTCTCCAAGTGGCCACCCTGTCCTGATTATCGCCTCCTTGCTGACCTTGGTTCCTGGAGTTAGAGAGGAACTGAGTTTGAATCCAGACCATGCTCCTACCTAGCTGTGTGGACCAGTTGCTTAATCCCCCAGAAGCTGAGTTTTCTTGTCTGCAAAACGGGTGATACATTGCTACATTGCAGGACCGTTAGGAAGATTTGGGGATGTAATCTGCTTGAATTTTTGTATCTGAGATCAGATTCTCTAGAGGCGCAGAGTAAGATGAGGATTTGGGTGCAAAGTCATTGGTGAAGGCAATGCTCCCTCAGGACACTGGTAAGGAAATTGACGCCGCAGGACAGGGAAGGGAGAAAGGAAAGCAAGGGATGGTGTCAGGCCAGTCTGACCCCACGGGGGCTTTGCAGTGTGGGTCACATCTCCGACTGTCCCAGCCAGAGCCACAGGACAGGACCCTGCTGGTCAGTCATGTGCTGATGGCAGCTAAGAGGGAAATGTAAGTTCCCAGTCATTTTCTGAACAAAGATAGACAAAATGGGTTCTGGTTGCCCAAAGCCAATCCTCCAAAGACAGAAACTCTAAAAAGAGAGCCGAGGAGACTGGGCGGGACACCAGCACTTTCCTTTTTAACATGGTACATAATAAAGACCTGGTAACTGTCAGCCCTTATTGTGACAATGATAACAACCAGAATGATCAGTATTGTTATTAATTTCCTTGGCTGGAATGGGCTGAAACTTGCAGACAGATGCTCCCGAGCCCAGTAAGAAGACAAGGAAATAAATCTAGCGACCTAGCTGGAAAAAGAAGCACAGCTCGGCCAGGCACACCTATAATTTCAGTGCTTTGGGAGGCCGAGGTGGGAGGATCACTGGTGGCTGAGAGTTCGAGACCAGCCTGAGTAACATAATGAGACTCTGTCTCTACAAAAATAAAAAATAAAAAAATTAGCTGAGCATGGTGGCACTTACCTGTAGTCACAGCTACTACGGAGGCTGAGGCAAGAGGATGGCCTGAGGCTAGGAGTTAGTGGCTGCAGTAAGCTATGATCATGCCACTGCACCCCAGCCTGGACCAAAAGCAAGACTCTCTCTCTCTCATTACATATATATATATATGCAGCACAACCCATCTGGGCACTGCTCAGGCTTGTAATCCCAGCATTTTGGAGACTGAGGTGGGTAGATCATTTGAGGTCAGCAGTTTGAGACCAGCCTGGCCAACATGGCGAAACCCCATCTCTACTAAAAACACCAAAATTAGCCGGGCACGGTGGCAGGTGCCTGCAATCCCAGCCACTCGGGAGGCTGAGGCAGGAGAATTGCTTGAACCTGGGAGGTGGAGGTTGCAGCTTGAGCCGAGATGTGGCCACTGCCCCCCAGCCTGGGCGATACAGCCAGACTCTGTCTTAATAAACAAATAAGCACAACCCCGCCAGGCATCGGGGACCCTTTGCCTGTTTCCCCATAGTTAAGTTACTTCTGGAGCATCCCCACCTCCAAGCTCCAGCCCGTCTCCCATCAATTCTGAAAGAGCAGAGCTGGGCCCCGCTGTGAGGGGAGGTGCGGGGGAGGCGTCCTGGCCCGGGGCCCACGTGGGCAGGGTTGAACGCACCCCCTGCGGTGTGGGGGCTGCGCGGGGGAGGCCGCTGAGTCAGTGAGCAGCGCCATGATGAGGGGCGGTCCCTGCCGGCACCAGCAGGGGCTGGAAACCCAGCGAGAGGAGCATCGGCAGCTCCGAGGTAAAGGCGGTTGGGTTGGGATGAAACCCCCTGGGGGCGGCCACCCTCCCGCAGGCTCAGCGCTCTGTGATTTTCTTGCTGCGCTCTCTGCTGCCTGGTGGGCCTGGGGCCAGCTAAGGGCTCGGAGGCTGAGTGTGCGGTGCCAGGGGATGTTTTAACAACATCCAGGCTGCCAAGAGCACATTATTCTCTTACAATAATCCAAGGAATTGCCCAGGAGATGTGATATTTTGGTATGGGGGGGAAAAAAAGAAAAGAAAAAAAGGGAAGAAGAGGAAAAGAGAAGTTCTCTGAAACTCTAAAAGTGCTGTTGCGCTAGGAACCAGAGTGGGTGTTTCAGCATCTGGGTTCTTCCTCAGGGAGCAGGTAGGGACCCAGAATTTACTGTTCATTTGTTTTATTTGATAAATAGTATTTCTTGGATGTCCCCGGGACATTCCAGGTGGAAGGAACAGCTTGTGCAAAGGCAGAGAGCTGAAAAGGACAGGTTTGACAGCTTTGGAGAACAGAAAAACTGAAGATAGGGACTCCTGCTTGTGATGGAAATTCTCCTCAAACCGGCATAGGCAATGACAAGGAGTTAATTGGTTCATGTGATTGAAAGTACAAAGGACTGGCAGCTTCAGGCATGGCTGGTTCTAGGGGCTCAAACAATGTCATCAGGTTGCAGTCTTCCTCTATCTCTTGGCTCTGCCTCCCTTGGCACTGGGTTCACTCTCATGAAGGCTCTTGCTACCTGGTAATTCAGTCAATTCCATCTTTACATCCTTCTAGCCTCAAACCTGGTAAGAAGAAAAGGCTTCTAGTGCTGGGCGTGGTGGCGTAGGCCTACACTCCCATTACTTTGTGAGGCTGAGGGAGAATGATCACTTGAACTTAGGAGTTTGAAACCAGCCTGTGTAACATGGTGAGGCACCATCTCTACAAAAAATACAAAAGTGAGCTGGGCATGGTGGTGCATGCCAGTACTCCCAGCTACTCAGGAGGCTGAGGAGGGAGGACTGCTTGAGCCCAAGAGGTAGAGGTTGCAGTGAGCTGTGATTACACCACTGTGCTGCAGCGTGGTGACAGAGTGCGACTCTGCTCAGAAAGGAAAGAAAGAAAGAGAGAAAGAGAGGAGAGAGGAAGGGAGGAAGGGAGGTGGGCAGGCTTCTCTCTCCCAGTAGTTCCTGCAAAGGTCCTGAGGTTGATTCTCCTTGAACAGACGTGGGTCATGGGTCCATGTCTTACTGCCCAGGCCTGGTCCATAGCCCCTTCTCTAACGTGTGGGTCTTGCTGGAACCTCATGACCAGTGTGACATGGAAGGCAACCCATGGGGATGTGTTCCTAGTTCCATCTTCTATTTGGTTCTTTTTCTTTCAGAAATCATATGTGTCCCCACAATGTCATTTCTCCCTCTTGACTCTCTCTCTAGCCTTGACCTCATCGAGAGCCCCTGGTCTCTATTCCCGGTCCCCATTCGATATATCCCCACCATGTTCTTCTCAACAAACTGTAATAGGACAAATGACTTGAGCTCTTACTATGTGCTAACATAAGCTCCCTACATTGCTGTGCAACCAAATCCTCGTAACACCACGGCACTGAGAGACAGTTGTTATTACCCCCAGTTTATTTTTTTGTTTTTTGAGACAGAGTCTCACTCTGTTGCTCAGGCTGGAGTGCAGTGACGTGATCTTGGCTCACTGCAACCTCTGCCTCCCAGGTTCAAGCCATTCTCCTGACTCAGCCTCCCGAGTAGCTGGGATTACAGATGGGCGCCACCACACCTGGCTAGTTCTTTGTATTTTGGTAGAGACAGGTTTCACCATGTTGGCCAGGGTGTTGTCGAACTTCTGACCTCGCCTCCCAAAATGCTGGGATTATAGGCACAAGCCACCACACCCAGCCATCACCCCCATTTTATGGACGAAGGAACTGAGGTCTAGAGAAATTCACTCCTGAACCAATGACTGGAGTTGGAGGGACATAGGGCTCTGACTGGCTAGCCATGAGTCATGTACCCCAGCATGGAGCCCAGATATGGGTCAGCTGCAATGGAACCATGAAGACTGAGGGAAGAAAAAGATTCTCCCAGTGAAAAGCATGCAGGCACTGTTATAATATGGGTAGGAAAGACAGCAGATACCCCATAAACTAGATGACAAATGATGGCAATCCAATTTGGACCCATTTGTAGGAAAAGGGAGCTGTGCTATCTCAGGGAGTACAAAGAAAGTTTGAACTGCCAAACCACTGGAAGGACAGGAGGGCAGGTGGCCTTCAGGAACAGCTGGAGCCAGGTGCTCATGTGGCCAGAATGCTCAGACTCTCATCCAAGCTTCTCTCTCCTTCTCTCTATTTCAGTGGTTCTAAGTGCAGATTCCTAGAGGAAGACTTTGATTGGTCAGTTAAAAGTCAGATGATCATACTGGACCAATCAGCTATGCCAGGAGGGCAGGACCCCACCAGAACATGGCTGACTGGGAGAACCACAAGGTTGAAGTGTGGAAGGAGCAATGGTGGGGTCTAGAAAAAATGTGAGGTAGGATACAGGGCAGATAAAAGTGTAGGTGTGGCTTGAGGGACCTTGTGTGTGAGGTGGCATACTTAGAGCCACAGGTGGCCGAATGTGGTGGCTCATGCCTGTAATCCCAGCACTCTAGGAGGCTGAAGCAGGCAAATAGCTTGAGCCCAGGACTTTGAGAACAGCCTGGGCAACATGGCGAGACCCCCACCTCTACAAAAAATAAAAAATTAGCTAGATGTGGTGGTGTACTCCCATATTGCCATCTACTTGGGAGGCTGAGATGGTAGGATGGCTTGAGCCCAGGAGTTTGAGGCTGCAGTGAGCCGTGATAGCACCACCGCACTCCAGCCTGGGTGACGGAGTCAGACTCTCTTGAAAAAAAAAAAAAAAAAAAACCCCACAAAAACAAACAAACAAAAAAAGAACAAAGCAAAATGTATAGTTGGAGGTAACAGAGAACCTCACACTGACTGGCCTAACAACACAGCAGTTTATCTCATGAAATCCAGAGCAGGGCAGCTCCCGGCGTTGCTGGTTGATCTGATGAGCCCATTGTTCCATCGCTCTTCTCTGCGTCTCCAGCGTTAGCTTCACCCTAAACTGGTGGCTCTGTGGCAGCAAGCTGGCTCTCAGTGGTGATCATCTAACCCATGAGAAAGAAAGGGAGCCCCTGGTCCAGTCACAGGACAAAAGTTCTTCCCCAGTAATGGGCCTCCAGAGAATGCTGTGCTCTGGGCACTGGCTGACTTAAGCTTGGGTTCCTGAGCTGGTCCCTGCAGACAAGGATGGGGTGGCCATGACAGCCTTCCATCATCAATCAGGACCTGCTCCAGAGCCAGGGTCTATTCTAAAATGACTTGCTATCCTCCACCGGTGTGGGAGGAATAGGCACGGGGTGGGTCCGTCTTGGGTTGCTCCTGGTCTCACGGCCTCTCTGCCTCTGTTGGACAGGGGTCCTGTGGCTGTCTGTGGTCTCCGAGGTGCTGTACATTCTGCTGCTGGTGGTTGGCTTCAGCCTCATGTGTCTCGAGCTGTTCCACTCCAGCAATGTCATCGACGGGCTCAAGCTCAACGCCTTCGCGGCTGTCTTCACGGTGCTCTCAGGTAAGGTGTGGCTGGTCCCGTGGCCTCTCACAGCAGAGGTGAGAAGGGGTGCTGCCCTTGGGGTAAGCCTTGGTTGTACCAACTGGGAGACATGGGACAAATCTTTTCTCTTCTGTGAGCCTGAGTTTTATCATTTGTGAAAAAATGTCTCACATATATTGACTAAGCATCTGTCACATGCCAGGTGCCGGCCCAGGTTCTGAGGTCATAGCACTGAACAAAAGCAGGCAGTCCCAGACCTCAAGGAGCATAACACGTGTGGGCAGCGGGGAGAGGCAGACGAACTCGAGATGTCTTCAGGAATTCAGTGCCACATGGTCTGTGATGGACTGGATTTGCAGCATCAGGGAAAGGGCGGTAGTTATGTAGAATGGGCTGACTGCGTGCCCTGGGATATAAAAAAGAAGCCTAGGCTGGATGCAGTGGCTCACGCCTTTAATCCCAGCACTTTGGGAGGCTGAAGCGGATGGATCGCAAGGTCAGGAGTTCAAGACCAGCCTGGCCAAGATGGTGGAACCCCGTCTCTACTAAAAATACAAAAATTATCCAGGCGTGGTGGCACATGCCTGTAATCCCAGCTACTCAGGAGGCTGAGGCAGGAGAATTGCTTGAATCCAGGAGGTGGAGGTTGCAGTGAGCCCAGGTCGTGCCACTGCACTACAGCCTGGGCTACAGAGCAAGACTCCATCTCAAAAAAAAAAAAAAAAAAAAAAAAAAAAAAGAAGAAGACGAAGAAGGAAGAAGAAGAAGAAGAGGAAGAAAGAAGAAGAGGGAGGAGGAGGAGGCAGCGATTTGGGTTGTAGGGCACGTAGCTCCTCTTTCTGAGCTCATCCGGCTTTGAGAACTCCACGTGGAGATGCTGCATTGGAAGTCGAATGATCAAACATATCTGGAAGCTCAAGGGCAAGTGCGGGCTGGGCAGGGATTGTGAGGAAAGGTCACGAGCCAAGGATTTTAAGGGTTTCAGGAAGAATGGGAGAGTCAGCTGCATCATATGACTCGGGAAGGGGGAGACAGACTATTCCAAGGCAAACACTTAGATTTGGTGGGCAGGTGCCCAGGGTCGCCGCAGCAGCTCCAGGTCATCAGGGGTTAAGCTGGGATTACGCAGGAAGGGAATAAAGAAAGCCTATAAACTAGAACTTCAGGAGGCCTGGCAGACAGAACAGTGGCTTGGCTGTGTAAGACATTTGCTCCTAAAAAGCTGAGTGTAAATTGAATTTCTATAAATTTAATCCTATTCTTCACGCATTGGAAGAACTCTCTATTTAATGAAACCGAAACGATGAGCCTCTTGGTAAGGGAAGTAATCTCTCCTAATTGAGGTATGTACATTTGACGGAGGGATCTTTCAAAGAATAGAGAGCTGCATTCAAGAAATTAGAGCACATGCCATAGATCAAAACATGGCGATCTGTCATCTCAGGATGTAGGAAATCCAATCATGATGGGAAAGAAAAGAAGAAAAGTAGAAAAATTGTCACAACACACACACAACATGCATTTTGGCCCCCTTGCGCCCCATCCCTAGCCATCCAAGGTCCGAAAGCTTATTTATTCTTTTTTTTCTCCATCTTTTATTTATTTACTCAACCAGCATTCACTGAAGGCCTAACTGGGAACTGTGCTTTTTGTGGGGAGTTGAAGGAAAAAGACTGTCTTGCTTCGTTGCCCAGGCTGGAGAGCAGTGGTGCAATCATGATGCACTGCAGCCTTGACGTTCAGGGTTCAAGCGATACTTCATCTCGGCCTCCTAAGTAGCTGGGATTATAGGCGACCTCCATTCCCCTCACCTCGCCCAAGCAATTTTAAAAATGTTTTGTAGAGTTGGGTCTTGCTAGGTTGCCCAGAATAGCCTCCAACTCCTGGGCTCAAGTAATCCTCCTGCTTCAGCCTCTCAAAGCACTGGGATTATGGGCATGAGCCACCACGGCTGGCCAAGTTTGTGATCTTGTGGAGAGACGTATTCCTCAGATGATTCTAACATGGTGTATGGACTTCTATGGACTGGGTGTCTCAACAGCCCTGGGGGAAGGGCACCCACATTTGCCCAGGGAGTGGGGATGAATGGGTTGGGCATAGGGAATGCAACATTTGAGTGAGACTTGGAAAATAAGTGAAAGTCTGCTTGGTAGACATCTTGGGGAGGGCATTCCAGGTGGAGTGGACAGTGGAAGCGAAGGCCTGATGACGCGGCGTATTCTGGGACCTTCAGAATGGTGGGAGGACTGGGAGCAGGGAGAGGAGGAATGTTGAAAGATGAAGCCGGAGAGTTGTGTGAGGGTCTCAGTGCTTCATAGCGGTCTTTGGATTTATCATATGGGCAATAGGGAACCACCGAAGTGTGGAGCAAGGGGCAACGTGGTCAGGTTTGCATTTGGGGGTTGTACTAGTCCATTCTCATGCTGCTAGTACAGACGTATCTGAGGCTGGGTGATATATAAAGGAGGGAAGTTTAATGGACTCACAGATCCACCTGGCTGGGGAGACCTCACATACATGGTGGAAGGCAAATGAGGAGCAAAGTCATGTCTTACATGGCGGCAGGCAAGAGAGCGTGTGCAGGGAAACTCCCCCTTCATAAAACCATCCACTGTCATGAGATATCACAAAAACAGCTCAGGGTAACCTACCGCCATGATTCAATTACCTCCCACTAGGTCCCTCTCATGACATGTGGAAATTATGGGAGCTACAATTCAAGATGAGATTTGGGTGGGGACACAGCCAGACCGTATCAGGGATGGTCCCTCTGGGTTCAGGGTGGAGCACAGAGGGAGGGGAGCAGGAATGGAGGTGGGGAGGTGGGTCAGAGCTGTAATGGTGCAAAGCAGCAAGGCCCAAGTGGAGAATGGGTGGGGACAGGAGCAGGTCCAGGGTGCAGGAGGTCAAGTCAGCAGGGCTTGAGGACTGGTTGGGAGGGGCGGGTGGGAGTAGGTGGTTAGGGGAAAATAGAGTCAAAGTCAAGGGTTTCTAGCTTAGGTACACAGAATTCAGGGGGTCTGTGAACCCAGTCAGGGGAAACAGCATCTTTAATTTTCTAACATGAAATTAACTGTCATTTCGCATTTCCTCCAACAAATCACAGCAGTGGGGAGGAGACCGGGACATAGTCACCAACAGTAATCCATACTTTTCATGACATCTCACCACAGCTGCAGCTACCTCCAAATGCACTCCTTCCAAAGTATGGTGCTTATTAGAGTTTCTACTGAATCTCGTTTCACATGTTAACCAAACAGCACACACATTCCTATACAACGGTTTGTTTAAATATGTTGCTAACTATATTTCAGTGTAATTCGTTGCCTCTGTAATACTACGTATTTCATATCATGCGGCAGAAAACTTTATTCTGAGAAGGGGCCAGATGGTCAGAGGGCCCCTGACCTGGGAGATCCCTCAGCTGTCCTTTGGCTTGGGATGGGGTGACCAGTGGTCTTACCAAGATGGGGAAGAAGGGGAAGGGGCTGGAGGGGAGATGATCAGTCTGTCTCAGATGGTTTGGGCATGATGTCCCTGGGGGCAGGCATCCGGCCGCCTCTCCTTCATCAGTGGGTTCATCTCTCCTTTCCTTTCCCTGCACCAATCATCAAAAAATCACCTCCATTTTCCAAAGCATGCAGCCCTTCCCCCAGCCTGCTCACTCCAGCCACACAACAGAAGTTTGTCATTGGCCACAAGCAACCACCACCAGTCCTTGCAGGCAGGCTCCTTGTGGGGGGCAGGAGGTGGGGGACTCTTTCTTCCACTTCCAAGGACTTCTCAAAGTTTCTACCCCTCAAGAAAACACATAAGCCAACCCAGGTTTTCTCCTAGTGGTCAGACCCACTGTGAAAGCAAATAAGATTGTCTCCATAATTCCAGGCGGATAAACAATCCAGGCTCTGGGAGGTTAATTGACTTGCCCAAGGTCATGCAGCTGGTCATTGCGGAGCTGGGATTAAACCCAGCTCCCGTGGCTTCAAAGCCCTGTGCTCTTTTCACAGGCCCGCACTGCAGGAGTGACCAGGCGGGCGGACAAAGATTCGAAGTCTTCAGAAAACAGTAACTGAGAAGTGTGTAGCAGCCGGATGCTGGAGTAAGACTGAGGTAGCAAGTTGTGGAGAGAAAGGATTTTGTATTCATGCCTGGGAAAAGATAAACAGGGGAGGCATGATATGAGGAGATAAACTTTAAGGCTGCTGCAGAGAGCTGGGCGTCTGGCCAGGAAGGCATGGGAGGCTGGTCTTTAGGGAGCCCGTTGGAAACAGGGCAAGGGGTGGTGAGGGGCTTGGGGGAGGTGGAGAGGACTTCTGCTCTGCTCCTGGGGGAGGGAAAGTGCTGCTTTCTGTCTAGGAAGAGCTGGCAGTCAGGATTGGGCAGAGGCCAACAGCCAGGTCCATCTTGGGAGAGGCCGGGCTCTGATGTCTGCTGGACCAGCTCAGCCCAAGGTCAATGCCTTCTGGGGTGGTGAAGGCAGAGACTGGGACAGCCCTTCCTCTAACCAGTGATAGTCAGCCCTCTGCAGCCATGGGTTCCGCATCTGTAGATTCCACCAACCCCAAAGGGAAACCATTTGGAAAAAAAAGCAATCAAAAATAACAATACAACAATAAAAATAATACAAATTTAACAACAATGCAGTATAGCAACTATGTACGTATCATTCATGTCGCATTAGGTTTTACAAGTAATCTAGAAATGATTTAGAGTATCCAGGAGGATGCACGTAGGTTGTATGCAAATAGTAAGTCTTTTTTTAAAAGTTAAAAAATTCTATCATTATTTTTGAAGACGGGGTCTTGCTCTGTTGCCCAGGCTAGAGTGCAGTGCCACAATCACATCCTGCTGTGCCTCGACCTCCTAGGCTCAAGCGATCCTCCCACCTCAGCCCCCCCACTAGCTGAGACTGCAGATACATGACACCATGCCCAGCTAATTTTTTTAATTTTAAAATTTTTTGTGAAGATGGGTTCTTGCCATGTTGGCTCAGGCTGGTCTTGAACTCCTGTCCTCAAGCAGTCCTCCCTCCTCGGCCTCCCAAAGTGCTGAGATTACAAGCGTGGGCCCCAAATTATATCAGGGACTTGAGCATCCTTGGATTTTAGTGCCCATGGGGAGTCTTAGAACCAATCCCCTGTGGATAGCGAAGGACAATGGAATTATAATCCATTCACTCATTATGATGAATCACAATAGCCATCATTGATGGAGATGCGATAGACTCTCTCCTTTGACCGGTTCGAATCAGGCCCCTCTGAGTCCTCTTTCTGACCAGACCTCAATCTTGGGCTCTGTCCTTCATCTACTCATTTGAGTTTTAGCAAGAATCCTACTGGATCCGTGTATCAAACACACCCCACTCTTAATATCTGATCCAATTCCTCCTCCCTCGCCCCTGATTGTGTTATCACCCTGGCCTGCCCTCAGCAAAAACCCTGTCAAGTGAGTTTAGCCAGAACCCCCTTTCCCCGATGCTGCTTCTTAGTGATTTTCATCTGTGAACCCCACCCTGCTCCTTGGCTATGAATCCCCACTTGTCCTTGTATTCAGAGCTGAGCCTGATCTCTCCCCACTACTGCAACCCTCCCTGGCAGTGGTCCCTCTTGAATAAGTCTTCCTTATCGTTTTTACCGAGTGTCTATATAAGTTTTTCTTTAACAGGGTGGGTGTGATAGCTCATATGTGTAATCCCAGCACTTTGGGAGGCTAAAGGGCCTCCCACTTGAGGCCTGAAATTTGAGATCAGCCTGGGGCAACATGGTGAGACCCTGACTCTATGGAAAAAAAAAAATAGCTGGGTATAGTGATGTGAGCCTTTAGTCCCAGCTTGATGTGGTTTGGCTCTGTGTCCCCACCCAAATCTCACCTTGAATTGTAATAATTCCCTCAGGTTAAGGGCGGAACTAGGTGGAGGTAACTGAATCATGGAGGCGGTTTCCCCCATGCTGTTCTCATGATAGAGAGTGAGTTCTCACGAGATCTGATGGTTTTATAAGGGCCTCCTCCTTTGCTCAGCAGTCATTCTATCTCCTGCCACTGTGTGAAGAAGGATATGTTTGCTTCCCCTTCCACCATGATTGTAAGTGTCCTGAGGCTTCCCCATCCGGACAAAACTGTGAGTCAATTAAGCCTCTTTTCTCTGTAGATTACCCAGTCTTGGGTATGTCTTTATTAGGAGTGTGAAAACGGACTACTACACAGCTACTCAGGAGGCCGAGACAGGAGGATCCTTGAGCGCAGGAGGTCAAGGTTGCAGTGAGCTATGATCATGCCACTGCACTCCAGCCTGGGCAACAGAACAAGAATCTGTCTCTTAAAAAAACATTTTCTTTTCTTTGACAAATGCTACTATGTCCCGGCCCTGGCGTAAGCCTGACACAGGCGTTAATCTCTTTACTGCTTCTAGAGAGAGAGGGACTAACATTACGTCCATTCTACAGATCAGAAAACTGACTTGCCTGCAGCCACATAGCTAGTAACGTGTTGAACACTAGAGTGTGCCATGGTGAAGTGCTCTGAGCAGAGCTTTGCATCTGGGACTTCAGGTGGTTATTGCTATTATTATTATTATAATTCCTAGTTGTCCTTGAATAAATTGAGGGACAGATTGTGGCCCCAGGGGTCAGCGCTGTCAAAACGAGACTGGCACAATTTGATCAGATATCAAGGGTGGGTGATTTTCAAGGCTGGAGCCTAGGGGCTGGGATTTGGATGCTTCGGTGAAGGAAGAAAAAGGATCAAGGCTCTCTCTCCACTCAGTGTTGCTGGCAGCAGACGGTTGTACAGGAAAGTGGCCCCCCAGGCCCGAGGGACAGGGTGGGGGAGGGGCAGGGGACTGGGAAGTTCAGGGTGGTGACTTTTGGCTCCCATGGTCACCTTCTTGAGCCGGCATGGGGCTTGAAGCTCACAATACTTCTAGAGACCCACTAAATATTTAATTTTGACTTCTTTTAAAATCAGAAGGAAAAAAAAGAACATAATAATAATGAAGATATAAGAATGAATCTAGACAGGGTCATATTTGTCTTTATACCGTTACTGTCATAAAAGGTAAATCTTAATATATCTTTTATAGAGGAATAGGTCTGCAACGGCAAAGGTGCCTAGGGCCCATAAAAGTCATAATGCGGGCCTGAACTGGGCTTTTCTTGTGCTCTCCCAGCAGAGCAAGACTAATTCGAGACCAGGAGTGGCTCTCGCTGCCCGCGTCCCCACTTCCCTGAGTCTTGTGACTTCGGTCAGGAGGGCTCTGCCACCCCCTTGCTCCCTGGTGGCCAGGGGCTTAGATCCAGAAAGGGCGGTGAGAGCCGGCTGGGTATATTTCTGTTCCTCCCCCAGCTCCTCTGAAAAATGAGGCTGATCTACTTAGGAAAAAAGAGATTTGGAAAATTCCTGCACAGTCCGGCTAACTGTGGGCTTTCAGGAAAAACAGCTCTGGCACAAAGAGAAACCTGTCCATCTCCAGGAACTAATCAATCAGCCTCGAGGAGACATCAACAAGTCTATTTTGTTACCTAAAGAGAAAATGAAATTTCACAATAAAACCCAGATTCCCAAAGGAAAAGGTCATTCTTTGAAATCCGAGTTTCAGGTGCCATCTTAAGCGTGTGGCCCGAGGTGAAGAGCACCCTCCTCTATGGCCTGCGGGGTGGGTGCCACTGGTGTGCTTTGGACAGGAGTTTGGGGACCTGGAGGCCTGGGGTCTGAGGGGCAAGGCGTGCCGACCGCACTGCACTGTCCATACCCGCATCCTCAGGAGCTAGGTTGTAAACAGGCAGAGTGGAACTCCCCTGGGCATGTTACCAGCGCCAGGAGCCAGGCAGCATGTGGCTTCTCAGGAAAGCAAATTTGCAGAGCCATTTGCCTTGCAATCAGATCTGTGCTGCCTTTTGGGAGTGAATGTGAGCCACTGAATGTAGCTCACTGAGTTTGCCTTTTTCCATCAGCTGCCAGGAAGCTCAGATCTAAGTTTTGTGTTCAATGGCACCTTCCCCCAAGCAAGGCTTCCTGCCCATTCCACTTCTTCCTTAATTCCTTGGCATCTTCATGGAGCTTAGTCTTATTGTGGTGACTTTTGTCTTATTGTGTTGATGTTTCTTCCTTTAAATGGCCACAAATTATCTTAGGACAAGTTTGCTGGGACCCTAATTCCACTAGTCACCTCTGCCACCTTAATCTGTCCTGAAAGAATCCGCCACCCATAGCCCCTTCTGTTCAGTTCCCCTGGCCTAGCAGACTCAGTTTCTTGCTCATAGCTTAGAGGGCAAGTATTTTTTTATTGCATTTTAGGTTTTGGGGTACATGTGAAGAACATGCAAGATTGTTGCATAGGTACACACGTGGCAGTGTGATTTGCTGCCTTCCTCCCCATCACCTACATCTGGCATCTCTCCCCATGCTGGAACCATCATTTTCAGCAAACTGATACAAGAACAGAAAATCAAATAACCTCATGTTCTCATTCATAGGTGGGTGTTGAACAATGAGGGCAGGTATTTTTTAGAAATGCAAAAGCATTGCTGGGCATGGTGGCTCACGCATGTAATCCCAGCACTTTGGGAGGCTGAGGTGGGCGGATCACGAGGTCAAGAGATCGAGACCATGGTGAAACCCCGTCTCTACCAAAAAATACAAAAATTAGCTGGGCGTGGTGGCACGTGCCTGTGGTCCCAGCTACTCGAGAGGCTGAGGCAGGAGAATTGCTTGAACCCAGGAGGTGGAGGTTGCAGTGAGCTGAGATCGCACCATTGCACTCCAGCCTGGTGACTGGCAACAGAGCAAGACTCTGTCTTAAAAAAAAAAAAAAAAAAAAAAAGTAGAGGCTCTAAGTCATAAAGATGAATATTTACATACTATTAAAGATTCTTTTATTTGCAAGTAAGAAGAACGTGATCAAATTAGCTGAAGGAAAAAAAGGGGGGCTCAAAACTGTAATCCCAGCACTTTGGGAGGCCGAGGCGGGTGGATCACAAGGTCAAGAGATCCAGACCATCCTGGTCAACATGGTGAAACCCCGTCTCTACTAAAAATACAAAAAAACATTAGCTGGGCATGGTGGTGCGTGCCTGTAATCCCAGCTACTCAGGAGGCTGAGGCAGAATTGCCTGAACCCAGGAGGCGGAGGTTGCGGTGAGCCAAGATCACGCCATTGCACTCCAGCCTGGGTAACAAGAGCGAAACTCCATCTCAAAAAAAAAAAAAAAGTGGGGGGGGGATGGTGCTGGAAATCTATTGGTTCACTAATTGAAAAGTGGAGAGGCTGGACCTCAGGCACAGCTGCGTCCAGGTGATCATACAATCTGGAATCTGTATCTCTAAACTTTGCCCTCTTCTGTATTATCATTCCCAATCAGGCCCTCTCCATGCAGACAGAAGGATGGCTACAAGTAGCCCAGGCTAATTTAAAATTCTAGAGGTAGAGAGAGCTCCCTTCCAATATCGTCTGCTTGGAGTTTTGTCCAAAGAGGATTATAATTGGATCAGCTAGGTTCAGAGATTCATTTCGAAACAAATCACCATGCCAGAGGGTGAATTTCACTGATTAGCCAGGTTTGGTTGGGTCTGCTGGCATGCCCATGGTGTGGCCGAGGTCTTATTTTGAGTTTCTCCAAAGCAGACCCTAAGATGGAGATTCAGGTGCAAGTAGTTTCTTTGGGAGGTGATCTTAGTATGGTGGGAGAGTAGAGAAGGACGCCAGGAAGGGAGGAAAGACATCAAAGGGAGTACTGAGGAGAAGGTAACCACTGTGGCCCACTGGGGCTCAGTCCCTCATGGAGGCTGAGTAGAGCACGCTCAGAACTGCTCACGCAAGGGGTGAGAAAGCAGTGATATTTACTCACCAGCTTCCATCTCCATTAGTTTAGGGTCACTCCTGAGACATTAACTTCTCATCATCTCCAGGCTTTTCCACTTAAGAGTGCAAGTCTTTGAGGAAAGAAGCCACCAATGTGCTTGGGAACTGCCTAGCCAAAGCCACAGGTGATGTCTGGCACGGGCCAAGTAGATATGAATGGAGGCAAGACAATGTCTGCCACAGAAAGTCAGGTCAAGACCGGGGGGTTCTGACACCAGCTGGTCTATGGTGATGCAGTTCTGATGCCATCTTCCCAGAGGCAGCACCACACTCCGCAGGTTTAATGCACAGTCCTCAACAAGACCTTTCCCACCTCAGATGCCAGCTGCAAGTTCAGGGGTCCCCAGGCCACCGTCACGTCTGACCAACTGGCCTCAAATTCAAGGCTTTGATAATTCACTAGAATGACTCACAGAATTCAGGAGTCACTCTACTTAAGGTGACAGCTATATTATAAAGAATACAGATCAGGACCAGACAAAGGAAGAGACACACAAGGTAAGGTCAGGGAGGGTTTCGATGCAGAGCTCTCATGCTGTCTCTCTGGAATCAAGACAAATCACCCTTCCACACATCATGTGTTCACCATCCAGGAAGCTCGCCTGTTAGCTGGGCATGGTGGCACACACCTGCATCCCAGATACTTGGGAGGCTGAAGCAGGAGGATTATTTGAGCCTGGGAGGTTGAGGAGGCTGCAGTGAGCCATGGTTGTACCACTGCACTCCAGCCTGAGTGACAAAGTTCCTGTCTTAAAAAATAAAGGCTCTCCTGTGCTTCAGTGTCCAGAGTTTTTATTGGGATTTTATGACATAGGCACGATTGATGGAATCACTGGCCATGTAGATGATCTCAATGTCTAGTCCCCTCCCCTCCTTGAGGTCAGGCTGGCTCAAAACCCCAGCACTGTAATTGAAAGGCTGATCTTTTTAGTGACCCCAGCCCCGCAGCCCCCACGTTGAGTCATCTCATCTCACTGGCATCAAATCTGATGTGATTAAAGGGCCTCATGAATAACAAAGACACTTCTATTACAAACTTCCAAGTATTTAGAGTGTCCCTCTCAGGAAGCAGGGACAAAGGCTAGTCAAATTCTTTATTATACAACAAGGGTCCTGCGTGGGGAGACAGGAGCACGTATCTGCAGCTGGGCTGTCACCTGCTCCCTGCTCCCAGCTGTGTTCGACTTGGGGCAATTCAAGCCATTGATACACTGAGGGAGAGGCCTGGGACGTCCTCCCTGTCTGGGGACTAATGCCGTAAGCATTTGCAATAGGGCTGGGCCTGCTTAGCTTGGCCCTCTACGGGGAGTCCCTGTGTGTTTTAGATGCTACAGATTTCACTTCTCTGTAGCCACCCATTTCACCCCTCCTTTCCCCGAGGTAGTAGACCAAGCTGAGTCTCTCCAGACTCAGTCCTCTAAAGCTAAGGTGGCCGGGGCTATTCTTATCCCCAGGCCCAGGCGTGCAAGCAACACTTCAGCTCTTTCATTTCTGGCTAGGACCTTAATTTTAATTCTAAGCTCCCATCCCGCTGGGCTGGTAGAAGATTTATCTTCAGAGTTTTTCCGTGTTTCCTCCCTACTGCCTTTGCCTGGGGCTGTGCCACCATGTTTTGCTCTTAAGGCAACATCTGGCAAAGAAGGGAAAGGGTATGATTTTGTCATTATCATCTTCGTCATCCAGGTCACAGTCCCCAGTTTGAAAACCTTGGGTCCGAAAGTGTTCCAGAATTCAGAACTCTTTAGATTTTGGAAGGTGGCATAAGACATAGACTATGCATTCCATCACACCCCAGCAGCCGCTGGGGCAGAACCCTACCATCAAATCCATTCATATTTCTGCAGTAAAACACATATGCAGGCTGGGGGGTGATACGTAAGGATGATAGAGAGCCTCACATCCATCCAGGTCAGCCTTACGTTCCAAAGAAGGTTAGGCCAAGTCAGGTATTGTGACCAGATGAGTTGCGAAAAACATTTGGATTTTAGAACTTCTGAATTTGGAATCACGAACAAGAATCATAGCACCAAGAGCTCACGTTTATTGAGCACCTACTGTGTGCTGAGACATGATCTCTGTCCAGCGCTATTGTTACTGCAATCCATGGCCACGAGAGCATTCCTGGATCTCGTGCAAGAAAGGATTCGGGGTGAGTCCGCAGAGTACAGTGAAAGCAGCTTTATCAGGAAAGCAAAGGGAGAATGGCTACCCCAGGTTCACAGCAGCAGCATGGGCTGCTGAATTAAGAGTATTTAACATTATTTTTTAATTATATGCAAAACAAGAGGTGGATTATTCATGAGTTTTCCAGGAAAGGGGTCAGCAATGCTCAGAACTGAGGGCTCCTCCCCCTTTTAGACCATATATGGTAATTTCCTCATGTTGCCATGGCATCTGTAACCCGTCATGGTGCCGGTGGGAGTGTCTTTTAGCATGCTAATGAATTATAATTAGCATATAATGAGCAGTGAGGACAACCACAGGTCGCTCTCATTGGCATCTTGGTTTTGGTGGATTCTAGCTGGCTTCTTTACTGCAACCTGTTTTATCAGCAAGGTCTTCATGACGTGTATCTTCTGCCGACCCGATCTCTTGTCTCACCCTGTGACTTAGAATGCCTAACCTCCTGGACATGCAGCCCAGTAGGTCTCAGCCTCATTTTACCCAGTGACTTTAATCAAGATGGAGTCACTCTGGTTCAAATGCCTCTGACACTGTGTTGGTAGGAGCTGTTATTGTCCCCATTTTATAGTTGAGAACACTGAAGCACAGGCTTAGTGGCGATTTTGGCTTCAAGGCTCACGTGCTTTGCTACTAGACTGGTCCATGTAGGCCACTATGGGGCATCCATGGCTCTGTCCCTATGGCCCCTTCTGGTCCCCAAGGGCTCTTTGCTGCTAGGGCTGAACATGAGATGGAAGAACGAGACTGGTAACTTCAGGACACACGGTCTCCTCACTCCAGATTGGGGGTCTCACATCTAATGCCCAGAGCGACCGTGGAGGTGGCTTAAATGAGCGCGGCTGGCCGGATATAATACAGCAGGGAATACAGCAGCAGTGGCGGACTCGAGAGTGGAAACTTGGGAGTTCGCATGCGTGGCATTCGAGGAAGGCCAAAACCTGTTTTTTTTTTTTTTAATGAGAAAATAACTCCTGATTTTAATTCAAAAAATTTTTAAACAACTTCATTGAGGTATCATTTATGCATCATGCTTAAAGCATGCAATTCAATGCATTTTAGTGACCATCAGCACAGCTTAATTTTAACATATTTCCATCACCCCCAAAAGAAACCCCGCACCACAGGCAGCCACTGCTCATTTCCCACCAATCTTTCCGGCCCCGGGCAACCACTGATCTATTTTCTGTTCTGCAAATGTGCCTATTCTAGACATTTTCTATAAATGGATTTATAGAACATAGGATCTTTTATGACTGGCTTCTTTCATTCACTTCACATGCTTTCAAGCTTCATCCGTGTTGTAGCTCGAATCAGTACTTTGTTAGTTTTACGGTTAAATAATATTCCATTGTATGGATTGACCACGTTTTCTTTTCTTTTTTTTCTTTTTGAGACAGGGTCTCCCTTTGTTACCCAGGCACACTAGCACAATCATGGCTCACTGCAGCCTCAGCATCTCTGGGTTCAGGTGATCCTCCCACCACAACCTCCTGAGTAGCCGGGAACACGGGTGCCACCACTCCCGGCTAATGTTTGTATTTTTTTGAGGAGATGGGGTTTCGTCATGTTGCCCAGGCTGGTCTTGAACTCCTGGGCTCAAGCTATGTGCCTGCCTCAGCCTCCTAAAGTGCTTGGATTACAGATGTGAGGCACTGCGCCCAGCCTTATATTAATTTCTTTTTTTTTTTTTTGGAGGCAGAGGAAGTGAGGTTTGAAGCGGGACCTCCTGTGGGAAACACCGCATCCCCACATCTCAGCGTCTGCAGGGCTAGGAGGGCAGCGCAGGGAGGAGAGGAGAGCAGAGGGTCCCTGATGATGCAAGAGATGGAGCAGGAGACGGGAGGCAGAGGAAGATGAAGAACAGGGGCTCTGCGGCAGAGGGAGACACACACTTAAGGAGAGAGAGAAAGGAACAGAGAGAGATGGAGGGAGACAGAGACAGAGAGAGATGGAGAGACACAGAGAAGAGATGGAGAGAGAGATGGAGGGAGACAGAGACAGAGAGAGAAGGAGAGAGACATGGAGAGACAGAGACAGAGATGCAGAGAGAGATGGAGGGAGACAGAGAGAGAAAGAAGGAGAGAGAGATGGAGAGACACAGAAACAGAGAGAGATGGAGAGAGAGATGGAGGGAGACAGAGACAGAGAGACATGGAGAGACACAGAGACAGAGATGGAGAGAGAGATGGAGGGAGACAGAGAGAGATGGAGGGAGACAGAGAGAGAAATAAGGAGAGAGAGATGGAGAGACACAGAAACAGAGAGAGATGGAGAGAGAGATGGAGGGAGATAGAGACAAAGAGACATGGAGAGACACAGAGACAGAGATGGAGAGAGAGATGGAGGGAGACAGAGAGAGAAAGAAGGTGAGAGAGATGGAGAGACACAGAAACAGAGAGAGATGGAGGGAGACAGAGACAGAGAGAAGGAGAGAGAGATGGAGGGAGACAGAGACAGAGATGGAGAGAGAGATGGAGGGAGACAGAGACAGAGAAGGAGAGAGAGATGGAGGGAGACAGAGACAGAGAAGGAGAGAGAGATGGAGGGAGACAGAGACAGAGATGGAGAGATGGAGAGAGACAGAGACAGATGGAGAGAGAGATGGAGGGAGACAGAGACAGAGAAGGAGAGAGAGATGGAAGGAGACAGAGACAGAGAAGGAGAGAGAGATGGAGGGAGGAAGAAGGAAGTGAGAGAAAAAGGAGGAACAAGAGAGACAGGGAGCAAACAGGCTGACATTTATTGAGCACCTGCTGTATACCAGCCTGTCATCAAGTGTAATCCTATGAGAGGGAAGGTCACAAACTCTCCTCAGAGCCTTGAAGGCTCTCCTTCTTCTGCTCCCTCCACCTCCGTAACTTGCACTCACCTGTAGCCTTCCTCTTACGTGTCCAAGGAAGGTCCTAGGAGATGAGAGGAGAACTGAGCCCATCCTCCGTGAGGAGCCCCATCAATGCAGGAGACCCCCAGCTCTGGCAGGATGGGAGGCCCCGAACCCTGTTTCCCCTGGCTGGCTGCTGCACTCATGTCTGCCTTCCTCCTTCCTTCCCTCCTCCCCCTGCCTCTTTGTGAACACTTGCTGGCCTCCCAAGCCCACCTCCAAGCTCGCCTCCTCTTGGAGGCCCTTCCCCAAGCCAGGCAATGCAGACCTGTTATCTCCTTCAGGCTCTTCTCAGAGGCTGCAACGCAGATGCCTTGAGTGGCCTGGGAGGGAATGTGGATGAGTGAGCGAGCTGCGGGTATGGTGGGAGCTATATGAGGGCAGCAGACGGGCAGGCGATGGCACCGCTGAGGGCTTGGCTGCTGCGGGCCTGCAGGAAACAGCCCAGCTCCGGCCCAGCTCCAGCTGAGGGTTGTCAAGAAGAAATGTGGACCCCGTGTTGCCAGAGTTTCTGATTTTTCACAAGAGAAGCCAAAACTCCCATATTTTAATGGAAATCCTCCAGATTTTTAAAATATTGGCCCCAAAATATCATCATTTTTTTTTTACAGCTCTTGCCAACATCTGCAGGTTCGATTCAACCCATGAGCTGCCAGTTTTAGATGGTCGCTGGATCTATTTCTGTTTTAGCATTTGTAATAATTGATTTCACGTCACTGTTTATGTCACTCTCCTCATTAGCCTTGGAGGAATAGCCTTTCCATATTTGCGGCTGTATCCCCTGTGGCTGGCCCCACGCTTTGCATACAGAGGATGCTTAATAAATGTTAGCTCAGTGAATGAGTTGGAGTGTTAGAAGCAAATCAGTGGCCTGCAGAAGTGTCTGAAGATTCTAGAAGGGGATCGGGACCTGCCATCATGGGAGGCGACAGCCAGTGAGTCTTCTGGAGGTGGGACGGATGGGGCAGGCCCCTGTCATGTTCCCCTGCCCGCTGGGATGAAAATCATTTGTGATTTAAATTCTGACACATCCTTCGCATGTTGCTAGAAGCCTGGACTGGGGGAGTCTGCAGGCCATCAGGCCTTTCATACAAATGAGCCTGGCCCCAGGCACAGGGCCAACTAGAAATTGGGCTTTGGGGAGGTGGGAAGAGGTAAGAATTTTAATAAGTTCAATAAAAATTGGAAGTAAAATCTATGCTGGAGGAACTGCTGGTGTCTGGCAGTTCGAAGGGACTTAGTGGAGTGGGTGTAGCAAGGGATGCTGGGAATTTCAGGGCCTGGTCTCCAGGGAAATGCCAGGAGGTTGGGACAGGACTGCGAGGCCCAGGCTGGGACCTAGCCAGAAGGCTGGACTCTGAGGGGCGTGGCCAGGAAGTGGCTGGCCTCAGGGGGCGTGGCCTCAGGAGGAAGCCAAGTGAGTGGGCGGGGCCGCCAGAAATCCGCAGGGTGGGCGCGCTGCAGGTGCCCTCCTCCTGGTGGCCAGTAGAGGGCAACACAGATATAGGATCCTGGACTGGGTTAGGTGGGGAACCCAGCGGGGAAACTGAGGCCAAAGCCCTGTTGTAGGGAAAAGGCTGAGCTCCTGGAGTCTCTGACACACAGTGAGCAAGGGCTCAGTGGGGAGAGTCTAACTCCAGTCTGTCCAGCGACCAGGAGCAGCCAGGCTCTGAGGACTACCCGCCACAGCTCATGGGGTAGTGCTCACTGATCTGCCCTGCCCCGAGCCATCCAGGTGGGAGCCAGGTCCACACTCTGCCTCCCAGTGGTTCCCACCTCTTCGCCAATGTGCCAGGCCCTTTCCTCAGGCATCTCATCCCCATTTTAGAGATGAGGAGAAGGAGACCCAGCGAGGTTAACTAACTTGCCTGACGTCACACAGTGTGAGTGGGAGAGCTGGGCCGAGAGCCATGCAGTGCCTGCCTCACCTGCCGTGCTCTGAACTGAGCCTGTGCATTGATCTGAGTGGGCGTTTATTCTTGCCCTTCCTCCTAGAGCATGAGCCTTAGGGCAGGACTTGGTCTTTCGGGGTCATTCCTGTATCCCTGGTACCACAGGCACCAAGTTGGCCTCTGTAAATACTTGTTGAAGGAATGAGTGTTACAGAAACTCTGGTAGGAGAGGATTGGAAGACACATCTGAATCTTTCTGCCCCTTCAAATAAGCACCCTCTCCTCTACCCCTGGGCCAGGGTGGGCCCCTGGTGGGGAAAGTAGGGGGGTTGGTGTGAGCTGCATTCATCAGCCTGAACCCTCTAATAAATGCTTCATTGCAGGTCTAGAAAAGTGAAAGTGAGGGCTAGGTGCAGTGGCTTATGCCTGTGATCCCAGCACTTTGGGAGGCTGAGGCAGGAGAATCACCTGAGGTCAGGAATTTGACACCAGCCTGACCAACATGGTGAAACTCTGTCTCTACTAAAAACACATCAATTAATTGGGCTTGGTGGCGTGCGTCTTTAGTCCCAGCTACTCAGAAGGCTGAGGTAGGAGAATGGCTTGAACCTGGGTGGCAGAGGTTGCAGTCATCCAAGATCACACCACTGCACTCCAGCCTGGGCGACTGAGCCAGACTCCACCTCAAAAAAAAAAAAAAAAAAAAGTGAAAGTGAGAGCCTGCATTTGGGTGGAGTGCAGATTGCCCAGGTGTGGATTCTGGGCTCAACACCAGGCATGTGCCTTTGGTCAAGTTCTCCATCTTCCCTCAGCCTGAGTTACCCCTTCTCCAAAGCGGGATAATAGACTGCTGGAGGGGTTGTGGAGATTGAAGGAGTGAGCATATATAAAGTGCTTAGCACAGTGCTTGGTACATGGTTGGCTCTGAGGATGATGACTGTAACAGAATTGGTAATACCGTGGCAGCTCTGAGACTTTCATGGTATGTAAGTATGTCATGATTTGGTATTACAGTGGCACTGTATGTAGTTCATGTAATGGGGGAGGGGATGTGGACAAGATCAGTTACAGAAAGGGAAGGACGTATCTGCGTGTGAGAGGACAGAGAGAGAGAGGCAGGAGAGACATACAGAGAAAAGCAGCAGTGGGAAGTAGAAAGAGACACAGGAAGGCAGAACTAGAGAGTCACACACAGAGAGAAACAGAAACTAAGAGTGTATTTGACCAGATGCGGTGGCTAACACCTGTAGTCCCAGCACTTCTGGAGGCCAGGGTGAGAAGATCACTTGAGCTCAGGAGTTTGAGACCAGCCTGGGCAACACAGTAAGTCCCCATCTCTAAAAAAATAAAAGAAAAGTTAGCCGGGCATAGTGGTGTGCACCTGTGGTCGTAGCTGCTCAGGAGGCTGAGGCAAGAGCATTACTTGGGGAGTTGGAGGCTGCAGTGAGCTGTGATTGCACCACTGCACTCTAGCCTGAGTGACAGAACAAGACTCTGTCTCAAGAAAAGAGAAAAGAAGTACATTTACTGCTAGTGATTAGAGCACAGATACATATATGTGGGTTGAGAAAGATACATATGTATACATATATATATACAGATACATATATATATGGGGAGAGAGAAGGAGAATGAGAGAGAGAGGCGTCACTGCCCTGCTGTTGACATTTATCCAGTACAGCCACTTCCACCTCTGCTCCCCACCAGGTGGCAGTGGTTTGAATCCCCCAGGGTCTAAGAAGCCTTACAGGGCTCCCAGCCAGGATTGGATGTCAGGTGATGCTGGGGCAGAGGACCCTTCCCAAGGTGACTAAAAGAGTATCAAGCCAAAGGAACCTGGGGATGATTCTCAGTCAATCCAGGAAAACACACTCCAAGGTCCAGGTCAGGAGTTGGGTGACAGAGGGCCAGAAGCCTGGTAGACCTAGAGCACAGTGGGATTGAGGTCGGTGGAAGTCAGAGACATCCCAGGAGATGGCTGGCCTGGAGCCCAGTGTGGCCAGGAGCCCAGAGTGTAGGGCTGAGCTGGACTGGTTCACAGAAGAATGCGTGGGGCTGGTGCCATCTTGGTCTCAGGCACCAGACGTTACAGCTGACCCAAAGTCTAGGGAGACCTCACAGCACAAACCTGTCTCCCAAACCAATCCCTGAGCCTTGTGGTGGGGACCATATTCTGTTCATCTCTGTGTCTCTGGAGCCCAGTAGGACTCAGTGGGAGCCTCTGTGAATGTTTTCAGATGAAGGAATTACTGGGTAGAGCTGTGGTGTCAGAGGTGGCCCCCACACATGGGCCTGGCTCCTTCCTGAGGCCAGAATGCAGCCAGCAGGGAGAGCGCTGGACCTGGAGAGCAGGGCTTCATCCTCAGCTTTGTAGGCTGATGTTCAGAGCTTTCCTGGGAATTCACACGAGAGCTTTGTGACCTCCATTTTGCTACATCAAAGCCTGTTAGGGCTCATGTCTGGGTTCTGGTTCTCATGTCCAAGGGGTGGGAATTTGTTCAATCTGAGGGGAAACCATATTTTTGTAAAAGTCATTATGCAATTCCATCTCTCAACATTTCTCTTGGTGGTGGCTGCAGATGGGCACAGGGGAGAGCAGCCACCATTGAGAAGATGAAGTCCAGTTGATGACTTTGACATTTGGGTGTTTTGCTGAGAGCTGCAGGGCTGTGGCTGTCCGAGGAGAGAGCCAGTGAAGGGCTGCGTTGAGCCTGCCTCTGACTGTCTCCACGTCGCCTCCATGTCTTGGTGTTCATAGTGGATTTCTTTGCTTTTTGCCTTGATAGCATCCTTTCTTCTTCCTTCAGCTTAGAACACAGTGATTTTCCTTTGGAAACCTCCCTTCCACTCTCACACCACGTTTACTGTGCCCCGCCCCACTGCAGAGGTGGTCCCACAGCCTAGCCAATCAAAACATCATCTTCTTGCCCACAATGATTGGTTCAGGAATGAGGGTGTGATAGAGATCAAGGAAATGAGATTCAGTTCCAGGATGTTTGTAGCAACTGCTGGAACACCAGAAATACTCTTTTTAAAGATGAGAGGATGTAAGCTGGGTGCTGATGGATTCACCATATGGAGGGAATCTGCCAGAGAATGAGGCCAACAGAAAGCAGTGCTTGAGAAAGGAAGAGACAGATTCCTGACCTCATCTATGAGCACCTGGATCATGCTCTGTTTAATGCCAAACAATCCATAGGTCTTTCCATTGCATGAGTTAATTTATGTCCTCCATGTTAAAATCCAGTTTTAGCTATGTGATCACCACTTCTGACTATGAGTCCTAACACAGCTGGGGTAGGCTTAGCCACAAAGTACTGTGGGTCTTCAGTGAGGGTAGGTAGGAGGAGCTGAGCCAGGGCCACAGGAACTCCTTGGACTATTGGATCTCTTTGTCCTGCCCCAGTATGAGGAGCTTGGGCTCTCTTTTGGCTGTCGTCTCTAAATACAATAGTTCCCTGAGTCAAGTGAGGCCTTTAGGCCTGGGGCCCCCTGTTGCCAAGCCCAGCTGTGCCTCTGGGATGTTAGTGGCACATTTAGTAAGTGCTGGAGTTGGCAGAAATAAATTCAAATTACAATAAATGTAACTGGGTTAAATTCGTTGGTTAAGTCAGAACTCTTGGGTTATAGAAACAAAAACAGCAAGGTCCAACCATACAAGAAGCACACTTTAAGAGACATAGAAAAGTGGATGGGAGAAGAATGGGAAAAGATATACCTGAAAAGAATGAACCAAATAAAGCTGGGTTAACAGTTTTGTTATCTGATTCAATAGTTTTTTTTCCTGTAAAAATGGAACATTTCACAAATTTACATGTCAACCTTCCATAGGGGCCTTGTGAATCTTCCCTGTATCATCCCAATTTTAATATATACACTGCTGAAATGAGCACTGAATATAATTTAAGATCAAAAAGTTATAAGAGCAAATAAGGAAATTATAGGTGGGTAAAAAGATAACCAAAAAAGAAAAAATATATCCATCATAAGCATATATTTTCCTAATAACAAAAACTTTATAACAGGCAATACTAGCAGAACCTCAGGAAGAAACAGATAAATCAGCAATGATAGAGATTTTTTAACATACACACACATCTCAGAAACTAATGGAGAAACAGACAAAAACGTAAGCTGAGCTACTGAACAATACATGAATAAGCTTAAACTATATGTAGAACTCAATTTCCTCCACCTCTCAGAAAACCCTAGAGAAGATATGTTTATTTCAAGTACACACATATAGAACATAAACAAAATATGTTGGAGCCAGGAATTGAACTCAGCTCTCTGTTTTTAAAGCTCTATATTATTCTGTGTCATGTGTGTGTCTGTGTGTATGGGGAACATTAAGTGTTGGCTGCAGCCAGGCTGAGGTTCAAGGTTTGGAAGACTAGTGTCAGGAGGGGTAGTTAGGTGTCAAGACCAAATGCATGGCCTGGTTTGGGCCATGGGCATGGCTCCCCCAGCAGACCCAGGAGGGGACCAAACAGCCCCAGAGCCACTTTGCCTGCCCTGGTCAGGCCTGGCCCAGGGCCCACTGCTGTATTTGCCAAATGTGTGACAATAATTGCCATGGCCTTAGCAACTTAAGGCAACACACATTTCTTAGCCCACAATTCTGTGGACGGCAGTCCTGGCCTGACTTAAGTGGGTGCTCTGTACTAGGCTGCAGTCAGGGCGTTGGCCAGAGCTGAGCTCCCCTTTAGAACCCATCTGGGGGAAGGATCTGTTTGATGCTCACATGGTGTTGGGAGATTTCAATTCCTTTGGTTTCTTTCAGGGCTTCAGTTTCTTGCTGGCTGTTGGCTGGAGGCCACCCTTAGCTTAAGGAGGTCACCTTCAGTTCCTTGCCGTGTGGACCCCAAATGTGGCTACTTACTTCATTAAGTCATCAAGAGGGACAGCCTCCTGGCAAGAGAAGTGTCAAAATCTTACATAATCTGATATAACATAGTCATCCTGTTACCCCTGCCATATTCTATTGATTATTGCAATTAAGGGGAAACTTACATTAGGGCATGGGATCACAGGAGCTGCTCCTTCATAACCTTAATGAATGCCAGCCTGGCAGGCTTGGCAGACAGTGCCCTGTGACTAGAACACTGAATGGTGTGCCACCCATCCGTTTGGGTTGGTCACCTCTGAGAGTGTCGGGACCGCCAGGCCATTGGCTTCTCTAGGCTTCTTCTCAGAATCTCTGGCTCCTCAGACTGGATGAATCTACTCTGGCATTTCTGAAGCCCAGGGAATATGGCCTCCAAATTGCCACAGTCACCTTTGCGGAGGGGACTGGAATCTGAGCCCTGAGATAGTAACAAATAACAAGATGTGGGTATCTGGGGGGAAAAATGGCCCAAGCAATGGAAATAGCGAGTGCAAAGGCCCTGGGGCAGGAATATGCTTGAGGGTATGCAAAGTACAAGAAAGAGAGGGAAAGAGAGGTGGGGAGTGAGGTCAGGGATGGAGACGTAGATTTCCACAGCCATGCCTTAATCTATCAGTGCGCTACCGGGAGACGTTTAGAGTGTTTCCAGTCCTCTGCTATAGTGAATATCCTTGTCCATAAATTTTGCCAACACTTGCAAATATGTGAGGGTAAATTCCTAGAGGTGGAGTTGCTGCGTCAAAAGGAATGTGCATTTTTGTTTGGACAGCCATTGTCAATTTACCCGCTTTCCCTCCCAGACCTGACACTCCCACTGCCCCTTTCTCTTTTATTTTTTTTTTTTTAATTTTTTTGAGACAAAGTCTTACTCTGTCACCCAGGCTGGAGTGCAGTGGCACAGTCTCAGCTCACTGCAACGTCTGCCTCCCGGGTTCAAGCGATTCTCGTGCCTCAGCCTGCTGAGTAACTGGGGTTACAGGCATGTACCACCCCACCTGGCTAATTTTTGTATATATATATTTTTTAAATAGAGATGGGGTTTCACTGTGTTGGCCAGGCTGATCTCAAACTCCTGACCTCAGGTGATCTGCCCACCTTGGCCTTCCAGAGTGCTGGGATTACAGGCGTGAGCCACTGTGCCCAGCCTCCCACTGGCCCTTTCCAAGAGTCCTCCATGCCTGTGACATCCTTGGTCCCTGCCTGGGCTGGCGTCCTGTACTCCCAGCCCCTCCCTGCAGAAGGCTGTCGGACGCAGCAGATGGCAAGGGAGTCTAAGAGCCCCTAAGAGGACACTTTCCCTTGATGGAAATTCTCCACTTTGGGAAAATTCTTTCCACCAACAGTCTTTTCCGTGTGCTTTTCCCAGCATCGGAGACTCCCCAGTGGCTCTTCTCAGACAATGTGTGAGTTCACATTTACCCACAATTTGTCTCTGGGAAGGTGGAGCGCTGGCAGAATCTGCCAGAGGACAGACAACAGACAACACCTTGTCTGGAAGGGGGAGCTGCTGTCCCCTCGTTACTGCCCATGTGACATTGCAGGGGCTGGAAAGGCTGGGGGCTTCAGGACCTGCTGAGATAGAGCTATGTGAAAGTCAGTCGGCATTTACTGGACACCTGCTGTGTGGCTCTTGCAACTCCTCCTGCCCGGCCAGGCCTGATTCAGCACTAGGGCAGGGCTGATGTGAGCCTGTGACCTGCGGTCTCTGCAGCTGCACACCTGAGCCTTGTCAGGGTAGGCAGGTGCAGACTGGGGGAGCCGCAGCCCAGACTGCCCACCCAGGGCCTCCTTTTAGCCACCCCTTCCTCCAGAGCCTCCCCCTCTCTTGCCTCTGTTCCTCAGCAGCTTGCAAAACCAGCTGAGCCTTAATCTCTGGTGATCAAAGGGGCCTCCTAGTCCTAAGCCCAGCTCTGAGCTGGAGGGAGCCCCTGCTGGGAGCACCTGCCAGAGTCACAGGCCTTCCTCAGAAGAGAGGCAGGTGTGGCAGCTCACCTCTGTAATACCAGCACTTTGGGAGGCAGAGGTGGGAGAACTGCCTGAGGCCAAGAGTTCCAGACAAGCCTGGCCAACACAGCGAGACCCTGTTTCTGCACAAAAATGAGCAAAATTAGCTGGGCATGGTGGTGCACGCCTGTGGTCCCAGCCATTCGGAAAGCTGAGATGGGAGGATCGCTTGAGCCCAGGAGTTTGAGGCAGGAGTGAGCTATGATCGTGCCACTGCACTCCAGCCTAGGTGACAGAGTGAGACTCTAACTCTCAAAAGAAAAAAAGTAGGCCGGGCGTGGTGACTCAAGCCTGCAATCCCAGCTCTTAGGGAGGCAGAGGCGGGAGGGTAGCTTGAGCCCAGGAGTTCAAGACCTGCCTGGACGATATAGTGAGACCCCGTTCTCCACACACAAAAAGAAAATAAATAAATAAATAAAATAAATAAAGAGGGATGGAAAACCAACTCCTGCTCAAGGAATGTAACAGATGAGAAATGACAGTCTTCAGCAGGGACTCCAGGGCCAGTGGGAGCAGAGACAGTGAGGTCTAGGCCAGGCAGTGAGACGCAGGAGACGCCCTGGGCTGCCAGGGCCCTGCCCTCTCTGCCCCGAGATCTGCTCAGCCCCAGGAAATCTCACAGCTGCTTACCCCGATGGAGTTCTTGGCACTCTCTGGAAGGTGCCATAGTAGGACCCCAGATTGCGGCCTGACTATGTTGCCCAGGCTGGTTTTGAATTCCTGGCCTCAAGTGATCCTCCTGCCTTGGCCTCCCAAAGTGCTGGGATTACAGGCATGAGCCACCGTGCCCGGCCAAACTCTGAATTTAAATGTTGTGTGTTTATTTCCCATCTTCCTTCATAAGACTATCAGCTCCTTGAGGGCAGGGACCGTTTTGTCTTATATACTCAGCATGCTGCTGAGACCCTTCTCCACGCTTCACTGCATGACCTCGTCTGGCTTTGTCCGCCTGTCACTCTGGCCACCATATATGGCCTGGATCCCAATCTTGAAGACTTCACCTCTTGGATCCTGTCCCAGAACAGAGGTGGGCCCAGCAGAGCCAGACACTACCACGGAAGGTATCTGGTCCCCTCTGTGAGCCGCCCCCTAGAGCCAGAGGTCAGGAGAACACCAAGGGCCTGCAGAGACACGGAGCCAGCCCGCACTTCCAAATGGGACAAGCCTGATGGGGTCACTCCTGCCCCTCCCACAGCTCCAGACCATCTCGTGGCTTCTCATAGCAACAGTGCCACCTCTCACCCGCCTCTCCGCCTCCGCACTCCTTCTCTGCCCTAGGCCTGAAACTGTGAACACACTTGGTCTCTTCCTGCCTCACCATTCTCTCCATCTGGGGCTCTCACCCTTCTCTCCATCTGGGGCTCTCACCCTCCAGAACCTTCACAGTTTTCAGGTCTCAGCTTAAATGTCACCTTCTCAGGGAGGCCCACCCTGATTTCGTTGGCTAAACTAATTGACTCCATCATTATCTTCCATATCCCCTTCTTTGCCTTTGTAGTATTTATTAAACCATGAATTTTAAAAGGTATTTTTATTTATTTATTTTTATAGAGATGGGGTCTTGCTATGTTGCCCAGGCTGGTTCTGAATTCCTGGCCTCAAGCGATCCTCCTGCCTTGGCCTCCCAAAGTGCTGGGATTATAGGCATGAGCCACCGTGCCCCGCCAAACTCTGAATTTAAATGTGTGTGCTTATTTACCATCTTCCTTCATAAGACTATCAGCTCCTTGAGGGCAGGGTCCATTTTGTCTTATATACTTCTTTATTTCCTGAACCATGAAGACAGCCTGTCATCCAGAAATTGCTTGATAAATATTTGCTGAATGAATGAATGAGTGGAAGAGACTGTGTTGGAATGGTAAAACACCTGGACTTGGAGTTGGGCAGACCTGGACTCAAATATACGCCTTCCTTGCTGTGTTACTCTGGGTGAGTTGCTTTACCTCTCTGAGCTTTACCCTCTCATTTTTCAAGTAGGGTATAATGAAACCTAGCCTTTCTGGGCTAAGGCAAGGATTACACAGGACAAGGGATGGTCGAGTGCTTTACAAACTGTAAAGTGCCGGGGGAAAGGAGACACTGCAATTTTGACTCTCTGGAAGTTTTTCCAGGTGGCCACTCATCCTCTCATTTTCTTAGTGCTCAGGCAGCTTTCTTAGTTCCTGAGCAGTGAAAGTAATTGGATGGAAGCCCAGTGTCCCCTCAGGGAAGTGTGGAAGCTCAGAGCACTTAACTGGCCAGAAGAGTTGGATTTGCATTTCAGCGAATGAGACCAGAAGGATGGAAGGTAGTGTTGGCAGGAATGTTCTTGAGGTGGCTTACAAAGGGGTCGGTTCTGTGTGAGGCGGAAGGACTGAGCTGGCAGGGGCGAGGTGGGGCCTGACCCAGCAGGTGTGGACCTGTCACAGGTGTCTCTGCAGATCAGGGTCCTCCGAGAGCAAAACGGGAGGAGAGGGGGAGGCCCACCATGGAGACGCGAACACAGTGGCTATTCCTGCTTGTCATTTGGGGAGATTTAACTAGACATCTTGGAGAGGAGGGAGGGAAGAGAGGCAGACGCAGAACAGTGGCAGACAGAGAGCAAGATACGAAAATGAGAGAGAGAGGTGGAGAGAAAGAAGTCCCAGGGAGGGAAAGCTCGGCCAGTGTCTCTCATGAGTGCAAACCGCAGAAGGAAATTAAGACAAGCCTCCTCAGGGTGCTGCACTCCCCATTGATCTCAGAGCCCCACCTTGCCATTTTCTTGTAGAGACAGGGTTTCCCTACGTTACCCAGGCTGATCTTGAACCCCTGGCCTCAAGCAATCCTCCTGCCTCGGCCTCCCAAAATGCTGGGATTACAGGAGTGAACCATTACGCCTGGGCCCCCACACCTTTTTTTTTTTTTTTTTTTTTTTTTTTTTTTTTTTTTTTGAGATGGAGCCTTGCTCTCTTGCCCAGGCTGGAGTGCAGTGGTGCAATCTCAACTGACTGCAGCCTCCACCTTTCAGGTTCAAATGATTCTCCTGCCTCAGCCTCCCGAGTACCTGGGACTACAGGCACGGGCCACCACGCCCAACCAATTTTTGTATTTTTTAGTAGAGACGGGGTTTCACCATATTGCCTAGGCTGGTCTCAAACTCCTGGTCTCAAGCGATCTGCCCGCCTCAGCCTCCCAAAATGCTGGGATTACAGGCATCAGCCACCACTCCTGGCCACCCCCCATGTCTTTTATCATGCAAGCGTCTTACCTCAAAGAGTGCGTGTCTAGTATTTAAGGACACTTATCTTTCCACGTGGGCCCCCAAAATTGAGTCAACTCCTTCCTCTGGTGCCCAGTCAGAGACCAATCAGTTGCCAGGCTGGAAGAAAGCTGGGCTTGAACTCCCAAGAGAAAGATGCCTAGGTGGCACCTCCCTGGGGGATTCCCAGTCCCGTCAGAGACTCTTTTAGAGTGCATCCCTACATTCGGATGAGAGCCGCCACCCCACTCCTCACCCAGCTCCGCGTCTCTCCCCTTCATCGGTCTGCGCTGTGCCCCGGCGACCCACACATCTGCATGCCACAGGTGCACTGCTCACTTCGCATTTTCTCTAAATCACTCACGTTTTTCGCAACCTAAATTCATTCAGAAAGGAACCTTCAGATCACCACCGGAAATGAAAAGCCAGTATCACTTGCAATAAATAGAAAAGAACTGTAAAAAACAAATTACCATTGTAAAAACGTTCCTGAAGAGCCAGGATTGATGGCTCATGACTGTCACCCCAGCACTTTGAGAGGCCGAGGTGGGATCACTTGCGCCAAGGAATTGGAGACCAGCCTGGGCAACATAGGGAGACCCTGTCTCTACAAAAACCAAAAATATGAGCTGGGCATGGTGGCGAGCACCTGTGGTCCCAGCTACTCGGGAAGCTGAGATGGGAGGATCGCTTGAGCCCTGGAGTTTGAGGCTGTAGTGAGCTGTGATCACACCACTACACTCTAGGCTGGGTGACAGAGCAAGACCCTTCCTGAAAAATGAAATAAAATAGAAACAAAAACATTCATGAAGAATCTAAAACAGTGGATTCAATGGGGGATTAGTCTGTCCCCACTGCCCCTGCCCTCAAGAATATTTGGCCAATATTTGGAGACATTTCTGGTTTTTATGACTGGGGGTATGTGGGGTGGAGGGTGCATATTCCTGGCAACCAGTAGGTCAAGGCCAAGGATTGCTAAGCCTCTGCTAGCACCCAGGACAGCCCCGACGCCAAACCTTCTTTGTCCCCAAATGCCAGTAGTGCTGAGGTTTAGAAATCCTGCTCTAAAATGAGCTTAAGCACCCCAGAGGGGCAAGCCCCACCTTTGGGCAGCTGTGACCTAGTTAATTCCTCCTTCTCCTTCTCAGGATCCGCTGAAACATCCTGCCTCAGGGAAGCCTTCCCTGATCCCCAGAGCAGAGGACCCAGCTGTAGGCTTCAGCTCCAGGGACCCCTGTACCTCCCGACCCTGACTCCTGAAGGGTGATTTCTTACAATGTCTGCCTCTTCCACTGGAGAGAAGCTCCCAGTGGGTAGGGGCCACGTCTATTCCATTGGTCTCTCTCTCTCTCTTTTTTTTTTTTTTTTTGAGACTGAGTCTCACTGTCACCCAGGCTGGAGTGCAATGGTGTGATCTTGGCTCACTGCAACCTCTGTCTCCTGTGTTCAAATGATTCTCCTGCCTCAGGCTCCTGAGTAGCTGAGATTACAGGCGCCTGCTACCATGCTCGGCTAATCTTTGAATTTTTAGTAGAGATGGGGTTTCCCCATGTTGTCCAGGCTGGTCTCAAACTCCTGACCTCAGGTGATCCATGCACCTCTGCCTCCCAGAGTGCTGGGGTTACAGGCTTGTACCACTGCGCCCGGCCCGTTGGTCTCTTTCTGCAGCCCTTAGCACAGTGTCACGCTTGTAGCAGATACGCAAGAGCTGCATATGGAATGAATGAATGAAGGTTGGGCCAAAAACAGATGTGGACTCCCCTCCTGTACTCAGCGCAGCTCTCCAGGCCCTTAACCTCTCCTCAGCCCACTTTCATTCTTACCTGTGAAATGCACACCTAATAGGCCTGTTGTGGGATCAAGGGAGAATGGTGACACAGGTGGGCATAGGCTGGCATCAGGACACACAGGTGACACAGGGGCACAGGTGGACATAGGTGACACAGGTGGGCACAGGTGACACAGGTGGACACATGACACAGGTGGGCACAGTTGACATAGGTGGGCACAGGTGGGCATCAGGAGACACGTGACACGGGCATAGGTGTACACAGGTGACAGGTGGGCACAGGTGACAGGTGGGCATCAGGAGACACATGACACAGGGGCATAGGTGGACACAGGTGACAGGTGGATACAGGTGACACAGGTGGGCACAGGTGACACAGGGCACAGGTGGACATCACTCTTTTAAACAGCCCTCAAGGATGTACTGGCTGTGTCTGTGAGCACATGACCCAACTCTCAAGGTGTCCACTGTCCACTCAGACTGGGAAAGGACCCTTTGTGGGTGCCAACTTCACCTCCCTGTGGCTCCCAGGGGATGCCATGGAAAGGGCTTGAAGTGGAGGCTGGGGACCTTTTAGGGAAGCCCTGTTCATATCTGCATAGTTCAGTTCATTCCTTCTTGCGACCAACCATCCCCTTCTCCTCCTCTTTCTCCCCTTCCTCCTCTTTCCCTCCCCCTCCTCCTCTCCCTCCTCCTCCTTCTCTCCCCCACCTCCTCCCCTTTTGCCTTCTACTCCCCCTCCCCACTCCCCAACCTTCACCATCCTCCCCTCCTCTCCCCTTCCCCCTCCTGCTCTTCCTCCCCTGCCTCCCACTCCCCTCCAGGCAGGCAACTTTACCTGGTCTCCAGGTGGAGGGGGAAGAGAAACGGTCTCTGCTTGATTGGGTATTCTTCTAAACCTTTTTCTTGGAATGCCTGGATGTAGGCTTTTGAAATCTCCAAACCAAACTGGAGTTCTCTCAGTCTTCTGGGACAGCTGTGCCCTGAGGTCATGGATGTTTCCCATCTAGTTACCCACATGGCAGGGGTAACAGAGGATGCTGGCAGCCTGGACATGTGTCCATTAATGTCAGAAATCGTCCCACTACCAGTTTGTGCTGGGTTACCCTGGACCCACTAGGTCCTGGGGCCATGGCCTCTGGGCTCCCTCTGGACCCCACCTGGGGGATCTGAGCCTATTCTCTGCTGCAGGGCTGGACGGGGGCGGCTGAGCTGAACAAGGCTGGTGTAAGTTCAGTAAATCCATTCCTTGAAATTGGAAGGTCTCCGTGATGTACCACCTCCAATTTGGGCCACTTCACTTTAAAAGGCAGAATTCCAAGAAGAGTGACACTAATGACTCTGGTAATCTAAAAGGGGACCTTTGGAGAAAGGGCAGATAAATCGGAATGATCTACGCAGACAAGACAAGGTTGGGGGGCACCTCGGTAACTGCTGAGCCCCCAAAAGGCTCCTCTCAAGAAGATGCCAACCAGCTCCCCCCCTCCCTGTGTCCTCGGAGGCCAGAGCAAGAAATTAGCTTAAATTGGAGCTGGAAAGATTTAGGTTATGTGTAAGGAGGAACTTTTTAAACCCTGAAATATGCTACCAAGAGAGGCTTCGGGTTCTCAAGAGAGTGTCTAAAAATAGCTTGTTCTTTAAAAATAGGTCTGGGCAAGTTTTAAACATAGCATCAGCTCAGCTTCCCAGGGATGGCTTTCTGTGTGTACCTGACCATGTGGGTCAGGGCAGAGGGCACAGGGAAGAGCCAGGCTTTGGTCTCCATCACGACCAACATCAGGATATTTTAGATATGTGCAGATAAGGGATTTATTTTTTTCTCTGCCCCCAGCCGATCAGTGTCATCAAACACCAGCCTTCAGTTTCTCAAGGTTTTCGTTCCGTGGGAGGCTATTCTGGGGCTGATGTTAATTGGGTCGGTCCCAACAGCTTCTTCCAGTTGCTCCCAGTTTCCCCCAGTTCCTCGCCACTGCCGAGCCAGGGTTCTCCAGGTCCTGAAGATTTGCTGGTAAGTGATCGGTCTCAGCGGTACCCAGTACCCCGGCGCTCCCTGCCTCCAGCATCTCAGCGCCCTGGCAAGTCCTGCCCATCCTCATCCTCACCTGCCGGGAGGACTGCAGCTGATCCTCCCAGGCTCTCTGCCTCCTGCTCCTCCCTCCCGTTCTCAGGCCACAGGCGTGATCACCACCCCCACCCACCCGAAACTTTGCTCTGAAAGTTGCAACTCCTGCCTGGCGCCCTCAGGATAACATCCAAACTGCCTCAGAGGGCTTAGAACTTCCCAAGGAATTTCCCTGTTTATCCGCTCTCACCTCCCACGTGCCCCACCTAACCGCCTGTGACAGCCACACCAAACCACTTTTCCTGTGGGTTTCTGCTGGTGCGGGTTCCCCTGCCCGCTCTGCTCTCCTCCTCCCTCTGACTCTGCGGCTCTCAGCTCCTATATCACCTCCTCAAGGAGCCTCTTCCGACCGCCCCAAGCCCACAGACCCCCGGACTTTTCCTCTTGGCTGCCCTGATACCCAGCGGTGCCGAGTCTGTGTGTCTGCCTCTCCCCTCCCGAGGGGAGCATTGGGAGGACAGGTCACTTGACCCCTGTAGAAACGCCTGAAGCACAGCAGCTGCCTGATACTTGCTGAGTGACCAGTTGAAGGTCCAGGATTTCCCTTTGCAGCCCTCCTGCAGCCCGTCTCTCTGGTTCCGCCCTCCTCCAGGTCCCCACCAGCCCCTCTGCGTCTCAAGTCCCAGACATGACACGCATGGAATATTGGCAGGTCCAGCTCCACGCCCAGCATCTACAAGAATATTTATTTAAACATGAGTGCTCACCACGTGTTCTCAGTAATAACTTAGCATCTTTAATAATAAACTCTATTATAAATCAATTAATCAGCTACCTCCCTGGTATCTCAATTAAATGAAGCGTGGCATTCGCATAAAACATCCAAACCCTGGCAAAGGGAGCCAGGTCAGAGGCAGGGGAAATCCTGGAACTGGGGTTGTCACCGCTGCTCTATGTCTTCACCCAGGGGTAGCTCCAGGCTGGAGACTGTCCCCCAGGAGGGGTCACATGGGCTCTGGTCCAGCCCACCTCGATGGAGGCCCAGGGACCTGCCACCCCTCTCCCCAGTGACCGAGCAAAAGGATGGCATTCTTGTGTGTCCTCTGGGCTCAAGACGCCCTGACAGGTGTCACCAGGCCAACTGCTGTCGCCCTACCTGAATCCCACAGCATGCTGCCTCTGCTCACTTTAAATTCACGAGCACGGATCTCACACGACATGCAGCACTGCCCTGAGAGCAGAGGCACTGCCACAGCGCGTTTGCGCTTTCTCACTCTCGGGAAAGAGAGACTGTTTCACACCCTCCCCTCGCTGCTCCTCAACCCCTACTTCCCCAGTCGGCCCTTGTCTCCCGCTTGCTGGAGAGGAGTGGGGGAGAATCTGCTGAAGAACTCAGATCCAGCTGGGCACAGGGGCTCCTGCCTGGATCCCGGCACTTTGGGAGACTGAGGCAGGAGGATCCCTTGAGGCCAGGAGTTCAAGACCAGCCTGGACAACATAATGAAACCCTGTCTCTACAAAAATAAAAATGTCAGCCAGGCATGGCAGCACTTGCCTATAGTCCCAGCTACTCAGGAGGCTGAGGCAGGAGGATCGTTTGAGCCCAGGAGATTGAGGCTGCAGTGGGCTATGATGGCGCCTCTACACTCCAGCCCAGGGAACAGAGCGAGACCCTGTCTTAAAAAACAACAAACAAACAAAACTTGAATCTCATTCAGATGCTGTCTTCCTACTCCCTTGGGTGACACGTCCCAGTTCCCATCAAAAGCCAGCCCCCTCGTTTTCTAGAACCTCCTCGCACCTTCTGGCTGTCTCTGGACCTTGCTTCCACAATTGCCCTCTCACTTCTCTGCTCCATCTGTCTCTCCCTCTCTGTGTGATCATTCTGCATGGGCATGGAGACATTCTCTATCTCCCATGGTTAAAATGCCTCCTGCACAGGCACTGTGGCTCATGCCTGTAATTCCAGACCTTTGGGAGGCCGAGGCTGGAGGGCTTCTTGAGGCCAGGAGCTTGAGACCAGCCTGGGCAACGTGGTGGGATCCTGTCTGTACAAAAAAAAAAAAAAAAATAGATAAACAGATGATAGATATAAATGACAGATATATATGATAGCATAGGTATGATAAATAGAGAAAGTAAGCAAGCAAGCAAGCAAGAAAAGAAAGGAAAAAGAAAGAAAAGAAAGAAAGAAAGAAAGAAAGAAAGAAAGAGAGAAGAAAGAAAAAAAGGAAGAAAGAGAAAGACAGGTAGATAGATATGATAGATAGGTAGATAGATAGATAGATGCATTACATGTATATATTTTTAAATAAATAAAATGCCCTCCTGAGCCCCAGGCTCCCACCCTGCTGTCACCCCATTTTCCCGCTTCCCTGGGCAGCATTCCGCTTTGAAAGCTTTTTCTGCCATTTACCCTCCTCCTCTTCTAAACATTGCAGTTGACGACTCCACACTGATTTTCCCCCGAAATCCGTGGCCACTCTGCCTCAGCTTTCTTTGCTGGTCCCTCCTACTCTGCTTAAGACCAGATGTTGGCATCATCCCGGGACCCTTTTCTCTCCTCTTGCTGCAGTCTTCCTCCAGATGACCTCTTTATTAGGCACACTGTGTTATTTACCATTCACGTGTTGACCTCTCTGGTGCTGACGACTCCCTGAATCGCAGATCTGCCCTTCAACAGTTTGCTTGCTATCCCTGCTTAGATATAAAATAGGCATTTCAAACAAATATGGCACAAATAGGATTCTACCCACCCAGACTTCTTCCCCCCTTCGTCTTCATCTTAGCAAATGTCATCTGCCCAGATGCTCAAACCCAAACTCTTCAGGTCACTCTAGACCCCAGGTAGTAGCCCTCATCACCTGCGTGCAGCCCAGCAGTGAGTCCTATTGACTCCAGCCTCAAAACTCACCCTGAGCTGAGCACAGTGGCTCACGCCTGTAATCCCAGTGCTTTGAGAGGCCAAGGCTAGAGGATCACTTGAGGCCAGGAGTTCGGGACCAGCCTGGACAACAGAGGGAGACCCCTTCTCTTAAATAAATAAATAACATAGCTGAGTGTGGTGGCATGCACCTTTAGTCCTAGTTACTCGGAAGGCTGAGGCTGGAGGAGTTGGAGGTTAACGCTGAGCTGTGCTTGCACCCCCATACTACAGTGCGGGTGACAGAGTGAGACCCTGTCTCAAAACAAAACAAAAACAAACAAACTAAACCTACCCCAGAGCTGCCAGCAACTCCAGCCCAAACAAAAACAGCTTAGTCTGGGTCCTTGCAATGGCCTCTCAGCTGGGCTCACCTCCTCCCCTCGCGGTCATGGTCTCCATACAGAAATCAGAAGGATTTTTTCTTAGAAGCATCCACTAGATCCCTGCTTACAGCTGAAATCCTTTACTGATTTCCTGTTCTACATGGACTGAGAGCCACACTGCCCTGTGGGCTTCAGGGTCCTGTGTGGCCAGGCTCCTGCCTGCCTTTCTGACTCCGTCTGAAATATCCCTCCCCCACTTTTTTTTTTATTTGAGATGGAATCTTGCTCTGTCCCCCAGGCTGGAGTGCAGTGGTGCCATCTCGGCTCACTGCAACCTTCGCCTCCCAGTTCAAGCGATTCTTCTGCCTCAGCACCATGCCTGTAGCTGGGACTGCAGACACAGTGCCACCACAACCAGCTAATTCTTGTATCTTTAGTAGAGACGGGGTGTCACCACAGTGGCCAGGTTGGCCTCGAACTCCTCACCTTGTGGTCTGCCTGCCTCGGCCTCGCAAAGTGCTGGAATGACAGATGTGAGCCACCGTGCCGGCCTTTTCTGGTTTTTTTTTTTGGTCACCTGGGCTACAGTACAGTGGTGCGATTTCAGCTCACTGCAGCTTCCACCTCCTGAATTCAAGCAATTCTCCTGCTTCAGCCTCCTGAGTAGCTAGGATTACAGGTGTGCACCACCACACCTGGCTAATTTTTGTATTTTTAGTAGAGACAGGGTTTTGCCATGTTGGCCAGGCTGCTTTCGAACCTCTGTCCTCAGATGATCCGTCCTCCTCAGCCTCCCAAAGTGCTGGGGTTACAGGAGTGAGCCGCCACGCCTGGCCCCTCCTACCCCTTGCTCACTCTGCTGCAGCATTTTCTCCATGCCTCCAGCCCCAGCCCTTTCCCAGGCTGCTCCCTCTGTCTGGAATACTCTTCCCCAGTCCTCTGCATGGCTGCCCTAAGCTCCCCATTCAAGCCTCTGCTTAAATGTCACTTCCTCTGAGACACCCTCCTTGGCCACCCAGGCTGAGGTGCCTCCCACTCCAAGGACTCTCCACCACTTGCCCTATTTTGTTTTCTTCATGGAAGTGTTTACCGCCTGAAATTTCATGTTAGTTTCTGTGCCAATTGTCTGGCTCTCTCCACCAGAACCCAAACCCTTTGAGAGCAGGACATCTGTCCATCTATTCCAGTGTCCCACTCCCCAACGCCCTGGAACAGTGTCTGGCATGTGAAAAGCCTTCGATAAACATTCCTTGGCTGATTGAATGAATAAACAATAAGTGAATGAATGATGACCCTGACCTATGCTCTCCTAGATAAAGTTCTGCACTCTGGTCCTGTCCTAACTCATTCCTGTATCCCACACTCTTGACCTTTACACCAGCCAGCTCAACATCCCCGGGCACCTCTCACTCAGTGCTCATTTATTCATTTAATAAGCACGTATTGAACACCTACTGTGTGTCAGGTACTGGGCTTGGCTCTGGGGATTCAGGGTAGAGCCAAACAGATCTGGTCTGTGGACTAGCATACAGTCTAGTGGGCCTACGTAGTGAGTCTCAGGTGTGCATTCATGCATGCATTCATTCATTCATTGAAGAAACTTCTGTGGAGCTTATTTTGTACCCAGTGCTCTTCTAAGTGCTTTATAAATATAAGCCACTGAAGCCTCATACCAATTTATGAGGTGGGAATTATTATGATCCCCATATTACAGGTGAGGAAACTGAGGCACAGAAAGTCAACCTACCCAAGGTCACAAAGCTGGCAAGTGACTGTATTAGTCAGTTCTCACATTGCTGTAAATAACTACCTGAGGCTGGGTAACTTGTAAAGAAAAGAGGGTTAATTGGGTCATGGTTCTGCAGGCTGTACAGGAAGCATGGCTGGGGAAGCTTCAGCAAACTTACAATCATGGCAGAAGGTTAGGGAAAGCAGGCATGTCTTACGTGGCTGGAGAAGAAGGACGTGAGTGAAGCCGGAGGTGCTGCACACTTTTAAACAACCAGATCTCTCGTGAGAACTCACTCGCTATCACGAGAACAGTGAGAGGGAAATCTGCCCCCATGATCCGGTCACCTCCCACCAGGCCCCTCCTCCAACATTGGGGATTAAAATTCGATGAGAGATTTGGGTGGGGACACAGAGCCACACCATATCAGTGACAGAGCTGGAAGCTGGGCTGTCTCTTTCACTTTCCTGGGTCTGCTTTCCTCCGGGCTCACCTTCTGATGCGCTTGACATTATCTCTTAATTCTCAGCACCCCCTGGACTCCGCATCCTTGGACTTAACAGAATTCCGCTTCATCATTTTGGACTAGCAGAGGGCAGGGCTAGGCGTCATGATAGCTCTTCCTGCTCTAAGTTCTGGGGAGCACCACACCCAGCCCAGCTCTGGCCTCCTGGCCAACATCCCCCCATTTCCAGTGTTCTCCAGGGTTCCCTTGAGGCCTGGAGGAAACATACCCACCTGACCACACGGGTTTGGAATTTCATTTGTGGTGTCAAGAGTTAGGAGAGTCCAGAAATCACAAGGAGAGATTTACAGCTGTGAATTTCCTGGTTTGAGTCCAAGCCAGGAAGTAATCGCAGCAGCAGCAGCAAAGTCTCATTCATTTAGTCTCCCTGAATTCAGGAGGTGCAGTAACGCACCAAAAAGTCACTTTTTAGTTCGGATGGGTTAGAAACGATTCCTTCTGATGTGGATTTGTAGGACAGATGCTGTGGATGGACCTTGCTTTGCAGAATGAACATACTTCTAAAAACATAGGCAAGGGTCAGATTTTTGAAGCAGAATCTTTAAAATGCAATCAGAGAGTTCCACTAAGGTATCTTTGAGTGTACTGTAATTTTTATTCATTGCATTTCCTTAAAGCATGGTCTTTCATACTTGGGGATAAATATAATTAATTTAGGAATCAATGCTTTTTTAAACTAATAATTCAGAAAATTAATTATTTTGCCAACAGGCTAAGTCCAGCTTCTGGGTGGGAGATTTTGTATTAAAATATTGTTATGCTCCTACTGTCCTGGCATAAGGAGTGGTCCTTCTCATGAATATTTCATCCCTCAGAAAAGGAATTGGCAGAAGACTAAGACAGGGCCAACACCCTTCTGAGTGGGTACAGCTTCCAGGCAGGGTAACAATTCCAGAGAGACTCAGCAATGGGCAGTAATAAAGAAGAGAGACTTGTTCCTCCAGAAAACAGACTGTACTGTAAAGTTACAGTGAATGAAACAGTGTGGCACTGATGCAGGAACACACAGAAAGATCGGTGGGACAGAATGACAAGTTAGGAAGTGCACCCATGTATTTGTGGGACTTGGAATATGATATAAAGATGTCCTTTAAAATCAGTAGGAAAAATACAAAAATTGGATGGGTGTGGTAGTCTCAGCTACTCAGGAGGCTGAGGTGGAAGGATCATCTGAGCCCGGGAGGTGAAGCTTGCAGTGAGCCCAGATGGAGCCACTGCACTCCAGTGTGGTGACAGAGTGAGACTCTGTCTCCAAAAATAAAAGTTTCTTAATTTTTTTAAAAAAAGATGTAATCCATGCAACAGACAGGATTAATATTCAGAATATACAAAGAATTCCTACCAATTGCTAAGGAAAAAGATTTATAAAAACAAAAAGAAAATTGACAGAGGATACAGACCTTCAAAGAAGAAGAAATATAAGTGGTTAATAAATGTGAAAAATGCTCAAACACACTAGTACAAAGAGAAATATAACAGGCTTTTGGGGCCCCCATTCTCCCATTCATAGGCGGGCAGCTCTCTCTGCTCTGTCTTAAAAGAGTGGAGGGTCTACAAAACACTGAGAAAATAAAGGTCCTCCCACCCCAGCCACAGCCCACTTCTTACTAGATGGGGGGAAATGCTTTAAATTTAAACAATTTAGCCTCTAATCCCAGCACTTAGGAAGGCTGAGGTGGGAGGATTGCTTGATCCCAGGAGTTTGAGACCAGCCTGAGCAACATAGCAAGACCCCCATTTCTACAAAAACGACAATACAAAAATTAGCCTGGTATAGTGGTGTGTACCTGTAGTCCCAGCTACTTGGGAGGCTGAGGTGGGAGGATCACTTTAGCCCAGGAGGTTGAGGCTGCAGTGAGCTATGATCATGCCACTGTCTTCCAGCCTGGGTAACAGGCTAAAAACAGAAAAATCCATGAAGTTGATTTCATGACCCACTAAGACTTGTGGGCTAAATCTGGCCCAATGCCTGTTTCTGTAAATAAAGTTTTATTGGAACACAGCCATGCCCATTTATTTCCATATTGTCTGCGGCTCCTTTGGTGCTACAACAGCAGAGTTGAGTCATTCTAACAGAGACAATATGGCCCACAGAACCTGAAATATTGACTTCTCTGGCCCTTTACAGAGAGGTCGCTGATCCGTACGCAGATCTGACTCTACCTCCCCTTTGCTTAAATTTTTTTCAGGGTTCCCCTTTGCCCTCTGGCCCAAATTCAAGCCCCTTGGCCTAGCTTAGAAAACCACCAACCTCATGCCTGTAATCCCAGCACTTTGGGAAGCCAAGGCAGGCGGGTCACTTGAGCCCAGGAGTTTAAGAGACCAGCCTGGGCAATATAATGAGACCCCATCCCTACAAAAAGTTTTTAAAATTAGCCAGGCATTGTGGTGCACGCCTGTAGTCCCAGCTACTTAGGCAGCTGAGGTGGGAGGATTACTTGAACCCAAGAGTTAGAGGCTGCGGTGAGCTATGATCGTGCCACTGCACTTCAGCCTGGCAACAGAGCAAGACCCTGTCTTTAAAAAAAAGAAAGAAAGAAAAGAGAACTACCCTGCTGTGGCCTCCCAAGCTCTGTTCCTGCTGACCACCCTTACCCAGGGGTCCCTGTTCTCCACAGTGATCACAGGCGGGCAGGCAGCAGAGAGGCCGTGGGGGTGTGGAGTCAAAACCCTTCCTCTCTTCCTGATGCTTTGCTCTGCCCCCTGCCCTGCAGGCCTCCTGGGAATGGTCGCCCACATGATGTACACACAGGTGTTCCAGGTCACCGTGAGCCTCGGCCCTGAAGACTGGAGACCCCATTCCTGGGACTACGGGTGGTCCTTCTGGTAAGTGGCTTTGACCATCAGTGCAAGAACAGCTTTAAGCATCAGAGCCGCAAGGCCTGCTGGGACTTCAGCAGTTCAGTCCAGTGGGTATTGGGGGAAGACATGGGGGAAGTTGGAGGGGCTGCAGTCCAAAGGTGCTTTGAGACCCTAGGGCAGCGATTGGCAAACTAGGGCCTGTGGGTCAAATCTGGCCCACCACCTGTTTTTATGCAGCCCTAAAGCTTTTCGATTTTTAAATGCTAAGAAAACAAATCAAAGGAAGAGGAATGCCGTTTTGTGACATGTGAAAACTACATGAAATTCAAATTTCAATGTCCATAAATAAGGTTTTCTTGGAACACGGCTACACTCTCGTTGTGTATTATCCACGGCTGCTTTAACACTGAGATGGCAGCACTGGGCGGTGGTGACAGAGACTGAATGGCTCACAAAGTCGAAAATACTTATTCTCTGGCCCTCTGCCAACCCCTGCCTAAGAGGCATGCTCTGGAAGGTTGGAGATGGAAGCTGGGAAGACCTGAAATTAGGGGAGCTGTGGAGGGCTCTGGGTGGCCCGATGGGGTAGGAGGACTCCAGTGAGTGGCTCCAAGCACAGGGAACAGGTCAGCATCTCAAAGCAGGGTGTGCTTACGAAAGGCACGATTAGTCAGGGTTCTTTTGCTTATGAGTGATAGAATCCCAAGCTTAAGTGAACAAGGGGTGTTCATTTGTTTGTATGGGAAATCCAGGTGGATCAGCCGGGGTGCTCTGTGTTGTAACAGAAAAACCTACGTGCATCAGTCTAAGCAAGGAGATATACAGTGGTTCACGGAAGGGAAAGCACAGCTATGGTGTGGACTTCAGGACATGTTTGATCCAGAGTCACTGAGGTCATTAGGGCTGAGTTCTCTTCCTCTGTGTAGTCATCTGAGCCTGGCACTCTCCACATATTTACTTTGATGCTGGGCTGGTTTCCCTGTTGGGGAGAGCTCTTCCTAAGGCTGGTGCATCCTCCTTCCCTTGTAAGAAAAAAGGAGCTTCTTCTCTAACATCAGTTAGGGTCCCAAGCTTCCCTCTGGTGGACTTAGGTCATGTTCTCTCTCCTTAATCATTGCCACAGCTGGGGGAATATCACTTATCCCCTTAGCTTGACCAGGCCCATCTCTGGAGCAAAGGATGAGTCAAAACCTCTCAAATGGTGAATGGATGGAATAAATGCTGAGTGAGCTACCACAAAGTCTGCTTCAGGTACAGCTGGATCCAGGTGACCAGGTGATTTCATCTGGAACTCAGTCATGCTCTCTCCTTATCTTGTCTCTCTTCCCTTTGAATTGGTGTAGGCTTCATCCTCAAACAGCTTTTCCCCAAATGCTAGCAAAGATAGATGATCACAACACACAGCATCAGGCTTCTTTTTCTTTCTTTTTTTTTTTTTTTTTTTTGACAGAGTCTGTGCTCTGTCACCCAGGCTGGAATGACAGACTTCCATCTTAAAAATGTAGCAATACCAGCAGAAAGATGGGATTTCTTTCCCATCTTCCCAATTAAAATCCTGGCTATGACTTTCATTGGCTTAAGTCATGTGATCAAGCCTGAACCATTGATTTAGACCCTGGGGGAGATTGAAATGACCCGAGTCACATGGTCCAGGGAGTGGCATTAGCCCCGCCCAAATTCTTGGACAGAAAGAGGAGGAGAAGGCTATGCAGGCTGGAAAGACAGCAGCCACAGTTGTTCACTACACAGGGTATCCAGATCTGGGGCTGGTAGTTGGGGAGCATTTATCCGCTCGGTCATTTAACACATATTCACTGAGTACTTCCTCCAGGACAGCTGTTCTAGGTGCTGGGATGCAGCAGTGCTGAGACAGCATTGCAACAGGGATGGAGACAAGTGAACCGGCTGTATGTGAACCGTGCTGAGATGTAGGTGTGTGGGGGGAGGGAGTTCACAGGCAGCTGCAGAAGCACAGAGGAAGGGCCATTGATTGACCCAACTTTGGGTGGGGCTGGTCCTCAGGAAGAATTTTAAAGGCAAAACAGGAGGAATAGGGTGCTAGGCAGAGGGAACAGCAGGCCCAAGGACCTGGAGGTGAGAGAGCATCTCAGAATAGAACAGGAGGGACTATGGTTATAATTTTTTAAAAGACTCGATTCCAGTCCAGTGGGCACCCCAGCTCCATCTCCACTCTGCTCGACTCTGTTCTTTTAAAACTGAAAGTATTTGCCTTAAAGGGACCTTGGCCCATTAACCCTGGCCCCAATCCCTTTAAGTAGAACAATCCCAGGGAAGCCAGCTGAGGTTCTGACCTCCCTTTACCCAACCCTTCCCCCTGGAGCAGTTCCTTCTTGAGACCTTGACCTTGGAAGATCATCTCCCTGAGCTAGAGAAGGGCACAAGGGAGGGGAACTAACATTTGTGAGTGTTGACCATGTGTGTAATAATCTCTCAGATTTACTGCGTGCTGATGTGCCGTGAATCAGGTAGGTATTTCATGGAGACACAGAGAACTGAAGTAACCTGCCCAAGGTCATCCAGCTATAAGGGGCAGGGCTGGGATTCAAACCCAGGCATCCGGGCTCCAGAGCCATACTGGAAGCCTCTCTGAGATGAATAATAATAAGAGAGTTCATGGATGTGCTTACCACGATATTCCGCACATGGGGTGTGCTCAGTAAATACCGGCTCTTATGTTGCTGCTACTGATATGAAATTTAACACATGCAGCATCACGCTATTGATATGAAATTTAACGTGCAATATCAAGCTACTGATGTGAAATTTAACACGTGAAACATCATGCTACTGATACGAAATTTAACACATGCAATATCATGCTATCGATATGAAATTTAACACATGCAATATCAAGCTACTTATGTGAAATTTAACACGTGTAGTATCAAGCTACTGACATGAAATTTAACACGAGCAATATGCTACTGATATGAAATTTATCACATGCAGTAACCTCATGTTGCATATGCAGACACTGAAAATTAGAAAAGTTGAATCAGATGCCCTGGTGGGAACTGCCTCCTCCCGCCAGGCCACCTTTCCAGAAGGCCCTGGCTCTCTCCTCTGGTGTTCATTGTCTTAAGTCAAGCCTGCTGGTGTCAGCCAGGGGAACATTCTTTCCTTGGAAACCAGAGCCTTCTGCCCTGCTCCTCTGCTCCCTCCCTCAGGGCCAGCCTCCCAAGGGGCACCGAATTCCCATTGGACTTATTAAAGGCTGGGACCAGTGTGCAGCCCCTATTAGGGCTGATCCATTTTTCCCTGTCACTGAGACCTGCAAGATGGATCAGCCCCATTTTTCATCCTTCACATTTGGGGCCTCGCCAGGGCTGCACCATGTCATCTCTCTTATTTAATATGTGTGAGGCCATTTGTCAAAATTCTGGCCTGAGAGCCCCCACTGCGCCCTCCCCAGGTAATGGAGAGGAGAACAGCTCCTAGAAGAGATGGGACTGGCCTCTGTCTTCCTGCCTAGCAAGGAAGAACAGGCTGCAGGGGCTCTGGAAGCTGGAGGAGTTTTGTGGAGCTCAAAGCCTGCTGAGTGTCAGCTTCTTAGAGGGACATCTTTGCAAGAAGTGGAAAGTCCTCATGGTTAAGAGTCTCACAGCCCGGGGTTCAAATCTCACCCCAACACACACTCCTGGGCCACCATGGCAGTGCGGAGGGGCGGTTGAGGATGTGGCTGTGGAATCAGTTCAGGTTTAGATCCTGCCCCTGCCCCTCACCAGCCATGGACCTTGACCAAGCTACTTACTTCCTCTGTACCTCTGTATCCTCAGCTGGAAAATGGGACAGCCTAAATTTCCACCTCATAGGGTTCTCTCGAATTGTGTTCCAGTTCTCTGTTGAGGTGTACACATCACCCCCAAATCTAGTAAAAATGTATTATTATGTAGTAATAACAGTAACTAATAAAAATATGTTCTTATTTGTTCTTGTATTTGGAGTGGACCAGGCTCAGCTGGGCGGTGCTTGCTGGGGTCTTCCCCAAAGCTTCAGCTGGACGTCAGCTGGGGCTGTCGTCTGGGGCATGGCTGGGGTGGACCTCCAAGGTGGCCCTTCACGACTCTGGCAGCTGGTGCTAGCTGGCCTGGCTGGCGGCTGGAGGGGCTTCATGCAGCATGGAGGCTGGGTCCCTGGGGAGGTTATCTCAAAACTGAGTGTTCCAGGAGACCCAGATGGAAGCCACAGGGTCTGTATGAGCCAGCCTTGGAAGTCACACGGTGTCACTCCTGCTGCATTCTGTTAGTTAAGAGCAAGTGACAGGGCCGGTTGCAAGGGGGGGTGTGGACCGCGGGAGGTATGACTCCCTGGAGGCCGGCTTTGGAGCTGAGTAACCAACATGAAGAGCAAGTGAATCAATGCGTATGGAGCACTCAGCACAGAGTGTGCTTGGTGAGTGTGAGCCCTCCTGCCCACTCCTCCTTTTGGCACCGAGTGTCAGCAATCTCTGCCTGTAATGAGGTCAGGACAGGACCCTGGTGGGCATCCAAGCGGCTGTTTGGCTTAAGGAGGCAGGAACCAGGTGGGATAAGATTAAGATCGGGGCCCAGGCAAAGTGGTTTATCTGTAATCCAAGTACCTTGGGAGGCCAAGATGGGAGAGGCCAGGAGTTCAAGACCAGTCTGGGCAACGTAGCCAGACCCTATCTCTAAAAGAAAAGAAAAGATTAGCTGGGTGTGGTGGTGCACATCGGTAGTCTCAGCTACTCAGGAAGCTAAAATGGGAGAGTCACCCGAGCCCTGGAGGCTGATGCTGCAGTGAACCGTGTTCATGCCACTGCACTCCAGCCTGGGCTGGAGACTCTGTCTCAAAAAAAAAAAAAAAAAAAAAAGACTAAGGTTACAACACCTACTTTGTGCTGTGCACAGTGAGAAGCACTTTACAAGCCCTGAGCTGTCTGCTCCTGTCACTGGTTTCCAGGAGAGGAGCTGCCATCCCTGCTTTAGGGACCAGGAAACAGGTTGAAAGTCACACAATTAGCCTTGGATGCTGTCAACTGCATGAAGCCGGGGGCTGAACCCAGCCTGCAGATGTTTTCTTAGGCCTGCCATTGTGTCTTATAAAAGTTTGTATTTGTGGCTGGACGTAGCGGCTCACGCCTGTAATCCCAGCACTTTGGGAGGCCGAGGCGGGTGGATCACGAGGTCAGGAGTTCGAGACCAGCCTGGCCAATATAGTGAAACCCCATCTCTACTAAAAATACAAAAATTAGCTGGGTGTGGTGGTGTGTGCCTGTAGTCCCAGCTGCTCAGAAGGCTGAGGCAGGAGAATTGCTTGAACCTGGGAGGTGGAGGTTACAGTGAGCTGAGGTTGCGCCACTGCACTCCAGCCTGGGTGACAGAGTAAGACTCTGTCTCAAAAAAAAAAAAAAAAAGTTTGTATTTATTTCCAACATCTAAAATGGTAAAACTTCTACATAAAAGTCCAGGTTTCTGGTTTATGATTACTGGAAGATCTGTTCGTGCCTAACCAGCCTTGCCACCAGGCAGCCAGCAGGTAAGGCTGAGAGTGACTGCGCCTTTAGATGGGAATCTGGTCTCCAGCTACCCCAGTCCCCACCATGCCCTATTGCTTTCCACTTCCCCACACTTCCTCACTTAGTCATCGTCTGCGTGACCCTGCAGAAATTTGAGTCTGTGGGCCCTGCTTGGAATGTCGGCTTTCCTGGTGATGGCAGGAGTGTGGAAAGCTAGTCCTGCACTTTCTGCTTCTGTTTTGCATTTGATCAATCTAGAGAGGAATGGAAAAACGTCTCCTCCTACTGCAGTACACGCAGGGAAATCTTATCTCAAGCATTCTTATCTCTGCAGACTTCGGGTAGTGGGACATCATGGTGTGGAAGATTGTTAAGAGCTGGAGGACCCAGAGAAGTTAAGCAATTTGGTTGATGTCACACAGCAAGAGAATAGCGGGTTGGGCCAGGTCCAGGGAGGGTCCTCACTCCTGTTCTAGTGGCCCCTTTCTGCTTCTGAGTCTCTGTCCCTGTGGAATACAGGCCTCACTGCTGTCCCTCCCTCGTTTCTAGTCTCCATGACTATGTGGAAACAGCAGACCAGCTTCTTTCCTCTCTGGGGACCGCAGGTGGCCCCTTCCCTCTATGCAGGGCTTAGCTGGTATTCCAGCAGGCTGATCCCTTAAGGGGCTGAGTGTGCTGCTGTGACCCTACGAGAGCCTTGGCCCCAAAGACAACTGGAGAGGGTGTGTGTGTGTGCTGATGTCACTGCTGAGAGGCTATGTGATCAGCGGGAAGTTTGCCCTCACTCATCTGCCTGAGGCAGGTGGCTGTGGCCTCCTTTGCTCTAAGACCAGGGTTAGGGAAAGGGATGTGCCTGCCCAAGGGTGCTGTGCGGGCCATGGAGGGACCAGCTGGGCCCTCAGAGCCTGCCACTGTCTAGCTCCCAGTCCCATCAGCTCTTGGGCCCTGAGGGTGGCCTGGATGATACCTCTGTGCCCAGCCCCGCCTCGCATGGTGGATCTGTACCCCTCTGCTCTGCAGGCAGCCAGGAGAGCCTTCCTTAGTGGTCCGTTCCCCATTGGGCAGGGCCTGGTGTAGGTTGCAAGATGCTGTCCATGTGTCTCTAAATCTGCTCCCTCTGTGTCCCTCTGCCACTGCTCCTGCCACTCCCAGAGGAGAGAGAATTGACAGCCCCCGTTGCCACCCTCCCCTTTCCTCCCCATGGTGTCCGATCTGCTCTTGGCTCTGAAAACCAGGCCAGTCACCCACGCAGCTCCCTGTGCCAGTTCAGAAGTGCAAGCTGCTAAAACCAGCAGGTGTTCTGGCCCCAAAGTTTTCAAACTGTGTATTTTGTGGGCACCCGGGGGACCTGGGGGATGAGAGGAACAGGGAGATGAAGGCTCATGGTTATAGCCTCTCACCCACGCTAAAACCAGAGCAGGGTTTTCATAACTGTCTTTTTCTGTTTGTTTTTATTTTATCTTCGTTTATCCATTCATTCCACAAGTATTTACTGAGCATCTACTGTGTGCCAGGCACTGTGCTAGGTGCTAAGGGATAGTAGTGAAGTGAACAAAGCTCCCATTTTCATGAAGCTGGCATTCTGGGGTAGAAGAGGAGATAATCTAAAAACAAACACCAAAGATCCCACTTCTGAGAAGGCAGAGTAGACATGCTTCTCCCTATTCCTCCTGCTCAATGCAACTAAAATCTTTGGACATTAAAGATAAAACAGACATCAGAAGACTCTGAAGGGAGGGAATAAGACAGTAGGCTGGTTAGGGACCAAGAAACAACACATTGCTGAGTTCTTTTTGTGTTGTATATCCCAGATTTAGAGCTGAAGAAGTCAGCAATTCAGACATGCCAAAAGAACAGAAAAAAAAGCCCCAACTAAAGTCCGCTTTCTCTAGCCAAAGGACCAAGAAAGGGTCAGCCCACTGAGACAGAAAACATTTAGCAATAACTGCACTACACCAGTCACACATTACAGAAAAGAAAAAACTGTGGCTTCACTCTCACCCATGCCAGCAAGGGAATGGGTGCTTAGATTTTGGTGACAATCACCAGGTGGACTTTCACCTCTGCTGGGCAGTAACAAGGTGCTCCTCTCCCTCCCTGCAGGGATTGTGTCAGAGAACTAGTGGAGAGTCAGGATTTTTGCCACTACCTTGTCATAATAAGATTATCTCCCTCCCGTGGTGTGGTGTCAATGATATGTGGGGAGCAGTGATGAGCCCCCCCCCCCGGCTCCTCCCAGCCAGGTACCAGGAGAGATCTAACGGGGAGTCGGAACTCTCAATCTCACCCTCACCTGGTGAGAACCAGGAACCATCTCCATCTTGAATGTCAGTAGTGGCTGATATGGTTAAGCTTTGTGTCCCCACCCAAATCTCATCTTGAATTGTAATCCCCATAATTCCTGTGTGTCAAGGGAGAGAACAGGTGGAGGAAATAAATCATGGGGGTGGTTTCCCCATGCTGTTCTTGTGATAGTGAGTTCTCATGAGATCTGCTGGCTTTATTAGGAGTCGTCCCCCTTTAATTGGCACTTCTCTTTCCTGTAGCCTTGTAAAGAAGGTGCCTGCTTCCTCTTCGCCTTCCGCCATGATTATAAGTTTCCTGAGGCCTCCTTAGCCATGCTGAACTATGAGTCAGTTAAACCCCTTTCCTTTACAAATTACATGGACTAATACACTTGCCCAGTGGGAAACCTAGACTTCTACCCCTATCGGGAAGTAACTGGGCAGAGTCCCCACCTCTCCAGAGCCATCTTGCCAGAATGATGTGAAAGGAAGCCAGCTAGAGCAAAAGGTTTAAACAAGACCCAGAGTGTCAAAAACTACCCCAAATGTCAAGGTTGCAATTAAAATCACGTGCCATGTCAAGATTCAGCAAGCTCTCAACTTGAACGGTAAAAGACAATCAATAGATTCTGATGCTGAAATGACAGAAATGGTAGAAATCATCATAAAAATTCATCCACAAGCGGTTGCAAACACCCTTGGAAAAATAGAAAATCTCAGGAAAGAAGCAGAAGATAGAAAGAAGGACCAAATGGCAATTTTAAAACTAAAACATACAATAACCAAAATAGAAAGCGTAGTGGTTGGGCTCAACAGCAGAATAGAAGGGACAAAGAAAAGAATCAATGAGCTTGAAGATAGGACAATAGAAATTGTTTAATTTGAACAACAGAGAGAAAATCAACTTTTTAAAAATGTACAGAGCCTTAGGACCTCTGGAACTAAAACAAATAATATAATATTGGAGCCCCAGAAGAAAAGGAGAATGAGGGTGAGACTGGACAAAGGACTGAATTCAATAATGGCTGAAAACTTCCCAAATCTGTAAAAGACATAAACCTACGGAACCAAAAGCTGAATGAATCTCTAAAATAGTATAAATTCAAAGAAATCCATACCAAGACACATCACAGTTAAATTTGGAAAAAAACTGAAGTTTAAAAAAAAATGAAAACAGTGAGAGAATAACATCCTCCCTAGCTACAGGAAAAAACATTCAAGCAACAGTGGATTTTGCATCAGAAATCATGGAGGCTAGAAGGAAGTGGCACAACATTTTCAAAGAAAAAGAAAATGAAAATGCTTAAAGAAAAGAACTATCAACTTAGAATTCTATCTACGGCAAAAATATACTTTAGAAATGAAGGAGAAATCACGACATCTTCAGATGAAGAGAAACTAAGAAATTTGTTGCCAACAGACATACCCTAAAAGAAAGACTACAGGAAATTCTCTAGACAAAGTGGAAACTTTAAAAAGGGAAGTTTTGAATATAAAAAAGAATGAATGAAAAATGGAAAGAGAAACTTTACTTCTCCTTTCGAGTTTTCTAAATTATGTTTGATGGTTGAAGCAGAAATCATATTATAGCCTGATGTGATTCTAAATGTATACAGAGGAAATATTTAAGACAATTATATATTATAAATGAAGGAAGGTAAAGGATCACAAAAGGAGCCAAGATTTCTATGCTTTACTTAAATGTTGGCCCCAGTAGACTGTGATTAGTTATGTATATATGATGTAACACCCAAAGCAACCACTAAAAAAGCTATTTACAGAGATACACTCAAAATCACTATAGATAAATCAAAATGGAATTCTAATAACTGTTCAAGGAACCCATAGGAAAGAAATTTAAAAAGAGAGAGAAACAAAAAACAGAACAAGCGGAAAAGAACAAAATTCATTGGCAGGCTTAAGCCATAATATATAAATAATCAGTTTAAATGTAAATTGTTTAAATATACCAATTAAAAGTCAGAAATTGACCAAGTGGATTTAAAACACATGACCCAAAACTATGTGCTGTCTACAAGAAACTCAAGTATGATGAGATGGATAGGTTGAAAGCAAGAGGATGAAAATAATATATCATGTAAGCATTAATCAAAAGAAAGCAGGACTAGCTGTATTAATGTTAAAGTAGACTCAGGCAAATAAATTGACCAGAAATAGACATTAAATAATAATAAAAGAGTCAATCCACTAAGAAGACATTGCAGTCCTAAATGTGTATCCACCAAAAAACAGAGCTGAAAATCTGCAAAGGAAAAACTGATATAACTGAAAGGAGAAATCGGAAAATTCACAACTATAATTAGAGATTTCAACATAGCTTTCTCAACGATTAATAGAACAACCAAATGGAAAATCACCAAAGATATTAAAGAACTCAACATCATCAACCAATACGATCTAATTGAGAAATGTTTCAAATCAAGCAAGCTCTCATCCCAAAAACCTAGAAAAAGAAGAGCGAAATAAGCCCAAAGCAAGCAGAAGAAAGATGAGCAAAAATCAGTACAATTGAAAACAAAAAGTAATAGAATCAATGAAACAAAAAAAGCTGGTTCTTTGACAAGGTAAAATTGGCAAACCTCTCGCAAAAGTGAGAGAGAGAGAGAACAGAGGAGAGAACACAAAATACCAGCGTCAGGAATGAAACAGAGTGTGTTGCTGCAGTTGAGGACATCAAAAATATAGTAAGAGCATACTACAGACAACTCTGCACACATAAATTTGACGGTCTGGATGAAATAGATCAATTTTTCTAAAAGCGCAAAGTGCCACAACTTACCAAATGTGAAATAAGTAATTTGAATATTCCTATAACTACGAAGGAAATTGAGTTTATAAATAAAAACTTTCAAAACAGAAATCTCCAGGTCCAGATGGTTTTACTGAAACATTCCACCAAATATTTAAATAAGAATTAGCACTTTTTTTTTTTTCAGAAAATATAAGAGGAGAGAAAACTTTGCAATTCACTTTATGAAGCTAACATTACCCTGATATTAAAACCAAAGATAGTGCAAAGAACCACAGACTAAGAGCCCCCATGAATATAGATATAAAAATCCTGAGCAAAACAATAGCATAGAAGTCAGCAATATGTAAAAATAATTATACATCATGATAAGTGGGGTTTATTCTAGGGATTATGGCTGCTTCAACATTTGAAAAATCAGTGTCACTCACTGTATTAACAGGCTAAAGCAGAAAAAAAATCACATGATCATATCAATTGATACAGAAAAATCATTTGACACAATTCAATGTTGATTCATACTTTCAATAAAACTCTCAGAAAATTAAGAATAAAGGGGAGCTTCCTCAACTTGATAAAGACTATCTACAAAACATCTGCAGCTACTATCATACTTAATGTTGAAGGACTGTCTTCTCTCTAAGATTGGGAACACCAATATTATTCAACATAGTTCTGGAACTTTTAACTAGAAATAAGACATGAAAGACATGCAAGACACAAGACATGAAAAGAAAATAGAAGGCATACACATTGTAATAGAAATAAACTATACCTATTTGTGGATGTCATAATTATTTGTATAGACAAATCCAAGTTATTGGCCAAAAAAATGCCTAGACCTAATAAGTTTAGTGCTGTCTTAGGATACAAGATAAAAATACAAAATAAATTGTATTTTTATAAACTAGCAATGAACATTTGGACAACAAAATTAGAAATACGTATCATTTATACTAAAAAAGCGAAATACGCATAAATCTAACAAAACACTTATAGGACTTGTACACTGAAAACACTAAAACCATAGAAAAATACCAATGAAAGAAATCAAAGAAGATCTAAGTAAATGGATAGATATACTATGTTCATGGATCAGAACACTCAATATATAGTGAAGACATCAATTCTGATGTTGGTAAATAGGTTTAATACAATTTCTATCAAAATCTCAGAAAGATTTCTTGTAGATATAGAGAAAAGTATTCTAACATTTATATGGAAAGGCAAATAAATTATAATTTCTAAAACAATTTTGAAAAAGAAGAATAAGACAGGATGACTTAGAGTACTCAATTTCAGAACTTATTGTATAGCTACAGTAATCCAGATTGTGTGATATTAGTGGGAGGATAGGACATAGATCAACCAAAAAAATAGATAACTCAGAAATAGACCAATGCAGATGTGCCCAACTAATTTTTGACAAAGTTACAAATCAGTTTACTGTTGTGTGAGTGTGTGATGTGTGTGTGGGGGGGGAGGATGATTGTGCAGAAAATGGCCTTTTCAACAAATGGTGCTGCTGCTATTGGACATTCACTGGCAAAAATAACAGTCAGCCTTGGTTTAAACTGCACACCCCTTGCAAAAATTAAAATGAATCACACACTTAAGTATAAAGGTAAAAACTGTAAAATTTTAGAAAAATAAGAGAAAATCTTTGGAATCTAGGGCTAGGCAAAAAGTTCTTATATTTGATATCAAACACATAAAAGGAAAAATGGATTAATTGTATTTCATCAAAAGTAAATACTTTTGGTCCATAAAAGACCTTATTAAGAGGTTGAAGAGAAAGCTGTAGACTGGGAGAATATATTTGTAAACCACATTTCTGACAAAGAACTAATCTCTAGCATACATAAAGACCTTTAAAAACTCAATAGTAAACAATAACAAAACAATTCAATTAGAAAGTGGGCAAAAACCACTAACACACTTTGCCAAAGATTATATACAGATAGCAAATAAATAAGTGAAAAATTGTTCAACCCCATTAGCTGTTAGGGAAGTGCAAATTAAAGCGACAGTAAGATATTACTACACATGTATCAGAATAGTTATAAAAAATAGTGACACCACCAAATTCTGGTGAGGATGTGGAGAAACTCATACGTTGTGGACAGGAATACTGTATTTAGCAACATAAAGAAACAAACTACTGATGCACACAACAACTTGGATGATTCTCCAGATAATTATGTTGGGTGAAAAAAAAAAGCCAATACCATACATACTCCTGTATGATTTTATTTTTGTAAAATACTTGAAGAGGTAAAATTAGTGAAATGAAGAACAGGTGGCTGACAGGATCTGTGGGAGGGCAGGAGGGAAGCGGCTGTAGCTATAAATGGCACCTAAGAGATCCTTGGTCTGTATTTTGACTGTATCAATATCAATATCCTGCTTGTGATATTGTAATATTAGATTACACTAGTTTTGCAAGAGTTTACCATTGGGAGAAACTGGCTGAAAGGTACCTGGGATCTCTCTCTGTCTCATTTCTTACAGCTGTGTGTGAATCCATAATTATCCTAAAAGGAAAAATTTGATTTAAAAATAGTAAATAAATGAAAGAAAAAAGATAAAGAGCATTGCAGGATATGATGAGAACTGTGATGAAACTAAGCAGGGGCATGTGATACAGAATGACGGAGAGGGGGCTTCTTAGGGATGGGACAAAGAACACTGAGGAAGGGCTGACATTCACAGATGAGAAGGAACCAACTGGGCAGAGCCTGGGAAAAGCTTGGAAAGTAGCGAGTCCAAGGATTCCAGAGGGAGGGAAGGCAAGGGGGGAGGTAGGGTTGGGAATGAGCTTTGGGTTTTTGAGGAGTGGAAAAGAGGCCATGGGGCTGGAATGCAGAGAGCCTGAGGAATCAAGCTCAGGGCAACATGTTATTTGAGAAAAGATCTTTCATGTAAAGTAGATGGAAAGGTGGGGATGCAGGCATTTCTTCTGGGTCAGTCTGACTTTGTGCCTGTCCAGTCACTGCCTGTCCAGCTCTGCTCCACCACATAGCGTCTGTTTCTGGGGCCCCTGGGCTCTAGCAAACCCCCTCCCTCGCCAGGGAAGCTCCCCTCCACACACAAAGTCATTGGACTCCTCCACTCCTGCAGGGTATTTTTCTTTGCTCAGGGCTTTAGTTTGGGAATCCTCTGCTCTGTCCCCGGACGGAGCATTCAGGGTTGGGTCATAGTCAGTCACCCTTAAGATCCTTGGCTGTAGAGGCTAGAAATTCACAACAAAACTAACTCGTGCAAAAGAAGAAAATTTATAGCAAGTAAATGTATAATAACTTTGGTTCCCAATGACAGAAACCCAATTCAAACTGGCTTCAGGGTAGAAAAATAATCAAAGAAAATAAAAAAGAAATTGAGACTTCCATGATTGAAAAGTCCAGGGGTAACGGCCTCAGCTCAGGGATCTAGCCCCTTTTCATGGCTGTGCTTTCTTTTGGGTCAATTTCATTCTCTTGGGTGGTGGCAAGAGGATCCCCTGCAATCCTGGCTCAAATCTCACCAGCTTAGCACCACAGAAGAAAGATGAGCTTTGTTTCCCAGTAGCTTTAGCCAAGTCCAGGGGTTGAGTCTCAAGAACCTGACTTGGGTCACGTGCCCATCCCCCAACCAATTACTATGACCAGAGAAAAGCATCATTTTCATTAGCCAGGCCAAGGTCATGTGCTCGCTTAGAGGTTGGGGATGGGGCCAGCCCCACGCAAACCAAATGGCCTGAGAAGAAGGAAGGAGTGATCCCTTAACAGAATCAGAGTACAGTTACCATAAGCAAGAATGGCTGCTGGTCAGGCAGAACCAGCATACTCCATACTCATGGAATCCAGAAAAAGCCTACTTGTTCATTCTCCATCTTCGGGGTCTGAGTTTCCATTATGCCAAAGAGACATCCCAGGTTGAAGTAGAATCTTCAGCTTTGTTGCTTAAGAGAGTATCTGACTGGACTAGCATTGGCCAGATGGTCAGCCCTTATCTAGTCATCTATGAATGGTGGGGGGTAGTAAGTAACATGCTGGACACTTTTGTGGACAGGGAAGCTCTTAGAGGGGCCAGGCTGATACCCTAAAGCTGTCTATTACAGACACTAAGGGCTTCTGGAAGATCTACATCAGATCCTTATTACGAAGGAAACAGGGGAACTCTATCAATGGGTTTGGTGTTAAGGGAAATAGATGACCCTTTTGAGGATCCCTTTGAGAAAGGCTGAGTCCTCAAATTTTTTCCTTGCTTTCCTTCTGGGGTACTCAGAGGCTGTCAAAGGGAAAAACAGTGAGTACAGACAGTGGGCTTCATTGACCATGAGGAATGTAGGGGTGGTGGTGATGTTCGGAGACCAGCTGGGTGGGCTGGCAGCAGGGGAGGCCTGGAGCTCCCAGGCAGTGCAGGGTTGGAATAGCAAAACTGAGTCCCTGATTTGGAGGAAACCAGTTACCAAGGCAGAGACTGAAGAACTAGGCTCTAGGCACCAGGCCAGATGTAACTGAGGCCGGGCAGGAACCCCACTCGTGGTACTAAATGTTGAATGCATAGTCTCAAACAGAGGAATCAGGCAGTCCATTTCTAGAACTGGAACTGGGTCAGCTGAGTCTCCTAGCTCCACCCTTCCTACCTTTCCAACTGTGGTTAGGACAAATTCTCCAGGTTTGGGCTGGGCTCAGCACGTACATCAAGTGAGGGCTGTCAAAAGTCCCAGCTGAAAAGAAAGTTGGGGAGGAGAGAGCCAAGCAGGTCATTATAACCTCCTCTCTCAGGGGGAGAGTTTACAAACCAAGTCATACAGAAGTGGGTACTGAAGACGTTAATATTAATGATAATAATGACAGCAAGACCTTCTTGAGTGCTTACAGTGTGCTCGATACTATTCTAAGATGTTTTCATTGGATCATCTCCTTTAAACCTTGTAACAACCCTATGAGGTAGTGCTATTGTCCATTACTACCCTGTGAGGTAGCACTATTGTCCATTACAATGAACACGAGGAGATGCTGGGAGCAGTGGCACGTACCTATAATCCTCAGCCTCCCAAAGGCTGGGGTGGGAGGATCACTTGTGCCAGGAGGTTGAGGCTGCAGTAAGCTATGATCGCACCATTGCACTTCAACCTGGGCAACAGAGCAACTCTCTATCTTTAAAAAATAATAATAATAAACATGAGGAATGTGAAACAAAGGGTTGGCATCTTTCCCAGGGTCATATATGAACAAAAGTAACTTTACTTTCTTAAGGGTCGTATATGAACAAAGGTAACTTAACTTTCATGAAAAATGAGCTTTTAGGGTGTCTGCACCATCTCCTTCTCTATCACCAACTCCAGCTAATCTCCTCATGCATCCTCACTTCTGTTCCGCAAACCTCCCACGGTTTGTGGAACATTCCCTGCTGTCTGACGCCTCCATGCCTTTGCATACAATATTCCTTCTCCTGGAATGCCCTTTCCCCTGGCCAACTCTCACTCTTCCTACCAGACCCATAAGTGTTGCTGTATTCTGGGTAACTTACATCTGCATCACGATGTGCAGATAATTCTCTGTCTCCCAGACTGTGAGTGGGGCAGAGACCAAGTCTTGTCCTTCTCATGGCAGTACCTGCTGAGGTACCAGAGGAAGAGGCAGCCATGCAGGGATGAATGAATGTTTGGTGGGTGGGGAATGTTTCCTGTCCCTCGCCCACCCTCACCATGGCATCTCTCTCCTGATCTCTTGGCAGCCTGGCGTGGGGCTCCTTTACCTGCTGCATGGCAGCCTCTGTCACCACGCTCAACTCCTACACCAAGACGGTCATTGAGTTCCGGCACAAGCGCAAGGTCTTTGAGCAGGGCTACCGGGAGGAGCCGACCTTCATAGACCCTGAGGCCATCAAGTACTTCCGGGAGAGGTCAGTGCACAGGGGGTTACCTCTGGCCACCATGGGGACTCTAAAGCCCATGGCCTGGCCTCAGTGGCCACCGGGCCCCAGTCAAAAACTGGAGTGAATGGCATGACAGAAGGGTTATGGAGGCGGGAGGCAGAAGGGGCAGGCTGAGTGAGGCAGAGTTTGGACACCATTATGTCGGAATCTCTGGGACATTTTAATGTTTTATGGGTCATGAGGTTGCCTTGGGCTTATGTGATCAAAGCATGAGAAACCCAGAAGGGAACCAAGTTTGAGTGTTTGCCATTTGGTCCTATGCTTCATGGAACCATGATAGAGGCTGAACCAAGGTTTCCTTCTTGGTCTCTGTCATGGCATTGAGTGAAAAGAGGACCCAGCTGTGGGACTGGTGATGGCTGCAGGAGGAGAATGGCTTCTCAATGTCAGGAACTACATGTAATCACCCGAGTGTTCAGAGTCCAGCTGGGAACAGAGGAGGTGACAATAAACAGTGGGTGGGTAGATGGATAGATAGATAGGTGGACAGGTGAGAGGGTGGATGGGTGGATGGATGGATGAGTGGGTGGACAGGTTGATGGATGGATGGATGGGTTAGTGGGTAGGTGCGGGGATGGATGGATGGACAAGTGGACAGATGGGTAGGTAGATGGATGGATGGATGGATGGATGGATGGAAGGATGGGTTAGTGGGTAGGTGGAGGGGATGGATGGATAAATAAGTAAACAGATGGGTAGGTGGATGGATGGATGGATGGGTGGATGGGTAGGTGTGTTGGATGGATGGTTGAGTGGTGGGTGGGTAGATGGATGAATGGCTGGATGAAAGGATTGATAAGTAGAGGTATAGATGAGTAGGTATGAGTGGAAGGACAGACAGGCAGATGGCTGGCTGGATGAATTTCAGGATTTCAGAAGCTGGAGATATCCTTAGGCAGAACTCCTCCCATCTTCTGATGAAGCCACTCAGAGACAGCATCAGCACCCCGAAACCTGAAATTTCTGAGCCCTCCCACCAGGGCTCATTGTTGCTTCTGTGTCCACCTCACTCCGTACTGCTCTCCTCCTGGCTCTACCCAGAGCTGGGCCCTACCCAGGGCCAGCTGCCACTCCCACTCTCCAACCTAGTGCCAATCTATGCCCTGCTAGCTGCCTCAGTCTCTTCTGGGCTGTCAGGGGCTGCTGCCCGCCTTAGCTCAGTCCACACCCCTAGAGTTGCTGTGCCAGTGTTTGTGGCAGGTCTTGTAGAATCACAGCCTATGTTACTCTCTCTGTGCTCTGTCTGCCTCCTAGGCCTATCCCGGTCAGAAGCACTATGTAGAGGTCCCCACAAATGGCCAATCTGGCCTGGAGTCCCCACGCTCCCAGTCTTTCCTCTTGAGAGAGAGGATATAGAACAGCAACCTCAGATCGGAGCCGACCATCATAACTGCCATTTATGGAGCATGAGTTGTGTGCCAGGCCCTGTGCCCAGACATTTCATTTCATCCTTAAGACCTCACTATGCAATTAGGACTATTAGCCCCTTTTTACAGATGAGGAAAACTGAGGCTCAGAGAAGTTAAGACACTTACGTAAGGCTGCACAGTGATGGAGGAGGAGTTGGGCCCCAGGTCTGCGTGGCTCTTTCCTAGACTGAAGAAAATCAGAGCTGGCAATGCCTCAGGATCAGGCCACCCAGATGGAAGAGGCAGCCCCAGGATTCAACCCAGGCAGCCTCTGGAGTCCATGCAGGTGCAGTTATGCATGCCCTGGACAGATCTGCTCAGGACTCATGGTTCATGCATAGGCTGGGGGCTTCTCACAAGTTCATGTGACTCTCAGCCTTGAGGACCCTCTCTGACCCGAGTCTGCTTTGCCCAACACATGGGGCCTACTGGAATGCCCAGGAGACTGATGCTGTCAGGAGTTAGCGGGTGTTGGTAGATGAAGACCCAGCTTCCCACCTTTGGTTACAAAACAGCCTGGGGCATGCTCTGCCATGGGACTGGGCCCCAGGTGCCCTTAGCAGGGATCAGCCTCTGTCACTTCCTCTACTGGCTCCGTCCCTTGCCTGTCACACCTTCCCTCTCCCCTACCCATATTTCCTGGAACTGCCTCCCCTCAAGAAAGCTACCTGTACCTAAATCCTTATCACAGGGCCTGCTTATGGGGGAGCTGAAGGAGATGGGCATTAATGCCTTTCGGTGTCAGGGAAGGCATCACTGCACATCCTCAGGGCTTGGCAGAGGACGAGGAGGGGGAGAAGGACAAGAGGCTGCAGGGTGGGGCAGCACTGAGGAGCTGGACTCCCTGTGGGGCACTTGGGAGGGCTTTGGTCAGAAGAGAAGCATGGCAGGCCATGGGGTGGGGTGGCCCACACAGGGACCCTCATGTTACAGATCCCTCTCTCATCCTGATACTGTGTCTTTCCCCAGCCACGTAGGCCTCCGTTCATCCCTTGGACACTCCAAATGCATCCCCACCTCGGGACCTTTCTACTTACTGTGCCACTGGATGCCTCCATGAGGCCTCCCCTAATCACCGGGTCTAAACACACACTCCCCACAACATTGTCCTAGATACTGCAGCCCGTTGCTATTTTTTATGTTTTGGAGACAGGGTCTCACTCAGTTGCTGTATTAGTCTGTCCTCATGCTGTTAATAAAGACATACCTGAGACTGGGTAATTTATCAAGGAAAGAGGTTTAATTGACTCACAGCAGGGCTGGGGAGGCCTCAGGAAACTTACAAGCATGGCGGAAGGGAAAGCAAACATGTCCTTCTTCACATGGCCGCAGTAAGGAGAAGTGCCAAGCAAAGTGGGGAAAATTCCCTGATAAAGCCATCAGATCTCATGAGAACTCACTATCATGAGAACGATGTAGGGGTAACTGCCCCAGTGATTCAATTACCTCGCACTGGATCCCTCCCATGACAGATAAGGATGATGGGAACTCTAATTCAAAGTGAGATTAGGGTGGACACAGCTAAACCCTATCAGTCACCCAGACTGCATACAGTGACACAAGCACGGCTCACTGCAGCCTCGACCTCCTGGGCTCAAGTGATCCTCCCACCTTGGCCTCCCAAGTAACATGCACCACCACGACTGGCTAATGTTTTCATTTTTAGTATTGCTATGGGTTGCCCAGGATGGCCTAAAACTCCAAGCCTCAAACAATCCTCCCGCCTCAGCCTCTGAAAGTGCTGGGATTACAGGCACGAACCACTATGCCTGGCACCATGGCTATTTTTTCATAGCACCTGACACCACCTGCCAGGATTTTCTTTGTTTGCCAGTTTGCAGACTATAAGATCTGGGATAGAAAACCTACACCATCTTGTTTCTCGCTGTGAACCAGGCACCTAGAATTGGCCAGCCACCTCCTAGGAGCTCATTCAGGGTTTTCTGGTGATTGACGGGACTCTTGTCTTTGGAAAGTGCAGCCCTGGCTCCCTCATGCTCTGGTATGTCTGTCCCCACCATCATCTCGCTGACTCAGCACCCCAGCGCTTCCAGTGCAAAACCCCAGGAGAGAGGATGTGATTGCCCAGCGAAGGTCAGGTGTTCAGTCCCGGGCCAGGAGGCAGTGGACAGGAAGATCCGGCTAACCTGGCACGTGGCTCACCTCGCCCCAGGCTGTGGATGGTGGCAATGCCCAGCATGGCACAGGGCCCGGAATGGCACTCAGCAGGTGTTTGCAGTAGACACATAAGCAGCCTGGTGTCCAAAGCTGCCCCATTAGCACCGCAGTCAGTTGCTACTCTGCTGTGGAGATTCACCTCCTGGGGCATCCGTGAGTAAAACGTACCTTGTTTTGCTGAGGCAGAAGACAGAACCGCTCCGTACCCCATCAAGAAGCTGCGGTTTGTTGGTGCCCCAGTTCCAATGGTTCCTAACAGCTCAGCCCCAAGATGAATCCCTTCCAGCATATGTGCAGAATATCACTTTACACATTCATAACCTGAACATTATGCAGAGGTTCATCAAATTTTATTTCCCTTCCCCTCTGAGGAGAACATTTCAGCTTAGCCAGGCTGTTCTATTTCTTTTCCCTTTTTTGTGTCTTCCCTACAAACAGCTCCGAGCACATAGATGTCTGCATAGATTTGCAGGGTGGCTCAGATGCAGGGCTGACATCCTTCAGTGGCCAGAGTCCCTGGTGCTGCAGCCAGGACTCAAGGGAGGTCAATTCACGGCCCCAGCTGCCCAGGTTTTCTTCTCCTCCTTTGCGGACAGAGGGTGCTGTGGGTAGAGCAGGGGTTTGGGGTGAGTTTATCAAGTCCATCTCTGCTGCTGTGTGATTTGGGGTGAGGCACCAAGCCCCTCTGGACCTGTTTCCTCTGACCCAGGATGGGAGAGTCCAGAGTTCTTGGTGTCCCAGGGAGGCTTAAATTTGATAATCCACGTTACATGCTGGCACAGTGCCTGGCACGTGGAGGGCTTTGCGTGTGTGAGTTTCTGTCCCTTCTGCTCCTAATGCCCTTGCCAGACCCCAGAGTGAAGCATGAGCTTGGTCATGACCAGCTTAGGATGGAGATGGCGATGGGGTTTCGAGGCATGGCCAATAACCACGTTATTGTTTCTGACCCTGTATAAGGCCCTCCTCTAAATACTTAGATGTGATTCAGTTAATTTCTGTGACACCTCTCTGAGGTGTAAGCATTACTGTCATCCCCATTTTACAGATGGCAAATCGAGGCACAGAGAGGGAGACCGACTTGCCCAAGGTCACACAGCTGGTAAGTGCCAGAGCTGGGATTTAAGCCCAGGTCACATAGTCCTTCCCTGTGCTGTGCAGCCTCTTGGGCCTGATCAATGATCTCTGCTGGGCATTGATCGAGGACCTGAGCACACAGTGGGAGTGAGGGGAGTCCCATGGCTGAGGGGCTCATTGTAGGAGGAGCAGGTGAGGTGAGACTCAGACCATGTATGCAGTTCTGGGATGATGCACTCTGTGGGACAGAGCTCATGGGCTCCCTCACGCCCCTACCTTTCCTATCTGCGGGAGAGGCCCTTCTGAGCCCATTTCATCCAAGTCTCTCCTGCTGTCCTCCTGGGGGCTGGGGACAAGGTGGTGCCATGCGGGGCTGATGGACAGGAAGGAATTAAACTGTCCTTTTCCCACCCCTTCCCCCACCCCCCAGGTCCTGTTGGATTACCCTCTGCAAGAGCCGATTGCATGGCTGAGGAGCAGTTGGGCAGATATGAAATGGTTTTCAGAGCTGTAGAAGAAAGGCATGTTCTGTGTGTGTGCATGTGTATGTGCACGTGATCATGTGGAAGGGCCAGTATGTATGCACACGTGTTGAGTTTGCTGGGTTGGAGAGCCTGCACCCCCCGATTCCTGCCCCAGCCCTGAGAAACATCTGGAATTAAGCCCTCCCAGTGTCACCCTGCCTGACGTCCCCAAGGAGGGTGTCTTAATCGGGCCTCCCGAGGGTTGGGTTGGATGCTGCTGAATGAAAGGTAAATATTTGCAGTATCGGGGCTTTCTTGAATACTTAATGCTCAGATCTGGTTTAACAATGTGTGGAAGAAAATGAGACCTGTTGGACTGGATCGCAGAGGGAATTCAGCTGTGCTGAATAAACAACCCACTTCACTTGGGCACGTGGCACTGTGTGGGGGACGGAAACCCCCCGAGCTTCTTGGGAGTGCAGATCTTCCTTCCTGGGACCCTTGCACCTCTCTCTGTAGCACTTAGGACTCTCTGAAATTACTTGTTTATTAATTTACATGTTTATGTCTGCTCCGTTTCCATGTACACTCCACAAGACCAGAGAGCCTGCTTTTCCTGGTTTCCACTCTATCCCAGCACCTAGAATCACAGAGGCTCAATCAATTATGGCATTAATTATTAACAATATTAGGCCAGGCTCGGTGGCTCATGCCCGTAGTCCCAGCTCTTGGGAGGCTGAGGCAGGCAGATCACTTAAGTCCAGGAGTTCAAGACTAGCCTGGGCAACATAGCGAGACTTCATCTCTACAGAAATTTAAAAGATTAGCTTGGCGTGGCGGCATGTGCCTGTGGTCCCAGTTACTCAGGGAGGCTGAGGTGGGAGGATCACTTGAATTCTAGGGGGTCAAGGCTACAGCGAGCTAGGATGGCACCACTGGTCTCCCACTTGGGTGACAGAGTGAGACCCTGTCTTGAAAACCCAAACCAAAGCAAAACAACAATATTAATTCTATTGTTTAGTAGAAAGTTGTACAGTGCCTCCTGTTGAAGACACTGTTTGAGTACCTGGCTGACTTCACGCGTTCAGCCCCTGTGGAATGTCTGAAGAAACAGACCAGGGTTGGAATTAACTCTGCAATTGACTAGCTGTGAGTCCCCAGGTAGCGCTTCTCCTCCTCGGAGCTTCAGTTTTCCTGGCTGGAAAATGGGCTAATGCTGACCTTGAGGCTTTGTTGTGAGGACTTTATGAAATGATACAATGATGTTTCTGGCAACGAAGCTGGGGGTCCCCTCCCCCATGCCCCTCCCCTGCCTGGTTAGAGACCTCTGTCTGTGCAGGGCAAATAAGATATACTCCCTGCCTGAAAACAGGGCTTGTAGCAAGTGGTAGTCCTTGGAGAATCTAGCCTGCAGCTGTATTTTGTTTGGCTTGCACAGTGGTTTCAAAATTCTTTTAAAAATCAGGAGGTTTCATGTTAAAAATCAAGGTTTTGCAGAAACAGAAAACCAAATATGGCATGTTCTCACTTATGTGGGAACTAATTATCGTGTACACACGGACATAAAGACGGGGACAGCAGACACTGGGGACTGCAAGAGCAGGAAGGGAGGGAGGGAGGCAAGGCTGAAAAACTCCTATTGGGTACTATGATCATTGTTTGGGTGATGGAATGGACTGAAGGCCAACCTCAGCATGCTGCAATGCACCCGTGTAATGAACCTGCACATGAACCCCTGAATCTTAAAAATATACATATAAGAAATCAAAAATCAAGATTTTTGGCTTTTCGTGAAAAAGCAGAGATCTAGCCACACTGAGCTCGTGTTTCTGCATGGCAACAACAGGCTGAGACACTTGAGTTCGCTGCCCCCTGCTCACAGCGCGGCAAAGTGCACTGGGCGCCACAATAGAGTCTCCTGGAAGTGGCTTCAAGCACTACCAGTCCCACCCCAGTGCGAGGTAGATGATAGAAGAGGCTTCACAGAAGAGACCCCTGAGCCGAGTTTTTCAATACCCATGCAGCATTCACCAGACAGCTTGGCAGTGGGTGAGGGAGGCTATTTCAGGCACGGGGAACAGCACGAGCAAAGGCCAGAAGGGGCCGACACACAAAGCGCATTTAGGAAAATCTAAGCGACTCGGTGTGACTTGAGAGTGAGCGCCTTGGTGGGAGTTGTGCCTGGGTCTCTGATGTCTCTTCTCCTCCCATGGTGTCTGGGGTTGGGGACTGGTGGTAGCAGCTATCTGTCTATCACTGAGATGCATTTATCTTCTAAGAGAGAGGAGACGGAGTAGGAGCCATCCAAAACCCCCTTCCTGGATGCCAATTGCTCGCTGCACTCCAAGCCCAACACAAAGCCATCAGATCTCAGATCTGCAAGAAACCAGCAGGGATAAAAGCAGTTTGTGCTTGGGGAAGGGGTGACCTCACCCTGGCTCCATACACATCCACGGGATTGTCTAAGCAGGGATGGGCTCGTCAACCGCATGTCCCACTAGCTCCTGTTCTCTCTCTCCTGTTTGCTGTGGGGGAGCTTTGTGAAGGACCTGTCTCCACATCCTCACCTCCCACTCGCTGTCCAGCCCCCTCCAATCTGGCTCCCACCCCCTCACTCCACGAAGCAGCTCTCGGCAGACAGGCACGGCACCCACCTGCCTCCCGAATCGCTCACTCCTCGGCTCCCACAGCCACTTCTCCTGGGCCTGTGCTCTGACTCCATCTCTGGTCCCTACAGGGCTGTCCTCCCCTCTGTGACACGTGGCTCCTCATCCTCCGTGGCCATGTGGCTGAAGGCTCCCACATTAGGAGAATCCACTCTGCCCTACCCACTGCCATATACGGTTGCCTCCTTGGTGTTTCTGCTTGGATTCTCAAAGGCACCTCAAATCAATATGTCCAAGACTCATTCATGATATTCACGCCCCCAAACGCAATCTTATTTCCGTCTCTCCCTCCATCACTGGCTCTGCTTGCGCAAGCTGGAAGCCTGCGGTCCTGATGGATGCCCCTGCTTCCTCTTCACCACCCATGACCCTCCTGCTCACCACAAGTCCAGGGCCTTCTCTTTACAGCTCCTTCCCTTTTCTCTGTCTCCACTTCCATCATCTAGTCTGTGGCTGCAACACGGCTTTACCTGGCTGAATCCAGCAACTTCCTTCATGGTGGGTCTTTGCACACCCATTTTTGTTCCCTGTAATCTATTCCCACCCCAGAAGCTGGAATGCCTCCTCAATATGCTAATGTCATCAGGGTAACGGGATCCCCATATTTCTGCCTAAAACATTGGAGTGGCTTCCCATGGCTCTCAGGACAAAAACCCAATTCCTCAGCATAACTTTAGAGTCTCGCCCTATACCCCGGGCCCCGCCCCTACACACAGCATCCCCTGATCGTCCGCAGTTCCCCAGCCTGGCCGTGCTCCGGCCTCTGCAGCTCTGACCCACTCATCTCTCTGCTGGAGCGCTGCCTGACATCTTCCCCACCATCCCCCCACGCCAAGCTGGACAGCATCACGCCTCAGCTATCCTCACGTCTGTTCTCCCTTCCAGTGTCCTCTGGGTGCTGAAAGGGACTTCTGGGGCAAGTCCGGTCTGGAGGTTGCATTCTGTCGGTTGGGTCTTTATGGATGGAGGGACTCCTTAGGGGTTGTCAAAGGTAGGGCTGGGGTTTTGGGGTGGATTACCACGATGCCAGTGATTATTTGTACTGCCAGGTAATCATTGCTCACCCATGTGATTCTAGAAATAACCTCAATGTGTTAATATCTAGAGGTCTCTTTTTAAAACCCAGTACTGGAGAAACGGGAGACAAAATTGTAAATTACACATAAAGATCAAGCTAAAACAGGAGACAAAATTGTAAATTACACATAAAGATCAAGCTAAGGCATTGACAAGTGCATGGCTTTATCTCCTTCTGTGTTATTTTCCAAATGTTTTATATCATGATGATATTTACACAGAAAATGGGAAAAGAAAAAAAAAGTCTTTCTTAAAAACTCATTTATTTTCCCCTAACTTGCAATGACCCTTTTGACGTGATGTTATGGAATCTTAATTTACTACCTGCAGTTGTTTATTTTACCCCAGATTTCTTTTAGTTCCATTTTTCATTCCATTGTGAATTGCTTATTTTAAAATCACTGTATTTTTGTCCTCTGCGACTGTTTCTTAGGTGTTTAGCCTCTGAGATGTGTTCAGTCACGGTTCCATCTGATCCGTCTGTCTTCACTGCTTGAATTTTACTTCTTCATAACACCTTGTTCTCCATCACCTCGTGTTGGGGTCCTTGGAAATTGCCATTTATTCTTGAGAGGAATATGGTGCCCAGAAACTGGAGATGGCACTGCGGAGATTCAGAGCCTTCGCGCGGCTCCCGCGATTAGATCACCAGCCAGCGCCTGTGCGCAGGGGAGGTGAAAACACAAGATGGTACTTGAAGTGAAAACATGATCAAAGGATGGTGGCAGGAACATCTGAAAAGAACATCTGGAAGGGCTGTTCACTCCCTCAACTCTCATGCTTTCTTTTAAATGTCCACCAGCTGAAGGGAGCTTCAGAGGCAGGAAGGAGGTGGCTGGCTCTTTAATCCTGGCCATTTGCGACCAGGACCATGGGGAGAGGATGGGAGGCCTGGGCTGGGCTGAGCCCCTCACCTGCCCAAAGCCTGGGCCCAGTAGCATTGGGCTCACCTGGAAGCCTGCTCAAAATGCAGAATCTCAGACCCCACCTTAGACCTCCTAAATCAGAGGCCTTATGTGAACAAGCTTCTTATAAAGGTGATCTTGGAGCACCTTTAAGTTTGTGAAGTACTAGGCTGCAGGATAGAGCAGGTGCAACTGCAGTCATAGGGTCAGGAGGTGGATGTGACCAGCTGAGGCCAGAGGAGAAAGAAGGGCCCTACACACCAATGCTACTCAAAGTGTGGTCCCTGGACCATTGCTCACTTGCAAACATCTTTTGTAATGTAAGGACAAAAGTTGAGATAAATGGAAGCTTTCATAGCAAATTGACATTGCTGGACACCCATGCTTGCCTTTTGCATGCATTTTTTCATTTCATTTTTATTTATTATAAAAAATTGATCCAAAACAGGTAGAAAATTAAGGGGGAGCAGGCATATTGGCATATAATTATATATATATATATATATATATATATATATATATATATGTGCACCTATATAATTCCAGCTGCTGAGATGGGTGGGAGGCTGAGGTAGGTGGGAGGATCACTTGAGCCCATGAATTGGAGGCTGCAGTGAGCTATGATTGCTCCACTGCACTCCAGGCTGGGCAATAGGGCAAGACCCCATGTCTAAAAAAGAGAAGAAAGGCTGGGTGCGGTGAGTCACATCTGTAATCCCAGCACTTGAGGAAGCTGAGGCAGGAGGATCACCTGAGGTTAGGAGTTCGAGACCACCCTGGCCAACATGGCGAAACCTGTCTCTACTAGAAATACAGAAATTAATTGGGTGTGGTGGCAGGCACCTGTAATCTTAGCTACTCAGGAGACTGAGGCAGGAGAATTGCTTGAACCCGGGAGGCGGAGGTTTCAGTGAGCCGAGATTGCGCCATTGCACTCCAGCCTGGGCAACAAGAGCAAAACTCCGTCTCAAAAAAAAGAAGAAGAAAAGAAAGAAGGAAGAAGAAAGAAGAAGGAGAAGAAGAAGAAGGAGAAAATTAAGGGGATCGGGGAGTCTTAGTCCTTTATTACAGATAGTTGCAGAAGCATAGCATGTAGGCTGTTAATTCATACAAGGCAGTGGCTGGAGATTTGGGAAACAGAGCCAGTCTGGGGCTAGAGAGAGAGAGGCTAGCTTTGAGGATGGCATAGATGGGGCTGTATGGGGTGGAGAACATGCCAGGGGATGGGAGCCTAGAGCAGGGGCAGTGGAGGCTGGGGAAGCTGTAGGGCATATGGCACCCACCCCTGCTACAGCAGAGATGGGCCCTGATGAAGCCCCTGGCTGCTGTGGCCATGTTCAGCCCTGGAATCAGGCTGGCAGGTACAGTGTGGCCTCCTAGTGAAACATCAGTTCTGGTCCTCCCTGAAATCCTCCCTCAGTGTCCTCAGAGCCTCCCAGCTCCGTCACTTGCCTGCATCCATCTCTTCTCTTAAAAAGAGGAAACACCCGGCCTCCATCAGACTCCAGACTGTGGTGGGCTATTGGGGACCGTGACTGTGGGATGGCAGATGGCACAGTCACCTCCAATACCTCGGCAGCAGTTCTGGCAGAGCCAGTGATGGAGGGTCCCCAGCCCCACTTTCCACGGGGACCTCACAATGCAAACCTGCCCTGGGTGGGTCTGATAGGGAACCCCCTGCCTGCCGGGAGTCCACAGCGTACAGTGGAAACTCGCTCCAGCTCCAGGGACTGTAAACCCAAGCTCAGATCCCAGCTCTACCACAACGCAGCTGCAGGGCTGGAACCACCAGGACTGCTCACGAAGACCCGTTGTGCCTATCTCCTCCTCCATTCAGCAATGTCACCCGGGTCCCTTCAGTTCAGCCATGGTGGGAGTATTTATCCCACGGAAGTTCACAAACACTGAATCAGAGCTCTTTCTTGTATTGGACAGCCAGCCTACCACGAAACCAGGCAAAGGTGACGAATCTATCTTCGCCTCGACTTTCCCATCTGTGAAATGGGGCTGGTGCTGTTCACATCTGAACAGTGCTTCTGTCCCCATCACCTTTCCCTGGGGCTCTTCCATCTTTCTAGGCACCACAGCCTCTACTCACCCTTCACTTCTGCTCTGAAGCTCAGTCCCCAGTTTGGGGGACTCTGTCTCTTCTGGGGCAAAGGCAGTGCCGTGACCTCCTGTGGGTTCCGCCTACCCTGAATCCAGAGGTTTTTTGATACCTCAAAGCCCTTCCTCTGCTTCCTGCAAAATATCCCTTTCCCGAGGCAATGACAGTGGCAGCTCTAGATGCTGGAATGGAAGAAAGGGTGTGTGTTTGAGGAGAGCACTGGGTAGTGCATTACAGCAGTTCATACCTTCCACCGCTGGAACTGGAGGGCGGGGCTGAATGTGCAGTCACAGAGTGGCAGGAGCAGAAAGACCCCAGAGGTAGGGATGATGATGGCGACAATGGTAATAGTAATATGACGACAATAACAGCAAGTACCAGGCAGTGTTCTCAGTACCGCTCCAAAGAGCTTGAGCTTTACGTTTATTTATCGTTTTATTTATTTGAGACAGGGTGTCGCTCTGTCACTCAGGCTGGAGTGCAGTGGCGCAATCACAGCTCATTGCAGCCGCCTTGGGCGATCCTCCCACCTCAGCCACCCGAGTAGCTGGGACTACAGGTGTGTGCCATAGCACCTGGATTTTTTTTTTTTTTTTTTTTGGTAAAGACTGAATCTCCCTATATTGTCCAGGATGGTTTGCATTATTAATTAGTTTCATCCTTATAACAATCACAAGAATAGGTACATTATACGCCCATTTATCAGATGAAAAAATCGAGACATGTCAAGGCACATGACTGGTGAGTAGTGGAGCCACTGCCCCAGTCCCTGGAGGGATGTGACATACGTGGGGTGCCTGGTTCCACCTGCTGCCAGTTCTGAGCACCGTTTCACACTAAGCATCCCCATCAACGCTTCAAGGACCTTATTTAGGTTTGTGAGTGTGTTAGTCCGTTTCACATTGCCGTAAAAGAATACCTGAGGCTGGGTAATTTATAAGGAAGAGAGGTTTATGTGGCTCATGTTTCTGCAGGCTCTACAAGAAGCATGGTGCCGGCATCTGCTCAGCTTCGGGTGAGGCCTCAGGAAGCTTTTACTCATAATAGAAGGGGGAGCAGGTATATCACACAATGAGAGAAGGAGTAAGAGAGAGGGATGGAGACTCCACGCTCCTTTAAACAACCAGCTCTCTCCTGAGCTAATGGGAACTCACACATTACCAAGCCATTCATGAGGGACCAAAATACCTCTCACCATTGGAGACTGCATTTCAACATGAGATTTAGAGGAGACAGATATACAAACCATATCAGTGGATGTTTCTTACACCACCATCTTATTAAAAAAGCAAGTCTGGCTGGGTGTGATGGCTCATTCCTATAATCCTAGCAGTTTAGGAGGCTGAGGCAGGAGGATTGCTTGAGCCCAGGAGGTGGAGGCTGCAGTGAACTATGATTGTACCACTGCACACAAGCCTGGGTGACAGAGTGAGACCCTATCTCAAAAAAAATAAACAAAGCAAATCTGTCTTCATGTCTTCAGAAAATGCATAATGATTCCTGCAGGAAATTATAGTTCAAATCAGAGGACACTGTCACCTAGTGACATTTGCCTTTGCTCCTTTTTCAACAGGGAGTCCAGCCCTGCTGATGACCCTTGGCTACCTCCCCTGTGGGCTACTCTTAGCTTCAAACTGTTTTTTCTCCTTCCCTTGCCTCCCTTCCTCCTTCCCTTCCTTTTTTTGTTTTGTTTTTGTCTTTTTTTTTTTTTTTTTTTTTTTTTTGAGACGGAGTCTCCCTCTGTCACCCAGGCTGGAGTGCAATGGCGTGATCTTGGCTTGCAACCTCCGCCTCCCAGGTTCAAGCCATTCTCCTGCCTCAGCTTCCAGATTAGCTGGGATTACTGGTGCACACCGCCACACCCCGCTAATTTTTGTATTTGTTCTTGTATTATTTGTGATACGTTGTGCTAGGTCTTGAGGCTACAAACATAGAATGAGAGAAACTGCATTCTTCCCTCTGAGTTGAAAATGTATTAAGCGGGTCAGGTGTGGTGGCTGATGCCTGTAATCCCAGCTCTTTGGAAGGCCAAGGTGGAAGAATCACTTGAGGCCAGGAGTTCGAGACCAGCCTGGGCAATATAGGGAGACCCTGTTTTTACAAAAAATGAAAGAATTAGCTGGGGTGGTGATGTGTGCCTGTAGTCTCAGCTACTTGGGAGGCTGAGGTGGGAGGATCGCTTGAGCCCAGAAGGTTGAGCTTACAGTGAGATATGATCATGCCACTGTATTCCAGCCTGGTGACAGAGTGAGACTCTGGCTCAAAGAGAAAGAAAAAAAAAAGAAGAAAAAGAAAATGGGCTGGGTGCAGTGGCTCACACCTGTAATCCCAGCACTTTGGGAGGCCGAGGAGGGCAGATCATGGAGGTTGGGAGTTCGAGACCAGCCTGACCAACACGGAGGAAACCTATCTCTATTAAAAATACAAAATTAGGCATGGTGGTGCATGCCTGTAATCCCAGCTACTCGGGAGGCTGAGACAGGAGAATGGCTTGAACCTGGGAGGCGGAGGTTGCTGTGATCCAAGATTGCGCCATTGTACTCCAGACTGGGCAACAAGAGAGAAACTCCATCTCAAAAAAAAAAAAAAAAAGAAAAGAAAAAAAGAAAGAAAAAGGAAACATATTAGGGAAGATAGACTATTAGACTATTAGAGAGGTTTAAAAATACCAGTAGTGAACATGCTCTAGCCCGTCTTCTGTAGCAGGTCCTGGGCTGTCCTTACAACAGCCAGGGAGGCAGCGGCCGTGGTTGTTACTGTTGTGAGGTGACCACCGCTGTTGTGCCCTGTGCACACATAAGGAAACAGATCCAGAGCAGCCGGGTGAGCTGCACAGGGCCAGGCTGCCTGTTCACAGCAGAGCTGAGCTCAGCCACGGTTCCTCCTCACTCCAGAGCCCAAGGTCTCTTTGTGCCCAAAGCCTGCCCTTGTCCCCTCCGTGTTTCCTGCCAGGAAGCCCCGCTGTTGGGGGCACTCAGCCCTTGCCCAGAACCACTGTCAAGCCCTAAGCAGGCCCAGAGGGCCGCCAAGACCCTGCAGGTTCCACAGATCTGGTATCTTCCTTGCTGAATCTGGTGGACAGTCTCAAATCTGCGCAAGGAAACCAGCTCTTTCCAGAATGGCAACACTGCATCAGAGAAGGACGGGCAGACCTGGGCTTGGAGCTCAGCTTCCTCTCTTAGATGTGAGCAGGTCAGCAGCACTGTTCACAATAGCAAAGACACAGAATCAACCTAAATGCCCATCAGTGGTAGACTGGATAAAGAAAATGTGTTACATACACACCATGGAATACTACACGGCCAGGAAAAAAGAACAAGATGGTGTCCTTTGCAGCAACGTGGAGGGAGCTGGAGGCCATTATCCTTAGCAAACTAAAGCAGGAAAGGAAAACCAAATACTGCCTGTTCTCTTTTGAAAGTGGGAGCTAAACACTGAGAACACATGGACACAAAGAACAGAACAAGAGATGCTGGGGCCTACTTGAGGGTGAAGGGTGGGAGCAGGGAGGGGATAAAAAAACCAGCCATCAGGCACTATCCTCATTACCTAGATGACAAAATAATCTATACAATAAACCCCCATATAACAAACCTGCTAGTACCCTGAGCCTAAAATACTAGTTAAAAAATGCAAGAAGCACGCCCGTAATCCCAGCACTTCGGGAGGCTGAGGTGGGTGGATCAGTTGAGGTCAGGAGTTCCAGACCAGCCTGGGAAGCATGGTGAAACTCTGTCTCTACTAAAAACACAAAAATTAGCCGGGCGTGGTGTTGCATGCCTGTAGTCCCAGCTACTCAGGAGACTGAGGCAGGAGAATCGCTTGAACCAGGGAGGTGGAGGTTGCAGTGAGCCGAGATAGTGCCACTGCACTCCAGCCTGGGTGACAAGAGTGAGACTCTGTCTCAAAAATCAATCAATCAATAAGTAAATATAGAAAGGAAGTGAGCAGGCTCCATGATGCAGCTCAAACAGTACCTCCCTGAGAAGCCTCCGCTGGTCCCTGCACCAATGGTTTTCAACCCGGGCTGCACATTCCAGCCCTGCTTGCCGCCCCCCGTAATTAACAACTCACGTGGTGGCTTGGCTGCAGCCAAGCTGAGAACCACTGGGCTTGACCGGGAGTCCACACGCCATCCATCCTCGCGGGCCAAACCCCGCCCACCGCCCGCTGTTGTCCACACCCATTTGTTTCTTTTTTTTTTTCCCCATTTATTTATTTTATTGGATTTTAGGTTTTGGGGTACATGTGAAGAACATGCAAGATTGTTGCATAGGTACACACGTGGCAGTGTGATTTGCTGCCTTCCTCCCCATCACCTGCATCTGGCGTCCACACCCATTGGTTTCTATCTCGTCGCGGCTGCTTTCACGGCAGGGGCAGAGTCGAGTAGTTGTGAGAGAGACCATAGGGCTTGCAAAGCCTCACATATTTACTATCTGAGCCTTTGCAGGAAACGTTCACCAACCCCTGCACTAGACAGACAATCTTCTTCATATCCTTCTGGCCTGACACTTAGCACATGCAGCCTCGGTTATCTGTGTATGGGGAAAACCAGCAGGAGCTTCTTGAGGGCAGGGGCCTGCCTGGATGGTCCCTGTGGCCCCCAAGCCCAGCACAAGGCCTGGCTCTCTCCTTGGCAGGTGTTACTGGATATATCAGCTGCTGAGTGGGGGTTTCTGGGCAGCAAGGCTTGGGTGATGAGGGAGGGAAGGTCTTGTGCCAGGCCGGACTGACTGACTCCTTAGACGTCGGCCCCTTTGCTCATAGGGTCCCACTTCCCGGGGCTGAGGCTCCCAGCAGAGGTCATGGAGATGCCCAGCGTGAGGCAAGGAGGAAGATGACATGTCAGAGGGGAAACCCGGAGACACCAGGCCTGGTGGCTCATACCTGCAATCCCAGCACTTTGGGAGGCTGAGGCGAGTGGATGCCTTGAGGCCAGGAGTTTAAAACCAGCCTGGTCAACATGGTGAAACCCCATATCTACTAAAAATATAAAAAACTAGCCAAGCATGGTGGCACACCCCTGTGATCCCAGCTGCTTGGGAGGCTGAGGCAGGAGAATTGACTGAACCCAGGAGGTGGAAGTTGCAGTGAGCCGAGATCGCGCCACTGCACTCCAGCCTAAGAGCGAGACTCTGTCTCAACAGCAGCGAAAAGAAACCAGGAGAACTGGGACCCTAGGACGGATGGAGGGATTGGTTCAAGGTCAAGGCTGTGAAAAGAAGGAGGATGCTGGAAACCCTTTATGCAATGGGACTGGCCTCTGTTGACCTAAAGGTGCTGGATGTGCCCAGGGAGGTGGCGTTCCAGGGTGAGGATGAGGCTATTTCCTGGTCCACTCTCCCATCCAATGTTTGAGTCCAGTTATGACTTCATCACTGGTGAGACTCCAGTCCTGAGAAGCTCTGGTGATAGAGACTCACCACGTGCACCATTATTTGGAAGAGTCAGCAAAGATGAGAAAACGCCTAAATCTCTATCAATGGGGGTATTGAATATTAATTATTCTTTTATAATACAGCCGTAAGAAAGAAATGTGAGATCCAGGTGTGCTCAAATGAAAAATTTCTGGATAGGTTAAAAAAAAATCAGGTTCAAAACAGAATGTTTAAGTCTATTTGTGTAGAAAAAGTATTAATTCTGAAAAGATAAATACCAAACTGCTAACATTGTTGATCTCATTACATGGAGATGCGATTATAGGGGACTTTGGCTGTCTCTATGGTGCTGAGATTTGTTTGTTTGTCTTTGGAACAAGCTTGTGTTATCAGGAAGATAACCAAGATGTTTCTATTAAAAGATTTTTTTGGGGCCAGGCACAGTGGCTCATGCCTGTAATCCCAGCACTATGGGAGGCCAAGGCAGGTGGATCACCTGAGGCCAGGAGTTCAAGACCAGCCTGGGCAACATGATGAAACCCTGTCTCTACTAAAAATACAAAATTAGCCAGGCATGGTGACACATGCCTGTAATCCCAGCTACTTGGGAGGCTGAGGCAGGAGAATCACTTGAACCCAGGAGGTGGAGGTTGTGGTGAGCTCAGATCACACTCCTGCACTCCAGCCTGGGCAACAAGAGCGAGACTCCATCTCAAAAAAAATTTTTTAAGACTTTAAAAAAGACATTATCCTTTTACTGAACTGGAATGTGCCTTTCTACAGCATCAGCATGTATTCCTTTGGTTTGGTGTCTAGGACCACCCAGGCCACAGGAGATGTTTATAAGCAGAAAATGCTCGGAGTGTGTTCCCTGGGAAGTACAAGCCTATCTTGGTACAGGCAGTGCAGACAGTCCTTGTGTAGCGTTATTCAATATCTGATCTTTTTTTCTTCTTGACACAGGGTCTTGCTCTCTTACCGAGGCTGAAGGACAGTGATAAGGTCATGGCTCACTATGGCTTCTGTCTCCTGGGCTCAGGTGATTCTCCCACCTCAGCTTCCCAGGTAGCTGGGACCACAGGCACAGACCACCACCCCCGGCTAGCATTTGTAAAGATGGGGTTTCACCATGCTGCTCAAGCTGGTCTTGAACTCTTGGGCTCAAGCAATCCGCCTGCCTCAGCCTCCCAAAGTGCTGGGATTACAGGCGTGAGTCACCACACCCAGCCTTACCTGCTATTTTCTACCTCAGGTGCAAGCTTGTCTTCCCTACTAGGCTGGAAGATCTCTGAGGGCAGAGATTGTGAAATAGGCATTTCTGTTCTCCACACAGCATCTGCTGCCAACAGAGAAGGTTCTCAGGAAGTTCCTGGTGAATGAGCGAATGAATGAATGAGTGAATGGTGATTATCAATATATAAGTATCTCTCTCCCTCCTACTAAGGACACTTTGGCATTGCTAGCTTGTCATTCTTACCTTCCCCATGTCTTTTCCTCCAGCTTGGGCTTCCTGGATGTGCAAGTAGGAATAAGAGGTGATGGGAAGGGTCAGGGAAGAGAGATAGGGCACTCGCTTTGGAAAGGATTGAGCCTTCCTTGCATGAGAGAAAAGGAGATAGCAGTGGAAAGACAGAGAGGGTGGGGAAAAGGGAAGATGCCACACCAAGGGCAATGGAGAGAGTTTAGGGGAAGTGTTGAAAGTGAGACACAGGCAGAGTGAGAGAGATTTTAGGACAGCTGCAAGGCAAGTGAGAGAAAAGAGAGGGATGGAGGAAAGATGTCAAGCTGTGTGGGTTGGAGAACCCACTGTATGCTTCAGGAGAAATGATAACGATTCAGTATTTTTTTTCTCAGACAGGGTTGGTCTCTGTTGTCTGGGCTGGAGTATAGTGGTGTGATCAAGGCTCACTGCAGCCTCAATCTCCTGGGCTCAAATGATCCTCCCACCTCAGCCTCCTGAGTAGCTGGGACCAGAGGCACACACCACCACACCACCGCACCACATGCACTGGCTTATATATTTTTTTCTAGACATGGGGGTCTTGCTGTGTTGCCCAGTCTGGAGCACAGCAGTGCAATCATGGCTCAGTGCAGCCTTGACCTCCTGAGCTCAAGCACTCCTCCTACCTCAGCCCCCTGAGTAACTGAGTAACTAGAAGCACACATCACCACTCCGGCATGCACTGGCTTTTTTTTTTTTTTTTTTTTTTAAGATGTTTTCTAGAGATGAGGGTCTTGCTGTGTTGCCTGGGTTGGCCTTGAACTCCTGGTCTCAAGTGATCCTCCTGCCTCAGCCTCTCAAAATGCTAGGAAAACAGGCATGAGCCACTGAGCCCAGCCTGGGGTTGTTCTCACTTGAGAGGACTAGATTGTGTTTCTATAATGTGATGCCCATTTGGAGTGAACCATGTGGAGCTCTGGAATTTACTCGGGTTACAAATGTATATGTGCAATGAAGGAACATGGCCTCACCCATTCTCGGGCCCAGTCATCAGTGGGACGTGGGTGAGGGTCTAGGTTTGGAAGTGTGTCAGAGGCCATGCACCTGCCTCCACTGTCCAGGTCCTCATCAGCCTCTGCTCCATGCTTCCCCTCTGCTGCCACCCCACAGAGGCTGCTCCCTCTGGGACCACTGTAACCCTGAGATGATGGAGGAGAGAGAAACCACACTAACCACACTGAGAAGCTCTTGCAATTGTTAGTGGGAAAGAACACTGTGCTAGAAGTTGGAAGACCGGGGATTTGATAGTATGCAGAATTATCTTTAGGAAGTGTTTTGACATAGTTAGTAAATGCCTCGGCTGGGTGCGGTGGCTCACTCCTATAATCCCAGCACCTTGTGAGGCCGAGGTAGGCGAATCATGAGGTCAAGAGATCAAGACCATCCTGGCCAACATCGTGAAACCCCGTTTCTACTTAAAAAAAAAAAATTATCTGGTCGTGGTGGCGCATGCATGTAGTCCCAACTGCTTGGGAGGCTGAGGCAGGAGAATTGCTTGAACCAGGGAGCCGGAGGTTGCGGTGTGCCAGGATCACACCTCTGCACTCCAGCCTGGCAACAGAATGAGACTCCATCTCAAAAAAAAAAAAAAGAAAGAAAAGAAAAGAAAAGAAATGTGGCTATAATCCCAGCGTTTTGGGAGGCAGCAGCAGGATCCCTTGAAGCCAGGAGTTTGAGATCAGCCTGGATAACACAGCAAGATCCCATCTCTATAGAAAAATGGAAAAATGTAAAAATAAGTACACTCTTGTAGTCACAGCTACTTGGAAAGCTGAGGCGGGGGGATTGCCTAAGCCCAGGAAGTTGGAGGCTGCAGTGAGCTCTAATTTCGCTACTGCACCCCAACCTGGGTGACAGAGTGAGACTTTGTCTGTGGGGGGGGAAAAGTGCTGCTTAGTGAATAAAAGCCTGCTGCCCCCCAATCAGAAAATAAAGTGAGTCAAAAAGAAGCCTGCAGAGTTAACCCCCTATATTCATTACAGAAGAATAGTTAACCTTTTGGTGTATATTCTGCCAAAATAATTTCTGTGCATATCAATGCATAATGCTGAAAACAAATGAAACTGTGCGTAGCTTTTGCAATATACAATTTGCATATAATCGATGTCCCTCTTTTTGACAGAATGATAGGTTTGCATCCCACCTGCCTCTAATTGATTAGCTGCATGGCGCTGGGTTGGTCACATCACCTCCAAAAGCCTCAGTTTCTTCATCAATAGAATGGGAATAATGATGCCCATCTCAAAACCATGAGGTTGTGGTCAAAATCCCACAGGGCAGTGGGTAGAAAGTTACTTTGCAAAAGGTTCTCCAGAGGAGGGAAGACTGCACTTTTTCAGGTCTGTGGGTCTCTGCCCACTCATCCTTCTCTTTCCTACCCAGGTTTTTTGTTTTGGTTTTTTTTTTTTTCTTTCCAGGATAGAGAAGAGGGACGGAAGCGATGAGGAGGACTTTCGCTTAGACTGCCGCCACGAGAGATATCCTGCCCGTAAGTAGACTGTTTGTGGGTACCTGCTATGAGAGATTCGTGGGCTGCCAGGGGAGAAGAACCCCTGGAGATGAGTCAGGCTAGCCCCCTCCCCCCACTGCACCCTGCATTCTCCCACAAACACATCACAGATGAGGAAACTGAGTCTGGTGTCTCTGGGTAGCAAGCCCTGCACGCAGCTCTCCCCACAGCCTTCCCAGTTGGGGTGGGATGCTAAGAAAGGAAGGAAGAGACTGCGGTGCCAGGCAGGCAGGGAAACCCCAGCTCAAGGTCAGTCCCAGGTTAGCCACTGGCCTGGGGGAGGACAGTCCTCGCTAGAAGGAGCTGAGGCAGGGAGGGCGACCGTGGACAGGAGTCGTTTGAGCTGTGGACACTCTTGGCAGCTTAGATGCATTCACTTCAAACACTTCGCTGCGGGCCACACCATGAGGCAGAATCTGGGGTACTGCTCAGAAAACAAATGTGAGGATCAGAAAGCAATGCAGAGAAGAACCAAGGTAAGATTAAAGTTAAAATGGTCAGATCTCGGCTGAGCCTGTTGAATGCCCACAACATGTTCCCCACCCCACCCCACTCTGTACTAAGGGCTTTTCATGCCTGATCTCATATCCTTGCTTACCCCCAGCCCCTACAGCTGGGATTGTTGCCTAGATTTTACAGATGGGGAAATTAAGGCTCAGAGAGGTGGAGTAACTAGCCCAAGGTCACACAGCTTAGCTAGTCACTGGCAGAGGAGTCACAGTAGATATCGTCAGTGCCCTGGCCACCTCTCTCAGACCTTTAGGAAGCTCCAGGGGCTTCTATCTGTATCTGCATCTCTGTGCCTGGAGGCAGGCTGGAAGTGCCAGGGAAGTTGGTGTATACATACCCCAGCTCCCTCACCCTGGCGTGGGATCCCCCAGAGGCATGTGCTCTGCAGTTTCTCTGCAGAGTAAGGAGTCAATGATCATGAGGTTTAGTAGCTCTCCCCTCCCATCCTTGTCCCACTTTTCCTCTCTGACCAATTTCCCTGTACCCTCTAAATATATCACTGGCACTCAAACTCTTATCTGTGAGTCTGCTGCTGGGGAATCCAAACTAAGAAGGCAGAGATTTAAACACAGGTTTGTCTGATTCCAAATCCTGTGATTCTAGTAACTGAATGAGAAATGGCTCTGCTAGTGGCGAGGAGACAGAGGAGAGGGAAGAGAGCCCAATTTTGGCCTGTGAGAAACAGGGGATGGCGCTGAAGTGGACACACATCATGGTTTCAAGTCTGTGCTAGCATGGAGGGCTTCCTGGAAGAGGGGATCAGAAACCAGGGGGTGGATGTGTTTGGAGAACTCCTGCTGCAGGGATAAAAGAGTGAAGAACTCATCAGAGAGGGCCTCAGAAAGCACACAGCAAGGATAGAGGCTGAGAATCCTGGAGCATTCCAGAATGTCCTCAACTCCCATATTTGGGAGTGAGCCTCCCCAGGCTCCCTGCAGAATGGGCAGGAGACCCCGGATGGTAAGAGGCCTTGGGGTTTCTCTTAAGGGCCTCTGGAGGCCTAGGTGGAGGTTCCTGCCACTGGAAGAGTCAAGGCACTGTGGACCTAGAAGCAAGCCCTGGAATTAAGAAGGAGAGTTCTCAGGGTCAGAGGAAATGGCAAAAGCCCTCCACCCAGCCCCCAATCCCAGCACCCACAGCCCTCCACCCACCCCAATCCCAGCCCCTGCAGCCCTCCCCCCCCCCCTACCCCTCCCCCCAAACCCTCCCCCACCCCAATCCCAGCCCCCGCAGCCCTCCCCCACCCCAATCCAAATCCCCCTAGCCCTCCTCCCACCCCAATCCCAATCCCCACAGCCCTCCCTCCCGCGTCCAATTCTAGTACCAGCACCTCTCTCTCTACCCCTAATCCCAGTCTCCAAAGCCCTCCCCAATCCTCAATCCCAGTTCCCACATCCCTCCCCCGACCTTCAGTCTCAGCTCCCACAGCCACCCTCCTGTCCTGGTGCCTAGTGCCCCCTCAAGCAGCATGACCTTGTGAAAGAATCATCAGACTCATTCGATAAGTCTGGACAGTTTCATCTTTCATTCCTTGGTGAATGTTTATTGAGCATCTGCTGCATATCAGCCCTGTGGGTGCTGGAGAGACAGCAGGGAGTCAGGCAAGACCACAGCCTCTGGTCTGAGAGAGAAAATCGTTCAGTAAGGGAGCTCAAAAACAAACAAGGGAGGAGCATGTGGTGATGGGGAGGAAACAGGGCAGGGGCACTCCTTCAGAGTCAACATGTTGAGAAGCCAGGGACTGGGCCCTAAAGGGTGAGGAGTCAGTCAGCTGAAGAGCTTTGCAGGCAGAAGAACCTGTGTGTCCCGGAGCTAGAAGGGGCCAGACAGTGCTTGTGGAAGAGCCAGAAGACCAGGGAGGCTGAGGCAGGAAGGGCAGTGGGAGGCCTGGAGGGCTGCAGGGGCTGAGGGTGGCAGGAAGCAGGACGAGGACGGAGTTTACTATGCAGCGAAGAAGCTGATTCTGCAGCAGGGAGCCCGGGGTGTTTTAGGCAGGGAGAAGATATGTCCCCCTTATTTCTCTCTCTCTCTGTCCCTCCCTATTTCTTCCTTGTCTGTCTATCTATCTATCCAATCTATTCATCCATCTATCAGCCATCTATTATTCATCTATCAATCATCTCTCTATCTATCTGTCATCTATCATCTATAAATCCTTTCATCTATCTAATCTATCCATCATCTATCAATCATTTATCAATCCTATCATCTATCTAGTCTGTAAATCCTATCGATCCTATCCACCATCTATCCATTCTGTCTACCTATCATCTGTCATTTATCTATCAAACATCTATCTATCATCTATCTGTTCTGTCTATCCATCATCTACTCTATATCCGTATCTATCCGTCTATCACCTATCTATCACCTACTTATGTCTTTATCATCTCTCTCTGTCATCTCTGTCTCTCTCAACCGCCTCTTTCTCTATTTCTCTGTATGTGTGGGAAAAGGATCAGAGAGGAGCCAAACTCAAGGCTGGGAGACCATCTTGAAACCTACAATATGCACAGAGTGTTTGCTGCTGCAGTCATTCTTGGGAGACAGGATGGCGGCGGCCTGACTGTGGTGTTGGAGATGAAAGTGGATAGAGCAAGGACTCTCTTCTGGTAGAATCTCCACAGTGTCTTGCTTTGGGTTTCCCTGGAAGTCCTTTGAGACGTGGGTACAACAGCAAGTGCTTTATTTTGGTGATCGAAGAAAACCCAACTAGGAGTGAGGAAGAGAGACTGAGAAGGGAGAAAAGGCAACCAGTCAAAGGCACAGTGTCGAGCCCATTGGGGACTGGGGACATCAGTGCAGAGCATACGCATCAGAGTCTTCCTCCCAGATAGGAAGGCGACTCTCCTGGGCCATTGTTCAAGGGCTGCTGAGGGGAGGCTTGGGCGAATGAGCTCCCTGACAGTCATGGCTTGGGGGGTGGGCAGAGGGGCTTGGAGCTGGATGAAGAAGGCCTTCCTTGCACAGCTGGAAGTCAGCAGCGTGCACCTCCAGCTGGGGCATAGCGTCAGATAAGTGGCTGATCCAAGTAAGGACTGGGGGAAGGGAGAGACCTAGAATATGTGCAGAATTTTTGCCCTAGCAGACAGGGGCACGGGGTCCCTGACTCATGGAAGGACATGGGGTGGGGTCGGTTTGCGAAGGGCAATGTTGCTTTGTCTCTGTGGAGTCTGAAGGGCTGATGAGGGCCTCTAGGAGGCAGCCAGATCAATGGGGGGAGTTTAAAAGGGTGGCAGAGAGACAGGCAGATGCAGTGGTGCATGTCTTAATCCCAGCTCTTTGGTGGGGAGGCAGGGACAAGGTGGGAGGATCACTTGAGGCCAGGAGTTTGAGACCAGCCTGGGCAACATAACAAGACCCCATCTCAAAAAAAGAGTTAAAATTACTGCACTTGGTGGTGCAAGCCTGTATTCTCAGCTACTCTAGAGGCTGAAGTGGGAGGACTGCTTGAGCCCAGGAGTCTGAGGCCGTAGTGAGCTACGATTGCACCACTGCACTCCAGCCTGGGTGACAGAGCGAGACTGTCTCTTAAAAACAGACAAAAGGCAACAGTACAGTATGAAATGTTTGCAGCGCAGGGACTGCACAGATCGTCTGGGGAGAATGCGTAGGGTGGGGAGAGACAGTGGTGCGAAAAGGTCCTAACCCCCTAGGGGTCCCGGGGAGCCACAGAGGCCGGTGGGGAAGGAGCTATCAGCTGTCAGTTAAAGCTGTCAGCTGTCCCCAGAGACTTTCCAAATCCTGGCTTCTCAGGGAAGAAAGCCTGAGATCCCACAACCCCTGCACCAGGTGTGCCTCTTATCAGGCAGCTGAGCATGGGCAGGGATTACCGTCTTTCCCCGGGGGTGCTGGGGACTCCCATGTCAAACAGCGTGAAAGGAAGAGACCCCCTCTGTGGTTAGAGCTGAGGGAAGGGTCGGGGGAATGTGGGCTGGATGCTGACATGCATGAGAGATCCCGTGACTTCAGAGATCCTGAAGCAGGCTGCTTTATTTATTCCACAAATCGTGACTAAAGAAGACTTGCTGGCTCTTGGGAGCCTGGAGACGAATAGGGCATATTAGGTAGACCCTAGTGATTTCCGAGTCTTGCTGGGGGGACAGACCCAAGATGTTAGTGCACTGTGTGGCCAGAGCCTGAATGGGGTCAATACAGTGTCTGAGACAGCAGGACGTGGGGCCTCATCCCACTCAGGATGAGATGGGGTGCAAGAAAGGGGAGGTGGGAAGGGTCAGCCAGGTGATCCCCCTCGGCAGGACCTCCATGGTGGTAATAATGATGTCTGCATTTGCTTATGCAAACAGTCAGCAAGAAGAACTCAGTCCCCCCAGAACCTAATCACAATATGTCACCTTTGTGCATGTTCACAGGACTTTACGCTTATTCAGTCATTTAACCCTAACTACAGACCCACTATACAGACTGGGAAACTGAGGCCCGGGGAGGTTAAGACTGTGGCTTGCTCAGTACCACACAGCTAGAAAGTAGCAAAGCTGGGATTTGAACCCAGCCAGTCTGACCTCATCGCCCACACCCTGGACTGCTAGGTGACGTCAGTCAGCAGCTCCGTTGGCGGGGCAGAGTACTGTGGATGCAGGGCGCCGCCAGACAGGGTCTCGGTCCTCATAGAGCTCGTGGTCTAGAGAAACAGCCGATCAAATGAGTATGGAAATGATGCCATCTCAGAATTCGGCCTCTTAGCTGCTAGTGGGTTTTCAGCCAAGAAAATATTTTGGAAATGCCTGGACGAGTTTTGCAATATTTCTGCAGGGAGCAGCTGCTCAGATCCTGCGATGGGCTGACTTGCCGGCAGGAGGAACGGGGGAGGAGGGATGTCAGGGAGCCCGCATTATTAAACACTTACTGTGTGCAGGTCTGCGCTAAGCACTTCGCTGCCATCTCATCTGATGGCTGATCCAGCCCTGAGAAGCAGGGATTCTTCGCCTTCTTATGGAGATAGAGAAACTACGGCGCTCTAAGGCAAATCAGCTTTGCTGCGATCTCTGGTCCACTCGGCAATAAAACTCAGCTTGCTGTTTAGATCTTGCCCCTTACCCTGGGAGTGAGGCTACTCCTTCTCAGGCCCCCCAACCCCCAGGCCCCTGACCTCATCTCCTCACTCTTCCCCATCTCCCGTGTTCTCCTAGCCAACCTGGCCTTCCTCTTTCTTAAACATGCAAAACTCATTCCCTTCATAGGACCTTTGCACTTGTTCTCTCTGCCTGAATGCTCTCCTTCTAAATCATGGCATGGCTGACTTCGTCTCATCTTGAAGTCAGCTGAAAGGCCACTTCCTCTGAGAAGCCCTCCCTGGTCTGCACCAGCTTCCCAGTCATCCTGCTATCACTAGGTTCTCTTTTCTTCACAGCACTTGTCCCTCTCTGAAATGATCTTTTATATTCACATGCTTGGTTTTCATTTTGCTGCCTCTCTCCGCCAAGTGCCATGAGAACAGGCGCCTTGTCTGTGTTGTTCATGTCTATATCCCAAGAGTCTAAAATAGTGTGTGGTACATAGCAGGTGCTTAATGGTTGGCTCTCAACCTCCGCGTTTCTCCCACCACCTCCCACCTGAGAAGCCACTTTCTATTAACAGTTACATAAATGTTTGGTTATCCAAACTGCCCCCAAAATTGCTATTTTTTGGGGGGGGGGCTACTGTGACATGGATTCAGCTATATATTTTTTTTCCTGAGGAATTTGCTTTTGAAACCTGCCTTTGGGACTTTGTGGTGCCACCAGCCAGCTCAGGAGCACATCAGACGTGACATTTGAAGGAGGCGATCTTGCCATATGGCCCAGGTGTCTGCATCTTCCTTTCGGGGCGACTGAGGTTTGCAGTTGATTGCAGCTGTCAAGTTCAATGTCCGAGACAAGCCTTTGATTTTGCCAGGTGTGTCTGTAAGGCTGGGCTCCACGAGAGGCTGTCGCACGCCAGGCACGGAGGTGGCTTCTGGGAGCTCCATCTAGATGGGTCTCTGCCACTGCTGCTGCCCTCAAAATAGCAGAGGGAATTTCAAGAAAGGCTTTTTCTGGGCCCAGAGCAACTCGGCATTTTTATTAGATCAAAATCAAATCCAATAGAGTCCCGCTTGAGTCGCTTCCTTTATTAAAATGGAAACAGACAATATTTCTGAAATAAATATCAATGCCAATTTGCTGAAAGCGCAGATGGGCACGCAGCTTGGAGACATCTGAGACCCCAGCACTGGGGGTCGAGAGATCCAAGCCAACAGGAGCATCAGAACCACACAGAGGGCCGGTTACAGGATGGACTGCAGCACCCCCACCCTCAGTTTCCGATTGAGGAGGCCTGGCGGGCACCCAGGGCCCTAAGTTCTAAGTTCTAAGCTCTCCACGATGCTGATGCTGCTGGTCCACAGACAAAATTCAGAGTCGCTCTCAACCCTCAGCCAATACCTGTCCTTTTGAAGCTACTGCCAGAAGCCAGTCTGCATTTTGCCGCTTGCTTGGGCTATTCAGCAACTTCTAGATGGAAATTGCTGCTTCTAGGGCCAATTCCTTTCCAATGCATCCTCCGTAGACATAAACTTGATTGTGTCTTCCCCAGCCGCTCCTAGCTCTAAAACCTCCTATGAGAGCAGCTCTAGCAGGTATCTGGCTCAGTGCCCACCCCCTTCACAAGTTCCGTGGAGGCCTTCTCTCGCCTCCCCTCCTGCATCATCATTTTTCTTTCCGTCACTTGTCCCTCTCTGAGCGCTTCTTTGCTCACTTCATTTTCTTTTCTTTTTTAGAGATAAGGTTATGCTCTGTCACCCAGGCTGGCGCAGTGGTGCGATTATAGTTGACTGCAACCTTGACATGCTGAGCTCAAGGGATCCTCCCCCCTCAGCCTCCTGAGTAGCTGGGACTACAGGCACATGGCACCATACCTGGGTAATTTTTTTTTTTATTATTTTTCCAATTTTTTTGTAGAGATGGGGCCTTGCTATGTTGCTCAGGCTGATCTCGAACTCCTGGCCTCAAGTAATCTTCCTGCCTTGGACTCCCAAAGTGATGGGATTATAGGTGTGAGCTGCCATGCCCAGCTATTTTGTTTTTTGGTGGAGATGGGGTATTGCTATGTTGCTCAGGCTGGTCTCGAACTCCTGGCCTCCAGCATCCCTCCCGCTTCAGCCTCTCAAAATGCTGGGATTACAGGCAGGAACCACCACACCTGGCCTGCCCCCTTGTTTATTTCCAGCCTCTCTCCAGTGAAATGGAAATGCCATGAGCACAGGAACCTTGTTCCTGCGTTCACTGTGACATTCCCAATGCCTAGCACACAGTAGGTCACCAGTACGTTTCTGGTGCATAATTTAGCTTCTACATGCTAAGGACTTACTTAGTCCTCAGGAGGTATGTGCCGTGAATACTATTTCTGTTATACAAGGGAAAATACTTGGGCTCTGAGAAGCAAAGTCACTTGTCCTTTGGGGACAGGCCTGCGACCTTGGGGTCACAAGCCTGTCTGACTCCAAGCTAAAGCTATGACATGGTTCTTTTACTTTATGCCCATTTCTGCCCAAGGCAGTGGTACCACCACTGTGTCTGACCCTAAGAAACACTTGAGGCAGGTGTCAAAATAGTTTACCTTCAAGAGCCCAATTCCTCAGTTTGGGGCAGACAAGGAATCTTTAGCAGAGAAGTGTCGTGAAAAGGCAGAAATCCCAGGGGTGCAGGGGTGCAGGGGGCCCTGCTGGGCCTTCTACACCTGACACCCAGCAACTTCTGCAGCTGTGATGCTCCATGCCTTACCCCTTCATCCCCATGTGCTCTGCTTTCTGACCATTCCCGTCCACTTGCCTCCCTGAAACCACAACATTGCTTGGTTTTTCACACCTCCTGAAGAGCCGCATACGCCTGCCAAGGACCTATTTCACACCCTGTTCTTTCTGCATGAAATACTCTGTCCCCTTCCTCCACTGGGCAGAAAACCAACCCTACCAGTGGAATTGGGAGCTTTTGCAAGTGCTTTCAAAGTCTAGCTCAACTGACTGGGAACGGCCCCCAGCCCCCTCCCCAGCTCCTGGCAGAGGAGGGCATGTTCCTCTCTGCCTTTCACTCTCCTGGTGGTTGTGTCTGTGAGCCAAATTTTTATAATGGCAATGAGCCCAGTCTTTGTGTTTTTGTATTTTTTAAATTGTTACAGATTTGGGGGCACAGGCCCAGGTTTGTTACGTGGATGTATCGTATGTTGCTGAGGTTGGGATTCTGGTGAATCTGTCACCTGAATAGTGAACATGGTTCCCTGTAGGTAGTTTTTCAGCCCTTGCCCCACTCCCGTCCTCCCCCTGTGGAGCCCCGGTGTCTGTTATTTCCCTCCGTATGTCCATTTGTGCTTGTTGTTTAGTTCCTACTTATAAATGAGAACATGTGATACTTGATTTTCTGTTTCTGAGTTATTTCACTTAAGAGCTGGCCTCCAGCTCTATCCATGTTGCTGTGAGAGACATGATTTCATTCTTTTTTTTTTTCTTTTTGAGATGGAGTTTTGTTCTTGTCGCCGAGGCTGGAGTGCAATGGTACAATCTCAGTTCACTACAATCTCCGCCTCCCGAGTTCAAGTGATTCTCCTGCCTCAGCCTCCCAAGTAGTTGGAATTACAGGCACCTGCCACCACGCCTAGCTAATTTTTGAATTTTTGGTAGATACAGGGTTTCACCATGTTGGCCAAGCTGGTCTCGAAATCCTGACCTCAGGTGATCCACGCATATCAACTTCCCAAAGTGCTGGGATCACAGGCGTGAGCCACTATGTGCAGCGGATTTCATTCTTTTTTAATGGCTGCATAGTACTCTGTGGGGGCATATATACCACATTTTTAATCCAATCATCTGTTGATAAGAGCCCAGTCTTTGGAGTGAAGCTGGCTGGATTCAAGTCCCAACAGTGAGACCTTGAAAAAAAAAATGACTTAATTTATCTGGAGCTTGGTTTCCTCATCTGTAAAATGGGGATAGTAATGGCACCTAACATATTTTTGAGGGTTAAACGAGCCAATGGACATGAAGCACCTCAGATGGTTCCTGGCACACAGCAGGAATGGGAGGCATGTCTGGCCTTGTCATCTCTTCATATGTGTGCCTGTGAGCATCTGGAGAGCAGGGCTGCAAATCACGTCTGTAAAGCCAGCAGCCAGTGTGGAGGCTGACACACAATACATGCCCAACACATGTATAATAAAGGACGGAGGAATCTGGGACCATGGGGAGAATTGGCAGGTACAGTGGCCTCAGTCTGATTCCAATGGTGAGAAAGAGACAAAGAGAATGTTATGGCTCAGAAACACGGATCCCTGAAGACGACGCAGTGAAAAGATAGATGGCCTCCATTCAATCTCCTAAGACCACCTGCCCCAAGGTAGACCAAAAGACACAAACTTCCCTCCATATGGGTTCATCCCACTCAAGCCTGCCATTCCTCCTGAGCCCTCCACTGTCCACTCATTCTGCAGACAGGTGCTCTCAACACTGTGCCTGGGACCATGCTGGTGCTGGGATGCAGCCGTGAGGAAAAGCAGAGCTGGCGTTTGTCCTCCTGTGACACACGCCTCAATGGCAAGATGAGGAGTAAACCAGTAAACAGATACTCCCAAATGCAGTGGCACCTCTGAAGCCCTCTCATGGTAGAGATTTGCAGAGCAGGGTGGATCCAGAGAGCCAGTCAGGGTGCCTGCTGAGGCGGTGACATTCTGGGCAACAGAAGAGTGATGAGTGTCACTAGCTGACAGGTCTCCAAAGCCTGATGTCTTAGTGCCAGCCCTGATTCATTTTCTACCACTTCTCAGAGCTCATTTCTTTCTGGAGGGCAGAGGTCAAGGTTAGGCATTCAGAGAGTTGGCTCTGGGCGGACCTGTGAGTCCTAGAGAGAGGCTTTCAGCACCTTGGACAGTGGCTGGGTGACTGGCCAGCAGGAACTTCCCTGTAAAGGAACCCAGTTCATCCGTGCCAGTCTGGGCTACGTGGGATCAGGAGCACCAATACCTGCCACCTGGTACCCTCACTCTGCTAGCTGCAGAGAGACCTTGAGCAAGTCAGTTTCCCTTTAAATGCCTCAGTTTCCCCATCTGTACATTTGTGTGACATTGACATTCCTGGTCTTGAAGGGCTCTTCCAAACCAATGAGTCCATTTTGGAATAGTAGATGCGATTTAATTCAATTCAGAAGTTACATCTGATCCCCAGATCTTGGTGGCTTAGAGAGGGTTCAAGACAGTGATTCCTCACCAAGGGGTGGGGGGCATAGGGCTGGAGGAGATCTAATGTTAAATACGTTTGTGTTTTGATACCTGGATTTAAAAAGGAAGATAAATCACACCTTTTGGGAACCTCTTGTGGTCAAATACTCTACTAACCTTGGGAGGTTCCCAGAAAATGGAAACCACAGACCTGCTACCGCCCCCCGAGTGGGGCTTTGGACAAATTTTTTCCCACCCATGGGCCTTGGTTTCCCCATTGTGAAGAGAGGCTCTCAAACCACACCTGCTTCTAGTGCTTCCAGAACTGTGTTCTTTCCATATCCGTCCGTGTCTGAGCTCAAACAGTGAAGGGCTTCTCTGCAGGGCTCCTTCTAGGCCTGCCGGCTGCTTTGTAGCTTTCATCCATTTGCAGGCTCAGAGAGGTGAAGCTGCTTGTCAGAAGCCACACAGCTTTAAAAAATCCACACAATTTGGAAGTGGTGGAAGCTGGGTTTGAGCCTTTGGCTGTTAGACTGAAGTACAGTCTCCCCAGCCCTCTGCCATCACCTGAGCCTTCACCCAGGAGAGCAGAGTTTGAGCAAACAGCCTTTTCATACTGTACAGAATTACAGAGCACGTGGAGCAGGTGCATCCCAAGTGCAGGAATCACTCTCCTCCTCCTCCTCCTCCTCCTCCTCCTCCATAGTTCCTTCATTTGTTTAAAAAGAAAAAACAAAGAGTCCAATTCAGGACTTGCTCTGTGCTGGGCCAGGGACTGGGGTCGCAAGACTCCAAGATGAAGCGGGCCCTGGCCCTGCTCATAAAGATGTCTCCCATCCCCAGGTTTGTTGGGAAGACCCATGCTGACCTGGCTATTACAACACAAAGTGGCCAGTTCAGGGAGAGAGTTATGCAGCCTGCTGAAAGGCACAGGGGAAGGAGCAAAGCCTCCGTTTTTCAAATGCTACCTGCTCTAGGAAGCGTTCCACAGGGACATGGGATGCTTCCCAGAACAGGCAGCATTTGAAAAACTCAGGGAGCCAACAGCCAGAGGAGAGCAGGGAAGGGTGCTCCCGCCTGAGGGATCAGCCTATGCAAAGCCACAGAACAGAATCATGGAATGAAACACAGGCTGGGAACAGCCTCTCGTGGGCTGAGTGCAGCCTGAGAGGTGCTATTTGGACCACAGTTGTTGAAACTACATTTAAAACCTTAATTGTCATCATTTAAAAGCCAAGAGGTTTTATTTTGAGATCCAGATTTTCAGTTTCTTTGAAAGTTTTGAAGATCCAGCTGAGCGTGGTGACTCACACCTGCAATTCCAGGGCTTTGGGAGGCTGAGGTGGGAAGATCACTTGAGGCCAGGAGTTCAAGACCAGGCTGTGCAACATAACCAGAACCCAGCTCTACAAAAAAATAAATAAATAATTAGCCGGGGATGGTGATGTGCCCCTGTAGTCACAGCTACTCAGAAGGCTGAGGCAAGAGGATTGTCTAAGCCTGGGAGTTCGAGGCTGCAGTGAGCCATGATGGCGCCACTGTGCTCCACCTTGGGTGACAGAATGAGACCCCATCTCAAAAAAAATTAGGAAGATCTGAGCCCACATTCTCCATGGTAACAATTGGCACTGTCTCTGATTCACCTCTCCCATTTATATTGTCTGCTTGGGCCCACAGACATTTTGAGTTGAGATTCCCAGTCTACAGCATAAGGCCTGAGAGAGAAGGGAAGTGGGTGGGGGAACCTGGTGGGCTGCTGGGGTGTTCCCCTCTTTACACATACACACACCATAAATGGCTCTGGGCCCCAAATGCCTCCTGGGTTGCTAAAGAAAGGGAGGAGGGCCCCAGTCCTCAGCGTCTTGCCCTCTGGATCCTGGAGACAGAGAGCTTGATTTTAACTCAGGAAAGGACAGGGATTGTGGCCTTTCTTTTTCCTTAAAAAATACATGATCACTTTCTCTCTGCTCTGATGAACTCTCCATGGCTCTGCTTTTTGGCCACTGTACAAGAAGCTAAAATCAGACCTAAATGCTTATTTAGTAAAACAACCGTAACTTTCCGTGCACCAAATATTTGCTTCTAGGTTTAAAAAAACAATCCCAAACACCTCTATCTTGGCAGTAAACCCTTCCAACGGATGCAATGGTTTCCGTGACTGAGGCCAAAACAAATGCGTTTTTCTGAAGCCAAACGATTCCAAAATGTTTGCAAAATGTTTCCCACCCCTTAAACAATATGGTAAAACTTGCAAAACACTAACATTAAAGAATATTAAAAGCAGAAAGAAAAACAGTAAGAAAAGAAAAACAGAAAAGAAAAACAGCAGAAAGCAAAAAAAATTACCCCCCACCCCAACTGTGGATACAACCCTCTTCCTCTTTGACTCTTATCTTGAAGCCTTGTTACTAGAAGAATCTCATGACAGTGAGAGCTGCTTTGAGGATGGAGAAAGAGCAATGAGCTTTCCGTCCTTAGGGGCATGCAAGTAGGAGCTCCACTTGATTAGGAATTCCCACCTCAGTGGGCTTTCTGTGAAGAGCCTGTCTGACCTTAAAGTGTGACAAGTATGTCTGAGAATCAGAGTAGGAAAATGAAATGATAGGGAACATGTTTTTTTAAATGCTGAAATCTGGAATCGGGAGGAAAGTAATTCAATCCAGCTCCATTACAGCTGTGACTTGTAAAGCATCTGTTAATCCTTACCGAGCCTCAGCTCCCTCCTCTGTAAAATGGGCAGAACCTACCTCTGGAGCTGCGCATGCTCAGGAACTGTTCGTTTTCTTCCTTCTCCCCTTCACTCCCAGCCCCACTCCACCACACCAGTCCTCTCCCTTAGTCTCCCTCCTTCCAGCTCCACCTCTGCTGGTCTGCAGGGGCGCGCATACATTCTGGGCTCAGTCATTGCTCTCCTGGGCTCAGGGGCTAATGGGGCTAATGCTGGCAGAGTGTGTGCTGAGGATGGGTGCGCTGGGATGAGGGAGATCCCTGAGTGTCAGGGGGAGGATGTAAGAGGCGGCTTCCTGGACAGACAAAACTCAAGCTGAGTCTTAAAAATTTGATTCGACAGGAGGTACAAGGACATTTCAGGCAGGCCACAGCATGAGATGGGAATGGTTCTTCTGGTGCACTAGAAAGACTTTGAAGAGACACTTAAGGGATGATAAGGGAGTGATCTTCCAAGAATCGCCAGGAACACAAAGGAGTGAGAACAGCGGAGGCAAAGAGCCTTTCCAGCCCTTCCAGCCCTTCCCCTTGTCCGGGTCACTAAGCACAGTAGACAGTGGCAGGAGTAGACACTTGGCACACGGAATTTCTCAGAGTCAGCTTTGGGCCCACCCATGTCCACGCACATTATTGCTGGGGTCCAGCAAGGATTCGGGGACCTGGGAGTCATCTGCTCTGGTTCCCCTTCTAATATCCCTCCACAACAGCTCCTGAACACATATAAGGCCAATGGGGTGATCAGGGAGGGCTGCTTGGGGGCAGATGGGGAGACGGCTGCAGGATGACAGGAGTGTGGTGGATGATGGCTGCATAAGTGGGTGGATTTGCTGAGGGGTGGGTGGTAGAAGGGAAGGGTGCAGGGAAAATGGGTGAGTAGATGGCAGGAGTGGGGCATGGCTTTATGTGGGGTGGGAGAACATGCCTGCGGGGGTGCCATGGCTGTCGGGTGGGCATGGGGTGGAGATAGGGATGTTTCAGGTGTAAGCGGAGGTGTGCATGGAAGGGTATGTAACTGGGTGGTAGGAGGTGGTTGGGGGCAGTGGTGCACCTGTTGGCAGGTGTGAGGTGCATGAGTGCGTTCTGGGCTGTAGGTTGGAGAGGGCGTAAGCAGAGTCATGGATACACTGGGAGCTTGATAAGTGGATGGCAGCAAATATTGGCAGATGCATGACTAGGTCACAGGTGTGTTGGTGAACTGGTGGGTGACTGGGTGGCTGACGGGGGAAGGTTGGGTGGAGAGCTGGCGGTGTTGGGGCGTGGGTTTGTAGACAGATGGGATGATGGGCAGAGGGCCTAGTAAATGGGGGTGGGTGATGGATGTGTGTATGGGGCGGTGGGTAGACAGGGTGTGGGTGGAGGAAGGTGGCTGGCTTTCGCACTGACTACCTTGTCTCCCAGCAGGACACCAGCCACACATGGCGGATTCCTGGCCCCGGAGCTCCACACAGGAGGCACCAGAGCTGAACCGACAGTGCTGGGTCTTGGGGCACTGGGTGTGACCAAGACCTCAACCTGGCCCCCGGACCTCAGGCCATTGCTGGCACCAGCCCCTGCTGCAAGACCGCCAGAGTGGTGCCCCTGGAACCCTGGCCTGTGTGCCGCGAACTCAGTCAGCCTGTGTGGGAGATGCCAGGCCCGTCCTGCCCATCACTGCCTGGGTCCCGGGGCCTTGGAAATGGGGCCAGGGCAGGCCCGAGGGAGTGGATGGGGCTGCACAGAGTGACTTTGGGGCAGCAGCCCTGGACTCTTGCCATCATCACATGAGGAGCCCTGCTGGGCACAGCTGTGATGCCAGGAGAGACACAGCCATTGGCCACTGAATGGCTGGCACCCACAAGCCAGCCAGGACCCTAAGGAGGTGCCCAGAGGGGCAGAGCCCAGTGGGGGCAGAAGGTGGCCTCCTGAATGGGGGGCAGTGGTGCAGGCACAGCAGGGGTGTCAAACAGCAGGCACACGGCAGGGGCTCAATAAATGCTTGTTGAACTTGTGTTCTTGCGGTCTGTGGAGGCCAGTTGCTCTCTGGGCTGTGGCTGCCCCGTCATTGCCCCACCCCGTTACTCCTCAAGGTGGCTCAACGTGACAGCAGAGACTGTGCAGAGGCCAGGGCCAGACATGGCAGGGTGGGAGGGAGGGAGTGTAGAGCCCAGGCTGGACACAGGCTGCAGGGCTGCCTTGGATTCCAGAGAGTGGGCAAGGCAAAGTCCAGGCAAGCAACAGATGTGGGGTGAGCAAGAAATGGGCCCCCAAACCCAGGCCCTAAGCAGGGAAGGTGAAGGAGCCACATTTGTCTTCAGAGCTCAGCAACATCACACCACTCTGACCCTGAGGAGCCTTTACCCTGCGCCTAGCACCACCTTTACAGAAAATCCCAGGGCTTAGATGCCTGTGGAAACAGATTCCTATTATAAAGACGAGGGGACTTAGGGTCACAGAGCTGAAGTAACTTGTCTGAGATTGTAGAGCTAGCAAAGGGCAGAGATGGGGTTTGAATCAGTACTCCTGACTCCAAGTTCAGTCATTTCCCAAGAGGCCTTATTCCTTCCCAGAAGAATTTCTAGAGCTTTCTCAAAGTAGAATATTCTTCTTTATTCATCCATCCATTCATCCATCAACCATCACTCATCCAGCCACTATCCATCCATTCAATCATCATTCATCCCTCCATCATTCATCCATCTATCATTCATCTGTTATCCACCTATTCTTAATTTATTACCCATCCATCATTTATCATCCATAGACTCATCCACCCATCATCCATCCATCCAGCCATTTATCCATCCATCATCTGTCTATTCATCCATCCATTTGCCATCCATCCACTCATTCATCAGCTATCTATCCATCACCTATGCATCCATTCATCCATCATCCAACATTCTTCCAGCCATTATCCATTATCCATCCATCCATTCATCATTCATCTCTCCATCCATCATTCATCTATCTATTATCCACCAACTCATCACCTGTTATCCATTCATCATTCATCCATCATTCATCATCCATCCATCCATCGTCTACCCATCCATTATATCTATCCATCCATCCATTCACCATTCATCCATTCATTCATTAGCTGTGTATCCATCATTCCATCATTCATTTCCTCCATCTATCCATCATCCATTCATCCCTTATCCATCCAACCATTATGCATTTCTTCATTTATCCATTATCTATTTATCCATCCATCATCCATCATTCCATCCATTCTCCATCCATTCATTCATCCATCCTTTATCCATCATTCATCAGCCATCATACCTCCATCTATCCATTACCCATCATCTGCTCATCCATTCATCCCTCTATCTGTCCATTATCTATCCATCCATCCATCCATCCATCCATCCGTTATCCATTTCTCCATTATCCATTCATTATCCATTCTTTATCCATTTCTCCATCTATTCATCCATCCACCCATTATCCATACACCTATCCATCACCTATCCATCCCTCCATCTATCCACCATCTGTCAATTATCCATCTATCCCTCCATCTATTCATCATCCATTGATCACTTGTCATCCTTCCTTGTATCAGACATCCATCCATCCTCCTTCCATGCATCGCCCATCCTCATTACTCAACCATCCAGCTGTACATCCATCTACTCACTGATAGAGTTCACTGTGCCCCTACTGTGTGCCAAGCACTGCGGTAGGCACTTGGGGTAGGATACTGAAGCATCCAGAGAGGGGGTGTCTATTGTCATCAGCCTGAGTTCAGATTCCACCGGCTCCACTTGTGACCTTGGGCAAATTACTTGACTTTTCTGTACCTGTTTCCTCATCCATTAAATCCAGATAATCATTATACCTACCTCTTCAAGCTGTTGTGCAGATTAAATGAGCTAATGTATTCAAAGTGTCTAGAACAGAGCCTGGCACATGTAAACACTCTGTGGGTGTTTACTAACAGGACAACAAGGGGAAGTCAGGGCTGTGGGAGCTGTGGTCTAGGGAGGCTCCTTTGAGAAAATGATATTTAACCCAGGACATGAAGTGTCAGGGGTGTCAGGTGTCAGGCAGGCAGGAGTATAGAAGGGAAAGAAAGTACATTACAGGACTTTAAAATAGTCCCAATGGCAGGTGTGGAGAGCAGGGAGATCAGGAAAGAGTAGGCATCAGAGGGCGGTGGGTCCAGACCAGGAAGGACTGGCAACCCTGTTAGGGAGCTTAGAGTTGATCCTGGGGCAGTGGGTAGTGGGCAGTGGGATGCTTCTAGCAGACTGGGATGCGCCTGGGTGTACATTTGAGGAGGATCACCGCAGCTATGGGCAAAGAATAGATGTGGGAGGCACCTCTCCCTTCCTCATCCCTGCTACACTCAAGAAGGAGAAGAAAGTGGGCTGGCTTAGAAAAGTGGCCCTGGGGAGGGGACCATGGGCAAAATTTTAATTCAGGAACCAATTAGGATGGAAAATCAATGGGCTTAGAGGGACTGAGGTGGGAGGAGAGGAAAGTCGGTGATGATTCTATTACCGGTCAGCTTGGGGGATGGGGAGGATGGAGACTTCGTGGTTCGGGTGTCTTGAGTTTCAGGGGTTCAGGGGACACCCTGCTGGAGGTTTGTGCTCATTCATTCATTCATTCACGCATTGATTCATCAAGCAAACAATTTGTTAATTCACTTTCCATTCATTCAGTAAATATTGATGACCTGCTAGGTGGGGCTGAAGACGGGGCTGGGAATGGGCCTGGGAGAGCAGTTATGGTCCAGCTCTACTAAGACCTTGAATGTCAGAAGAAGGAGTTTGGGCTTTGGCCTCGTGCAGGAGGATGCCACTGCCATATATGGGGCTGGGATGGGGACGTATCCGGCAGGGATCTAGCCCAGGCCACAGGTATCCCGGGGCTCTTATTCTCACCCGGGGTCCTGCTGAAGTTGGTGAGCGGATCGCAGGAGGTCCAGGAGATAATTTTAGTTGACACATGGCCAAAATTTCAATCTATTTTAATAGTTGTGCTTATGTAAATGTGTATTAGACAAAAATGTACAGTGGGCACATCAGTGCTATGATTTCAGACGTTACTGCTTAGGATGAAACCCAAATAGGCATTTAAGTAAAAAGAAAAAAAAAGAGTTGGCTTAAAGAAAAATACTAAATAAACAATCGTGCAAGTGGTATGTGGTTATGGTATGTGGACAGCTCAGGCGAGAGCCATGGTCGCGGGGCAAGGGAGGGAGGTAGGAGGCTCCCAGGGCCACTGAGCTTCAAGTCCTCGGGTCTCCTTCCAGGCCCTCCAGGGCAGGGGCTGAGAACCAGCTGTCTGTCAGTCTCATGGAGACTGCAGCAAGAAAGCTGCTGGTTAGATAAGAGGAAGCACTTCCAGGCTGGGTGAGTAATCCCAGTGGGTTTACTACGAGCTAGTATGAGAGTTGTCTCTATGCAGGGAGCAGATACCAGCATCTGCCTGAATCTGGGAGGTGGGAGTCACCATCTGGTTTGAAGGCTGGGGGTGCCTGGTTGAGCACGCAGAGGCCTGGATGGGAAAGAAAAACCCCTCCACCCGCACCCCGGCAGGCAGCTTTCCCAGCTACGCCTCCCCTGCACTGCACAGGCTCTGGCCGTGGAGGGAATGGCTGTGCGTGTGTCTTCAGTCTTGACACCCATATATATCGGCGTGACCCACAACCCAAAACGCTTACACAATCTCATTCTGCTCTGGGCACCTGCACCCCGTGTCTCTGTATCCACATGCCCTGGGCTCGTGTGAACATGCCAACCTTACCATGGCCTGGACACACACACACACACACACACACACGATCATCAGAGGCTGACTTCGCTCCAAGTGCTGACCCTAAACCCACCCACCCAGCCCGCCACTCCCCCACTCCTCCCTCTCCACATGTTGATATTGCCCAAGTGTGAGTCAGCACCTTGCATGTACCTATGTGCTGACTGCACGTCCACTGTCTCATCCACGCCGTGTGTTCTGTCGACCTTGTGTACACACTCACGCCTGCTTCTGCTGGCCCTGGACGAAATGCCATGTGTGCTGATGCTGGACACACATGCTCGTAATACACACGCGGCCCTGGGCACACACCTGTGTCTGTATGTGCTCCGTGCTTCTCTTGTTGCTTTTGGCTCATGTCACCCCCCCTCCCCAGGTGCAGAGGGTCCACGAGGCCACAGTCCCTTCTTTGGCCAAGGGCTGATGGGCAGGCCCGGGCCTCCATGAGTAACTGGACTGCCTTCCCTCCTCGGCTGGTGGCGGTGATGGGCACGCATCCCTGCCACCCCCGCCAAAGCCAGCGGTCCTGGCCACACACTCGTCTCCCTCGGGTAATGGAAATGTCAACTTGATTCATGGGCATTCATCTGCGGCAGTCGGGCCTGAGGACAAGGCACGCTGGGGGAGGATCATCCCACAGGAAGAGTCGCTGCAGCATGGGTGCCAAGTCCCTGCTGGGGAGGACCTGAGGACGGAAGAAAGCCCTTGAGGCTGCAGAGTTAGGCCCGGGTTCAAATCCCTAGGCCACTGCAGACCTGCTAAGCACGTCGTTTATCCAAGAATTAGTTATGGAGGGACTTCTGTGTACAGGAACAGAGCTGTGCCCTGGAGTGGCCATGGTGAACAAGACAGACAGACATCATCTTCACACTCGTGGAGATTAGATTATTAATAATCCTAAATAGGCTGGGTGCTGTGGCTCATCCCTGTAATCCCAGCACTTTGGGAGGCCAAAGCAGGCAGATCCCTTGAGGTCAGGGGTTCAAGACCAGCCTGGCCAACAGAGTGAAACTCTGTCTCTCCTTGCAAAAATGTGCAGGCGTGGTGGTGCACACCTATAATTCCTGCTACTCGAGAGGCTGAGGCAGAAGAATTGCTTGGACACAGGAGGCAGAGGTTGCAGTGAGCCGAGAGATCACGCCACTGCCCTCCAGCCTGGATGACAGAGTGAGACACACACACACACACACACACACACACACAAACACACACACACACACGCTCCTAAATAGTAAAAACATCACTTCAAATAGAGGCATTATGTAGGTGAACCAAGGAAAGATGTGATTTAGACCAGGTGAGGAAGGGCCTCGCAGAAGGACCATTTCAGCGCAGAATGGAGAGAAAGGAGGCAGGGGCACAGTGTGGGCGGGATGACCCACAGGTGCAAAGGCCCTGGGGTTGGAGGAGCGCCAATTGGCTGTGTGCAGCACTCTGACAGGACAGAGCACTTGGAGTTCAGGAGGAGGACATAGCATCTGCTGGGATCAGAGAGTGTGAGGCTTTGGGGGCTGTGGCAGGGAGTTGTGCCGTCATCTTCATCTTGAAGGCCACAGGAGACAGTGATTGGTAGGAGGGTTTTAAAGGCAGACAGGACGGCCTCTGCATTTTGGGAAGCTTCTTCTGGTTCTGTGTGGGGCAGGCCTGAGAGATGGGTGCAGGGCAGAGGCAGGGTGACCAGAGGGGGCTGCAGCAGGGCCTGGCTGGGAGATGGTGGTGGCTTGGGCTGCGCTGGCACGGGGATGGAACGCCTGATGGGGGGAAGGGTGTGTCTGATCAGTGCACCCATGGGGCTTGGAGAGGAATGACAGGGCAGAGCCAGGCTTGTCTGGAGCTTTGATGCTGTGCGGGCTGGGACACCGGCGGCCAACGGAGGCCTTGGTGGAAATCAGAGAAAGGTGCTGAGTGGATGAATTTAAAAAGGGTCCCCTTCCTGCCCCCAAACATGGAAGATGTGGCCCCAGAGCCCCCGGCTTGGAGGGCTAGAGTTGAGCCTCGCCCAGAAGCAGAGCTGTGGGGCACTGAGCGATTGTGCCTGCTCTAGGCCTGGCTGCTATGGGATTGGGACAAACAGCCCAGCCTGGGGCCATCAGTCACGAGGAAAAGCCTGTCTCCTCCGCGTGGGGATTTATTGCATGGGCAGACAGGAAATCGCCATGCAGGGACCCTGCCCTGTCCCCAGCACTGCCCGGCTCACGTCACCCTGGTAATTGCTCCTTGGGCCACATGTCATCTTGGACTGACACTGTCTGAGCCTCTGCCTTAGGGGAGGCCAGGGGCAGGGCTGATGGCCACAGGCTTGGCAGGGGAGTGGGCAGCTGCCAGGATTAGCCGAGACTCAGAAGAATGAGGGCCCTGGGATTCCAGGGGGAGCGAGACCAGCCTGGCCAACATGGTGGGGCCTCTGCATGGGAGAAACTCTAGGATGAGGCCAAGCTGGTGAATTGGTACCCACTCTTACCCCTCCTTCCCGGCCCTCCTGGGAACTTCTACGACGTGTGTGTTGGGGTGAAGTGCAAGCAGGATGAACCCAGGGAGAGGAGGCAAGGGAGGAAGAATCCCAAGGGCCAATCAGTTGCAGGGGAAGGAAGGGAAGGGACGGGGGGGGGGGGGGGGGGGGGGGGGGGGGGGGCGGGGGGGGG
>NW_022436991.1:14021433-14031973 GCF_009761245.1 Sapajus apella | reverse complement strand
TTGGTGGAGGTGGGGAGAGTTGGTGGAGGAGGGGCGGGACATCAGGACATCGATCTCTGCTCAGCCAATGAGCTGGCTGCTCTAAGGCCAGTGCCCTTTGTGGACCAATCTGCCAAGGCTGGGAGGGTACCTGGAAATTCGAGAGGTGCCGGGTATGAGCTAGTGCACGTTGCTCTGGTAAAGAGCTCAGCCTCCGTCTGATGGTAGATGGAGTTGTGAGTGTGAGCACCAGTGACCCCAGGCCCTGAGGGCCCCTCTCCATGACAGAGGTACTGCTGGTGCCACTGCAGCCTGGGTAAAGAAGCCCAGGCCCCAGGGCGGAAGGTCACTTGCCAAGGTCGCACTGTCAGGAAGTGGTTGGTGGAGCCTAGACTGGGACCTGGGCAGCTGGCCCCGGGGCCATTGTGTGTGAGTCCCCGCCAGCGTGCTGGGGAGAGAGGTGCCTGCAGCCCAGATCTCACCACATCTCACCACTGTGCACCTTCAGGACAGAAGGCAGAGCATTCATGCAGGGCAAGGGCTTAGTGTGTATCGGCTGTTAGGATTTTTCTTTTTTTGAGATGGAGTCTTGTTCTTGTTACCCAGGCTGGAGTGAGGTGGCGCGATCTCTGCTCACTGCAACCTCCACCTCCCGAGTTCAATCAATTCTCCTGCCTCAGCCTCCTGAGTAGCTGAGATTACAGGTACGTCCCACCATGCCTGGCTAATTTTTGTATTTTTAGTAGAAACAGGGCTTCACCATGTTGGTCAGGCTGGTCTCGAACTCCTGACCCCAAGTGATCTGCCCACCTCGGCCTCCCAAAGTGTGGGGATTACAGGCGTGAGCCACCGCACCTGGCCGCTGTTAGGGGTTTTGCTGTCATCATCACAGCATATGGTTGTCAAAGGCTGCCCCTGTGGCAGGAGCTGTGAGTGGAGCAGTTTCCCAGAGAGGCTGCGAGGCTGGAGTGCTGTCATAAATGCCACACTGCACATGGTAATCTGGGACACGCCCACGGCAGTCAGCAAGGTACCCCCGGGGCACCTGGGGACACACACAACATATTGGATGGAGGCTGGCCGCCTCTTGCTGTCTCCAGCCTCCGGCCTTCAGATGCTGAGGTCTCAGGGCCCCAGAGAGCACTGTGCATGCATGGGAGGCTGGTGTCTCATTGCGGGGGCCCCAGTCTTGCCAGCCCCACTCCCACTGGGCCCCGCAGCACTGTCCCCATGTCCCTTCCTCTCCACCACATTCCTTAACCTGCTTCTATCTCAGGGGTTGCAGACTCACACGCTGGCTGTGTGTGTGTGTGTGTGTGTGTGTGTGTGTGTGTGTGTGTGTTTGTGTGTGTGTGTGTGTGAGGTGGTCATGCCAGGGAGGACTGCAGGCAAGAATGTGACAAGAGGGGCTGGTGGGGACCAGGGCCCTCTGGAGAGCACTGCTCAGGCTCTGGGGCCAGCTAGGAACGTGGGACCAGATTGCCAGATCTTCCCGTCTTTCCAGAAAAGCAGGGAATCTGAATTTTAATGTGAAACTTGATAATAAAGGAAGGTAACTCATTTTAAAAAAGATTAAACTTCATCTAGTGAGTCTGCCAAACTCAGGAGGCTGGGCCACTGGACTGTGGGCTGTGAAGAGGCCAGGTGGGGCCTGGAGGCCTTCGGAGGGACTGTCTTGGCTCCAAGTGAGGCGGGAGGTGAGGCCCAGAGAGGGAACCGGGGCATCTCAGCACACATGCCTGGGCATGGGGCAGCTGCCACCTGCCGAGCTGCAGAACCCGCCTTGGCAGGCTCTGGGGGTCCTTCTGGGTCCTTCTGGAGTGGCAGTGCCAGCAGGTTCTTCCCGCTGCTGAACAGAGGAGGCAGGTCCCCAAGGGCTGGAGGCCTGAGGGAGCTTCCACTGGGAGCCTGTGCCTTAACCCTCTTACCAGCTGCAGTGGAGATCCATTCTAGTCACTGATGCTGGGGAGCCAACGAGCCCCGGCCGCTGACAGCTGCAGCCTGGGAGTCATTTATGTCCCTGTTTGTTAGGGCGCTGGGGGTCGGGGGGCGTTGCACAGAATGGGAAGCCTCATGATGTAGAGGGAAAGTAGGGCCTCTGTTCACCCACAACAGCTGAGGGTGGGGGCTGCCACCTCCAGGACCCAGAGGCGTCCCGACGGTCATCTGGTCTTTCTGCCCATCTGGGGGCTGAGGAGTGGGAGTGACAGGCCAGGAAGGAGCCCCTCTCTCCTTTTTCCTCCCTGGAGAGGGAATGGGAGCTGGGAGATTCCAGCCTGGGACATTCCTGGAACCCCTGGGTTGGGGGAGGGGCAGAAAGGGAGGCGGGCTGAACAAGCAGGATTGGTGAAGGGCCCAGAGCCTGCCCTCCGACAGGCTTTATTTAATACTTGGCTCACTCAGTGTGTATTTCACTATTTGTTGAAGTTGAGCCAACATTTAAAAGTTGGATTTCACATTAAAGATAAACAAAATGCCTGGATGTCTGGCTTCTCTTAGAAACCTTGAGGATCTGACTTCGTGATCTGCCCGCCCAAAGCCAGGAGCTGGAGGTTGCAGTGAGCCGAGATCCAAACATTGCACTCCAGCCTGGGTGACAGGGTAAGACTCCGTCTCAAAAAAAAAAAAAAAAACAGAAACCTTGAAGACCGCATGCTGCTGGTCCCTTGGATCTGAGGCGTGGCTGACTCCTTAGAAGGGTCCGTGCTGCCGTGCCGACCATGGTCCTTGCAGGCCAGCGTTGACATCACTCCCTGACATCACTTGCCTGGCCCCTGAATAACGGGGCTCCAGCCCAGGGCTCTGCCTAGGGGCTGGAGAGGGTAAGCAGAGCTGTGAGGCTGGGACTCCCCGGCTGGCCTCCCACGCTCGAAGGGGAATGCTGGAAGGGCTGGGCTGCCCTTGAGGCCCTCCAAGGCTGGCCCAGAGATCCCTCCACCAGGAGGAGGGAGGGTGACTGCTCTCCAACACCAGTGTAGCTGGGCACGGCCAGGCCTCCGTCTGCAGGAACTCAGAGGGAACGGGGGCATGGAGTAGGCCGGCCGGAGCCCTTACTGTTTCCCCCATGCTTGGGGCTGGGACACTCCTGGTTGGACAGAGGGGACTCTCTCCTCTGACCCACACAGTGAAGCCAAGTGGGGTTTCTAAAGGATTCTCCGGCCTGCTGCCAATGCTGTTGCTGGTGCCTGGACTGCAGCATGAACCCCCTCAACTGAGCGCTCTTTCCACTCAAGGGCTGCTTTATCCAGAAGCCATGAGCTGCCAACACTCACCCCTGGGGCAGCAGGGGCATGGGGAGTGGCAGGGAGGAGGCCCAGGAATTGGGGGTCTGGGGGCCGCTGTTCCAGGATCCGCACATGGTGAAGGAAAACCCCGGGGCCAAAGACCCAAGGATTATCACCCCTGCCCCCTCAGCCCTCCAGGGTTCATCTCAGGGTCTGGGCGTTGACTAACAGCTTCCAAAGCTGTGTGTCCTGGGAAAGTTGTACAACCTCTCTGTGTTCCAGCTCCCTTATCTGTAAAGTGAGGATACTAACAGTGCCCACCCCAAAGGGTTGTGTTATGCAGATTAAACAGGTCAGAGCCAGGCATGTAATAACCACGGTATATGGATGGGCTACTATTGTCTGCTGATACGGCACGACAATCCACTGAGCAGTCAGGGCGAGATCACAACCCCATCTGCAGCTCAGTGCGGGCTTCTCTGTGTCACTCAGCTCCTGGACGCAGCATGGACTCCCCCGTCTGACCCCAGATCCGGTGACTCGGGCTGTAGTCTTAATAACATATTTTATTAATTTTGCAAGAGGAGAAAAATAGAAATTTATTTCAGAGTTAACGCCTATGCAGCTTTTTTTTCCCTCCTAAATTGCACAGTACATACGATTATTATAAACATCGGCCGAGGTTCTGGGTCGTGTGAGTGCCATCTCCCTGACAAATCTGACCTGTACCCATGCCTCAGCTGGGAAGGAGCAGCTGGGACTCCTTTTAATGCAGCGACACTGCTTTGGGTCACAAGAGCTGGTTTGATCAGCCCGACTCCCCCACGGCGGGAGGTGCTCCTCACATCTGGGAGCTGAGCAGAGGTGCCGGGGGCTTGGAAGCCAGAGAAATGATGGATCTTTCCCCGGGAGAAACAATTCTTATCTTCACATCAGCCCCGTGCTCCAAATGAAAAGCGAATTTGCATAGCTGCTCGGCTGCTAAGCTCGTGAAGTATTTGCTGGGGCCCTGGGTTGCATAGGAACGTACCTTGAGTGCAGTACTGCGGCGGGCCGGGCTGGGCGCCAGAAAAACAACGGATTAATATTTGGAAAGAGAAATTACCCACCACTGGGAAACCAATTAGGTCCCTGATCCGAGCTTGTTACATCGATGGAAATAGATGCGTTCTGGGCTGCACTCGGCTGGGGGTGCAAGGCACATTTCCAACTTGCTGGGAAGTGGCTGAAGACGGAGAAAGGGTGGGGGCCCGGGCAAGGAGCACCTCACGGCCTGCCTCCAAGGGCAAAGGGGCATGGACAGAAAGCAGCCACCTCAGTAGGCCTGGCTGTGATCAGCCCAGGAGGGACATGTGGCAGAGAGTGTAGCGAGGGCTTGCTGAAGGGTGAGGGGGGATGGGGGTGTGTCCTTGGCGTACCCCACGCCTGCGTCTAGACTGCACTGGGGTGGGTTCTTCTGGCCCTCTGGGGTCTGGAGCTGCCAGCCTGCTAGCCGGCCTGCCCACTCTTCCTGGCCTGGCAGCAACACAGAGACAGTGCCCTGGCCTGCCAGAGTGGGCTCAGCTTTTGCCAGGGTGGTCGGTGGGTGGCCTGGCTGACTTTCTTCCCTCTGCAGGACGTGCAGCCTCACCAATCCCTTATCAGGCCTGATGAGAGGAGACGGGGAGCTATACAGAATGAGAGGGTCTTGTGGACGTGAGTCCAGGAAACTATCCCAACTTCTCAGCCAGCTCCACCAGTCCCCAAATGAGACACGGATGTGCAGGGGCCAGGGGAGTGCTGGCACTGATGCTCAGGCTTCTGAAGGCAGGTGTCCCTGGGCACTGCCCTGCCTGCTGGAGCTGCGGGGTGGGGTCTGGTCTCCCCACTGCCCTGCTCAGCCGCGCTCCGGGCCCTCTTAGGCTGGATGGGAAGCCTCCTCAGCTCGTCTCATTGTCCTGGCCCAGGACAGGCCCGGCTCATCGTCAGCCCAGGCCCGAGTGGTCACAGGCCCTGCTTTGCTGGATCTCACAGCAGAGGCATGAAAGCAGGTGTCCCGGGCTCCCTGAGGCCAACCCGGAACTGCAGGGGATTACCCATGGCCACGCCGAGCCCTGCCATCTGTCACTCTGCTAGCATCCAGCGCTGTCCTCCCGAGTCCCCTCTCCCCAGCAGGCTCCCCTCAACACTGCCATCCAGATCCTGGGACTGAGGGGAGGGACACTGGCGCCGAGTGGGGCTGGCGGCGGAGCCCACCCCTGCGGGAGGATGGGCTCTCCCTCTCGCCAGTCAGCACCGCCATCGTCTCGCCGCCTCCTTCTCGCTGATGCAGGTTTTGGGGCGTAAGGCTGTCACGACAGGACACAGAGGGACCAGGGTTACCAAGTCTCAAACCCTGGAGGGGTGCCCCACACTCCCCAGTGAAATCCAGCAGCCTGGGTTGCCATTCAAGGCCCTTGGAGAACAGTCCCTGTGCTTGGGGCACCTGGCACCCTAGCCCCTTCCCTCCGCCTGGAGCAGGCTCTGCCACAACACCCCACTCGGCCTTTGCCCAGGCTGCCTGGCACACTCCTCACGTCCTTTATGATCCAACTCAAACATCACCTCCTCCAGGAAGCCCTCACCTTGGGCATCCTCTATTGGTTTCCCACGGCCCAGGGCAAACCCCTTCAATATGGTGCTCTGCCCCTGACTACTTTTCCCCTGAGCCCACGACACTTGGCTTACAGGAAACTACGCTGTGTTACATTTGCCTGCAATAAGCTGGCAGCATGTTGCTCCCTGGTTCTGTCCCCTTCAGTCCCTCCCCAGGCCTCCGGGTGGGCTCCTGGGCAGAGGAGAGGGGTCTAGGGGCAGGCAGGGGTGAGGATGGGGGTGCGAGGCCACCAGCTCCTTCTGTATTCAGACCGAGCTCCCAAGGCGCGACATTCTGGGCAGAGAAATGCCACTGACCTGGGTCAACAACGCTCTGCTTCCGTTTCGCGTTGGCAATGATTTGGTTTTCATTCATCATCTGGACATCCTGATCCTCGGCCTGATTACTGTGGGGAGGAAGGAGGCAGAAGATTCGATCAGGCTTCTGGCCGCGTGTCCCAGCCATCCATCCTTGTTTGTTAGGGCTGGCGGGGAGGCTGTGGGGCCGGCTTGGGCCATACCTGATGGTGGTGTGTCTCTCCTGGTGGCAGATATCCCTGTCCTCGGTGAAGAGGATGGTGTGGTACGGCACGGTGGGCTCACATGTGGGCAGGATGCCCCTGACCAGGTGGTTCACCATGGCCAGGATTCCGTTATACACGAGCAGGTCATCCACCAAGAGCTGCATGGGCACAGAGGCGGGGCTCATGGGTCCCCCTCCTCCCTCCCATGTTGACCTTGGGCAAAGCACGTTACTGCTCTGAGCCAAGGCTTTCTCCTCAGGAAGATGGGGCTGTCAGGAACAAGTGCCTACTGTGTGCTGTGCCAGCCTTGTGATTTCAGAGCTTCATAACCACTGGGAAAGGCAGGCGCTATCAGCTCACATTGCAGATGAGGAAATTGAGTCCCGAGGGGCTTTAACACCATGAGCACAAGCGGCAGAACTGGAGGTAAACTCGGGTCTCTGGTCCCCAGGGTCCCTGTTCTCCCCATCCCAGGGTCACTGCCCCAAACCAGTGGGATTCTAAAGGGAAAGATGAAAGAAAAGCCACTTTCTGTTTGCCCAGGGTGACACTGAGATCACTGCCAGCAGGTTCTGAATTCATGGCTGGATGGTAAATCTGCCTGCATCTGAGGACCAGGCGTTTGTGTTGAGGGTTGCAACAGAGAGAAGTAAATCAAACTGCGACAAATGATAATTGCCGGCGGCCTAATTACCAACGAGCATAATTATCTCAAGAAACCCAGCTAATAAGTACTTACGCCAAACTCCTTCACCCCTCGATGGGGTGTTTTCGCATAATTCCACAGTTTGATCATTGACACGGTGGTAGGCAGATCGAAAATCACATAAACTCGGTTCACCTGTCAGAGAGCAGAACTAATTAAAATAGGCATGTTTGGAAACAGAGGTGCTCGGCTGGGCTGGGGGCGCCCGGCGTGGGCTGGGGACGAGCGGTGGTGCCCGAGGCAGCGCCTGCCACGTGGGCCAGCCTGGAGTTCCACCCCCTTTCATCTCCTCAAGGCCCATCTTGAGTCAGGTCACGTGTGGCTGCGTTTGCAACAAACTGCTGAGCTGGCTCTTGGAGGGCCTGTGTTCTCAGGCCTGGCGGGGGCCTCATTTAAATGGCAGCGGAGAATTGGGAACATTCTCTGCCATCCTCTGTCTCCCCTCAGGTCAGGCCCAGAAACAGTCTAGAGCCCATGGGCTAAAGGGACAGTCCCCAACTCGGGTGGAGCACCAGATGTCCTGATTGGCATCTGACCCTGTCTGTCCTTTCCCCAAGCCATCACTGAGACGCAATGTGAAGGGTGCCGCTGGGCAATTTCCAGTGCGTGTCTGTGAACCTCCGCTGGGGGAGGAAGGAGGGCGATGTCTAGATTGGGGAAGAATCCAGCAGGAAGAGCGGGACGGGGCAGCCTCAAACAGCCCTCCCTCTCCCCACCTCCAACCAAGGTTCTCAGATATTAGGGGGCCCCTCTCTTGCAAGACAGAATCAAGAAGTAAGCATTCCACACTGGCCACAGGCTGCAGGCTGAGTCCTGCCCCAGGCCCCGGTCCCCAGCTTGTGACCATCCTCAGAATGTTCCAAGAGGGAGCGGGGCTGCTGGGGTAGGGACAGCCTCCTGGCAGGACCATGGAAACAATAAAGGTCAGGGCGAGGGTCCTCAAACCCAGTTGCCTGTGAGGCTCAAGCAGATACAGATGTTGGAGTCAGCCGCGAGAGCAACAGCTGAAGTCGCCTCACCCCAAAAGGCCTTCCAGTGCAAGACAACGGAAAATCCCTGCTGGCTGCCAGTGTGTAGCCCGCATCTCAGGGAGGACAGAGCTGTGTGTTCCCCCTCTGCACTGGTGCTGGGGAAGCTGACGGATGCTCAGTGGGGGTCTAATTTTAGGGTGGCCTTTGGATTTAGGCATAGAATTGCTGATGCTATACCTTCCTGTGTTTTGAGAAAAAAAATGTGCCCCCCTTGTCCATCCGCCTTGACCCATGGAATGGACAAGGGACACATCTCTGGTCATCTGGGTGCTGAGAACCCACTGTCCATCCCTACCAGGCATCTGGCCCCAGGGTGAGAGGCTTGTGGGGGAACTGACCACCCCGTCCATGCCATGTGGCCGCTCCCCTTCCTCTCCACCACAGCCATGTCCGTTCACCATGAGGCCTCCATGCTAAAAGCTGAGCAGGGCCCAGTGCAAGGTATGAGATCTGGGAAACTGAGTCAGTTGGTCGGAAGAGCTGACCAGGCCGATTTGGGGCCAGAAGGAGGGTAGGACGGCCGTGTCGGGGTCATCTACCCAGTGATGTAGGGAGGAGCAGAAACAGTCAGTGTGCGGGGAGCTGGGTGCAGAGGAAGAGGGCAGCCAGCAAAGCCAGCCAGGCGGAGCAGAGGGCCACAGAGCTGCCTGCGCAACTGAGGATGCCCAAGCCCTCGGGCAGCTGCGCTGCGGCTCCTGGCTTCAGATTCCCATGGGGCCCCTTTCATCCCTGGTGTCCCCTCATAAAAGAGAAAGAATTGCTGGCCTGGAAGAGCTGACCCCATCAGGCATGTTAGCAAAGACCTAACCCTTTCCGACAGCTCCCACGCATCTTGGCTTGTTCGAGATTAACTTGACCTGGAAGAAAGGTGTGTCACTGAGACCAGGGAAAGAGAATCCCTGGGAACCCACCAGGCCCGGTAGGATGGGAGCCAGCCACATGTGCCTGCCATCACTGGTGTCGTTCACTTGGTCGATGAGCTTGTCTGGGGTGCGGACGTCCCCGCCCACACCCTCCAGGGAGTTCACGCTGTCAGGGAAGGCAGCGATATCTGAGGAGGTGTCTAAGTTGCCATAACCCAAATCTGTGTGCTCAGAGCTGCCAGCCGCCCTTAGGCTGCCAGTTCAGCTCGGGGGACTCGGGCTGGCAGTGTGACGCTTTGGGCATCCGGGGCCGTGACAGCTCAATTGGACGTGTCCCAGGGAAACTGGGAGTGCCAGGGTCATGGGGAGCAGGTGTGTATGGAGGGGTGGTCAGTTTCAAGTACAAAGAGAAGGAAACCACACAGAAGGCCGGCTGAAAAAGAGGCCCTGCAGGGAACTGCCGGAGGTGGGGACGTAAAACGCTGCTACTGCTTGGGAGGGTGGAGGGCAAGCTCAGCAGAAGTTTTCTCTGGGAAGGGAATGGGGCTGTGGCTGGATTTTACCCTGGCATGGGTGGACGGTGCCAAGTCTCTCCCCCTGGCCAGTGTGGAAGGACCTGGGGCAGCTGGACCCAGCTAATGTGATCTGCAGAACCCGGCTTCTAGCTATGCCTCTGCCATTTTGGCCTGTGAGAGCTTGTGCAAGTCACATGGCAACCCTGGGCCTGTTTTCCCATCTGCAAAATGGGTATAAAACCCTCCAGCTCCAGGAATGAATGCGAGGATCTCAGCGCACCAGATGCGAGCCCTCTTGGTAAAAATCAGTGAAACTTTATAGCTGCAAGGAGTCTCTACTCATGATCAAAAACATCAAGATTAATTCACCGCAGCTGAGGAGAGTGGTGGCACCAGGGGAAGGCAGGAAGGGATCTGACTGGAACCCAGGGACCCCAAACAGATGCAAGGCAGGCTTTGGGTTTTGACCTGACTGGTATTTCCCTAACTGTGGGTGGCCAGGGATCACAGTCTCAAGCTCCCAGAGGGGCCAGGCAGGTTACATGAAAGAGGCAGGATAGCTTAGTGCTTGGTCAATGGCCGGTGTCAGGACACAGACTACTGGCTGTGTGACATTAGGCAAGTTACTCGACCTCTCTGTGTCTCAGGCTCCTCATCTGTAAAATGGGGATAATAGCAGCAATCACCTCAAAAGATTGTTGTGAGGGCAAATGAGGTGGCACAGAGTGAGCCCGAGTAAACACAGTGTGTTTCGGGGCCTGGTAGATAACAATGGCAGGAGTGGGGGTTCTCCACGGCAGCGGATAACCAGGTCCAACCATTGTCGCTGTGCACAATCAAGGGCCTGTGTTGCCAACTTCTCAAGGGAAACCAGAGATAGGGGTTTTCACGTGAAACCTCCTGATTTCTAAAAATATTAGCAACTCATTTTAAAATGCCCTGGGCTAACAGTTTGCAAATTCTGGCGTGGACATACCATGAGCAAAGGATTCCATGCTTAAGACATTCAGGACACACTGTGTTGAACACAGTGCAACAGGCTTCTCCCTGCAGACCTTGTCAGAGCCTTTAGAACACCAAAATAT
>NW_022436991.1:13940916-14021333 GCF_009761245.1 Sapajus apella | reverse complement strand
AAATATCTGTGGTTCTCCGAGAGGGAGACTGTAGTTGGCAGCCTCTCTCAATTCACTGGACCACAGAACTCTTTGGTTTGTGGAATTCCTGCTCCTGATGTTTTAGCAGGCAGCGCTGGGAGCTACTCTCTGCTGCCCGCCCCCAAGGGTCAGCACCTGACTATCAGCAAAGCCTGGGCTCTGGTTCCTAGAGGGCCATTTTCCTCTGCTTGGAAGGTTTCTGCTCTGTTCCCGACCCTCCCGCGCCCCCTTCAGTCTGGGTGGAGCCCGCTCCTGTCCTAGAAAGGATACTGTTTTCCGACAAGGGAATTTTTTCTCCCCGCTCGTCATACAGCTCTAGGCCGGTGAGACCAATGTAATACGGGTCACCCCAGCTGGTGAGAAGCTGAAACTGGAAAATGACTGGGACACTTTATTAAGGAAAGGAAGCCTTCCTTTTTTGGCAGAACAAAGTAAAACAAGGTAAAGAGGAATTGTTTTGGGTTTATATTAATGAAATAGAGAAAAACATTTTTCTCTTATTGAGACTAGAGCCTATCGAAATATAGCTGGTATCACATTTTCTTAAACTGCACGTGTGTGTGCAGGTATGCATGTATGCACGCATGTGCATATGCATGTGTGCATGTGTGTGCACGAGTGCTCATGTGTATGCATGCATGTGTGCACTGTACATGTGTGTACATGTGCGTGTTCATGTGTGTGCCTGTGTATGCAGGCATGTGCATTCGTGTGAGTGTGCTGCATGTATGTGCAAGTGAGTGTTCATGTGTGTGCATGAGTGTTCATGTGTGTATGTATGCATGTGTGTGCGAGTGTGCACGTGAGTGTTCGTGTGTGTGCGTGTATGCACGCATGTGCAAGCATGTGTGCATGTGCCTATGTGTGTGTTAGGAATTCAAAGCCTTCCTCCCACAGGCCCAGGAGACAGGACAGGAGGAGAGGGTGCTCTCCAGGGAGCAGGCAGGCTGGGGAAACATCTGTGTCACAAACTCATTGTATGGTATTGAACGAAGTGCCCCAGTTTCCCTGGTTGTGAAATGACAAGAATAGACTATCTGCCCCCTCTTCCATCCCTTTCAAGTAGACAGGAGGCTAAGAAGGGGACACACGAACCTCACAGCACCAGGGACAGGGAGACCGCCATTGCTGATCAAGTCCCACATGCAGGCCTGGGCATCAAGCCCCTCCTCAGCCCTGTGCCCCGCTCGCCCCCTGAACCTCAGGAGCAGACTGGGTGGGAGGCCTGAAAAGGGGCAGGGCAGCTCCCAGATGATGGAGTAGCCGGAGGTAGTGCTTCCGGAACTGGCCGGCCAAAGAGCGGGCCTTAGAGCCAGGCTGCCTGGGCTCACTCCCCAGGCCCTACCCCTTCCCACCTGTGTAGCCTTGGGCAAATTACTGAGCCTCTCTGTGCCTCCATTTTCCTAGCTATGAAATGGGCATGCTAGTGGTACCACAGTGCTGGGCTCTGCTGCCCAGGCTGGAGTGCAGTGGTGCAATCAGAGCTCACTGCAGCCTTGAATTCCTGGGCTCAAGGGGTCCTCCCATCTCAGCCTCCAAGTAGCTCAGACTATGGGCATGTGCTACCAGCTAATTTATTTGTTTTAAGATATGGGGTCTCATTATGTTGCCCAGGCTAGTCTTAAACTCCTGGCCTCAAGTGACCCTCCTCCCTCGGTCTCCTAAAGCACGGGGATTACAGGTGTGAGCCACCACGCTCAGCCTGCTAAGCTATTTCTATCTTCACCTCCTCCCTGGCTGGCTCCAGGACACCCCCTCCCCAGTCTAGCAGCTGGGGTAAGTGTCAGCTTCTCTAGCCCCTCTCAGCTACAGTCCTGGGTGTTGCCCCCTCCAGCCTCAGCTGCCAGGAGTGGGATCTGGAACTAGCTTGGCTGCCCCAGTCCCAGCAGCTCCCAGTGGCCCCGAGGACCCAGGGGTCCTCCCATCCTCTGTCTTGGTTTCCCTGCATGGAGTTCCAGCTGCCTCGGCTATGACCACCTGAAACCCTGGCTGGGCCGCCTCGGGGCCCGGGATGAGCCGGCGGGGCGGGAGCAGAAGGATACAGCCGCAGGGCATCAGCGGCGCCTCGTAGTCCATGCTCGGGCACTCCAGGCTTTTTGTGTCCAGGCTGAAAAAGCACAAAACAGCACCATGAAGAAGCTCACGACAGCCCAGAATCACCAGCCGGTTACTCCCCAGGCAACAGGCTTTGAAGAAACGTGGCAGTTTAGCGTTCCCCGGGCTGCGGCAGGGAAAAGACAGATGAGGCCCCTGCGTGCGTGGAGTTCCCGCTCTAGATGACAGTCATTGCCAATGCCAGCAGGATGCTGTGCCAGGGAGGCACGGGGCTCAGGGCTTTCCTAAAATGGACTCCTTTATTCCTCAACACAACCCTAGGAGGTGGGTATTTTTAGATCCTTGGGAAGTGGATGAGGAAACTGGAACACAGAGAAGTGAAGTCACTTGCTCAAGGCCGTGCAGCTGGCAGGTGGCAGAGCCGGGCTGGGATGCCAGGTCTGCTGCCACTGCCCCTTCACTTAACCACCCCCTCTATGCCTTTATACGCAAGGAGTGTCCACGCTGTGCTGACAGCCAGGACAGGGTGACGGGGCTGAGGGACTGGGTGGGGCAGGCTGCCTCAGGGAGTGCTCTGGGAAGGCCTCCAGGAAGAGGCAGCCTTAGGAAGTGTCAGAGCAGAGCCTTCCACGCAGAGGAGCAGCAGAGCAAAGGCCCAAGGTGGGAAGACACTAGGCTGCTGGTGTGACCGAGAAAGTAGCCAGAGGGCTGGAGTCTGGGGCAGGATGGGGAGAGGGAAGCGAGAGGAGGCTGGAAGGCGGGCAGAGCCCTGACGGCTGTGGCCTCATGATCTTCAGTGCCTGAGTCCACTAGCCAGGGCCTCAGTTCCCACATCTGTAAAATGGGCATCATCCTGGCTAAGTCAAAGGGTGTTGGGAAGGATTCCCCAGAGGACCCAGCAAAGCATTCACACAGCAGGTCCTTCGGAAGGGTTCCCTCCTCCATGGTCCTCCCCACGGGGCCCCCCGCCCCGGTCCAGTGTGAGTGTGCTCCAGCCCTAGCCTGGTTCTCTTCCGTTTCAAGGGCAATGTTACAATTAAGGGACTGTTCGCAGTGACTGGCCCAACCAGCCAAGCCCGCTACAGTGCAGGGAAACTCATTTTGTTCCGAGAGCTAGGCCTCTGGTGTTTGGACATCAGGGGGTTTAAATGAGTAAACTTAACGTGGCATTTACAAATCGTTATGAACTTAATGCGGCTGAGATTGGGGCCAAGAAATCCCAGTGAATCCATGAAATATTAAGCTCTATTTTTCTCTTTGAAGCTTTCTAAATCAGGAACACAGAAACAAGAGAAAGAAGGCCCTTCCCCAAACTGGCCAGCAGGTATTTCTGGAATGGAGGCAGGCTGTAGCCTCTTTTCCCAGCAGGAAGCGCAATGAAGCATTTAAAATCTTCAGCACTCCAGACTGAAAAACCCAAATGTCCCCAGACAAGGCAAGTCCATTCCACAGGCTTCCGGTGAGGCTTGGCTGAGCTTTAGAAAATGACTAGGTTGAAAAGCAATGCGTTTGATCATTGTTTCAAAACCCTTTTAGTATATACATCAGAGAACTTGCAAAGCAGGCGGGCCCAGGGGCCGGCAGGGGCTGTGCGTGGCGCCCACTTCCCCCTCACCTCCTGGACGGCTGGGGCGGCTGCCGAGCCTGTAGATAGTCCACGAAGAGGATTTCTTGAGCAAAATCAAAGTGGCAGTTGCCTGGCCCCTTCCGGATGAGAAAGCCCTCTGGTGGGGAGACGCACAGGCCGTCCAGGGAGACGTGGACAATCTTGGCCTGGTGAACAAAAGAAATAACATGACTGAAGGGAGGCAGGCGACGTGGGAACAGTAGCAGTGCTGACATGCCGGCAGCTGTGCTCACCACGGGGAGCCTCTCGCAGAGCCACCTGACCCGGGTCCATTTCCCTATCAGGTGCTGTGCAGGCACTGGACAGGTAGCAGAAGATGAGACAGGCGAGCCCCCTGCTGGAGCAGCCGTGTGCATACGTTCTCTGGTCCACAGCTTTCAGGGGTGACACGTGACTTGGCCAAGGCCCTGCCCACCTCACCAGCTGCAGCAGCCTGGGGCGGCATGATCTGGTCAAGGGCACGGTCAAGGGCTCAGGCACTCCCATGTCCACCACTAGTAGCTGTGGATGTTACCTACTTTCCCCATGCCTCACTTTCCCCATCTGTTAAATGGGCACAGTCATGAGTTAACCTATGTAAAGAGCCCTAAACAGTACCTGGCACAAAGTGTATACTTGGTGAATAGCAGCCCCCATCAGTCCTTTTTCAATCCCTGGCTCACACATCAGTACCCCTCAGGGAGCTCCCCCTTCGGACAGAACGGGCCGCTTCCTGATCTTTCTTCTCACGGCACTGAGCTCATCCTTTTTGGGCCTGTATGCCTAGCAGCGTCCCCAGTGGCTTCTGGGTCTCTGTTACGGCAGAGGCTCTGGCTGGACCACTTCTCTGTCTGCCTCGAGGCCTGGAACACACCAGGTGCATTCTAAGAGCTTGTTGGATTCACGTGGATTTGAGCCAACATCTCTCACTGTTCTAGCCAGAGTTTTCCAGCCAGATGGCCAGGATCTACTGGTCAATCTCAAAGTCCTAATGGCAGAGTCTGAGGCGTCCCCAGCCACCACCTGGGCTATGCGCAGGGAGGGGCGACAGCCAGCACTCCTCTCTGACTTCAGATTTTGAAGCCTGGTTCTCTTCGACACCTTAGCACACCTTCGTGGTCGGCAACATGGGTGCAGCTGCTGATCCAACTGGTGGCTTTCCCCTTGGGAGAGGCAGAGGAGCTCCTCCTGCAGAAAGGAAGGGAGGAAGGGTCCCTGGCCTGGCCCTCATGTGCTCCTGGGGCTCCTTGTTCCTTAAGCTTTTTGGGAGCCCCTCTGTGTCAGTCACTTATAGGATATGTAAACCTGAAGGGTGGAGCTCCCTGGCTTCGGGCGTGGCTGTCACTAGAACCTGGTCCCCGTCCTCCTCCGTCTCTCCATCTACTTCCTCGAGGGGGATTCCTACTTGGGCCCCCTGAGCTGAACTTCGGACAGCCGGGCCCATCAGCATGACTGCTGGAGTTTTGCTGGCTTGCCTGGAAAGGCAAGTTCTCTCTTCTGCCAGGCTTGGAGCTAGCAGGACGTAAGCCTGGAGCTGCCGCGATGTGCCCCAGACAGAGTCACCCAAAGGTGGATCCAGTGACAGCAAAGCAGAGGCCCAGGAAGCCCCTGTCCATCCCCCAGGGCTAACGCCTCCTCCAGGAAGCATCCCTGACTTCCCCAGGCAGAGCTGGACACCTGTCCTCTGCTCATTCCCTTCGAGGTAAACTCTATCACCACCTCTATCTCATAGCTAAGGAAGCTAGAGTTTACAGGGGATAAGCGATTTGGCCGGGGGCCACTGAAGGGATTTGAAGCCCTATCCCCAGGAGTCCAAGGCCCTGGCTTCCAACCACATGCTAGGGACTCCTGGTGCTCAGGAAGGCCTTTTGGGGTGTGGGATCTAAGTCACAGCATCTATCGCACTGCAGTGGGGGGTCTCCTGTCTCAGGCCACATGTCCATCCCCGCCACCACCTCATCCACTATAGCCTTTGTCTGGCTGGTGAGGCCAGACCTTTGAGATGGGAACTCAGCCCAACATCCCCAGATGGTGAATTCCGATCACAGAAGCTCTACCAGACAGACTGTGATTTGCTCAAGGGAATTTTAAGGCCCAGCGGCACAACTTAAGGCAGAAGATTGCTTTAATGTCAATATATCTGACTTCTTCAGTGTGTCAAACCTGTGGAGTGCTCACAGAGACACAGGTGGCGTTGGGAGGATCTGCGACTGGCCTGCTCAGAGGGGCATGCTGGCTCAGCTCCTGCCACACTGGGAGGGCTGGGGCTACCAACCTTGCTGTAAGACATCATACAATTCTTTTTTTTCTTTTTGGAGACAGGGTCTTGCTCTGTCACCCAGGCTAGAGTCAATGGTGAGATCGTAGCTCACCGTAGCCTTGACCTGGGCTCAAGAGATCCTCCCGCCTTAGCCTCCAGAGTAGCTGGACCTATAGGTATGTGCCATCAAGCCTGTCCATTTTTTTTTTTTTTGGTAGAAATGGGGTCTCGCTGTGTTACCCAGGCTGGTCTAGAACTCCTGGGCTCAAGCCATCCTCCAGCCTCAGCCTCCCAAAGTGTCGGGATTACAGGTGTGAGCCTCTACACCTGCTTCATAACACAATTCCTAAGGCTCTAGAATAAATTCCCCACATGGTGGGGAGCCCAGATCTGGGGATTGCCTGAGGCTGAGTCCTGACTTTGTCAACTTTTACCTGGCAACGGTGACACCAATCCCCTGTAGCAGGTATGATGAGGAGTCAAACCCAGGGAAGTCAGGCCACATGCCAAAGGTTACGCAGCTGGTAGAGTCCAAGATGAGACTCAGATAGTAGGGCCCTAACTGAATTGCTACCTTTTGGTAGCCTCATCATTGCTTTTACATGACTGGTGGGGGTACCCATGTTTATTCATTCAGTCACCCGAGGCCAGAAAAGCCCAAGAAAAGGGCTCTTCCGAGGCTCTCTTCAATTCCACGGAGACTGAGTCTCAGAAGCCCCCCTGCTGCTTCTCACTCAGCGAAACATCATGTGGACATCACAGGGTGGGCTCCAGGTCTGACTGGCAAGGCAGAGACTCCAGCTGTGTGACCTTGGGTGGGTGGGTGAACCTTCCTGGACTCACTTTCAGACCCTGAGAAATGAGGGCAGTCACACCCGCCTCCCATTGGCTGGGATGAGAATCCAGTGAAATGACGAATGCCCGTGAAACCCTGAACAGAGGCCTAGTCCCCCGAGCACTCAGTGGACTTCAGGGCCAAAACTGACTATGGCAAGCTGGGGCTGGGCCTGCCTGGGACCTCGCCTCAGCTCCAGAAGAAACGGTGCTGTGCACTTCCCTGGAAATGCCCTGAGCTCTTTAGTCTGCATTTGCCATTTGCAGAAGGAAACAGCAGCTCTATCCCTCCCTGGACATAATGCCCCCAGCTCCGTTTGGAAAGTTCTGGAGGATTTATGCCCCTCTCCAGCTGCCATGCCAGCCATTCATCAAGGTGCTGCTTCCCTGACGCTGGACTGAGCGCGGCCGCTGCTCCCCGGCTTACCCCGCGATAGGTGTCCTCGGGAGATTTATTGTAGTTCCAGAAGCGCAGGCCTGCGATGCTTTCAGCCCTGTCGAGGCAGATTGTGACCACGTGGTCTAGCCCCGGCGAGAAGGGGATCAGCCACATATGCTCATCCTCCATGGTGATGTTGGTGCCATCAATTAACCTGCAGCAACGGGGACGGAGCAGCGGGGGGCGGCTCGGTGGGCACAGGAGGCATCGCAGCGGGGCCCCCACCCCCTCGCCCCCCAGGGCGTCTCCCCTGCCTGTCACTGGCTGCATCAGGCTCATTAAGGGGAGGTGTGACTGATGAGAACAACAGTCAGAAGTCGTCTCTCATCTATGAAATGAGATATTTTTAAAAAGGAAAAAAAAATAGCCTATGGTGTTAAAGGTACAGAAAAGCAATCATCAGGGTTTTTTTTTTTTTTTAAAAAAAAAAGGGAAAACGTGTCATTTTTCAGAATTCTTTAGCCCAGTGATCCCATTTCTGGGATTTTTTTTCCCCCAGAAGGAAAATGTATTCAACATACGGGAAAGGCTATCTGCACCAAGATGCTCATTACAGTGTTATTTATACTAGCTTAAAACAGAACAACCTAAAAGTTCTCTAAATCGGGACATGGTTAAGTAAATTTCACAGGGGTTAAGGGGGCATCGTGAGGAGACCGCAGCCACATGGAGGAGGTAGGACACTGATTATAAAGCTGAGAAATAAGGACAAGGACCAGGAGAGAGGGCACAAAAGTGAAAAACATAATTGGGTCAGAGGGTATGAAGGTGAATATTTTTTTCAAGTTTCCAAACTTTCTGTAAATTTGCTGCCTTGGTTTATGGCACATTTGAAAAGAAGTGTAGTCCTTCCTTCCCAAGCTCGGGGAGAGGCACAAAAGCACCAGGTGAGCTCTGCAGCTCTTGGTGACTCTGTGGGAGCTGCTCTGGCCAGACCATGCTCTGTGACCCCATGGCCTGAGTACCCCATGGAAGCCCCCAGCACCCTCGTGCTCTTCCCAGCCAGCGCCCTGAGCTTGTCACCTCAGCCCTATCACATGCCTGTCCTGGCCAGTTTTTGGTTCCCTTGCTTGGGACATCCTGCTCATCCTCAAGTTGGCCTGTGTTTGTCCCAAGGACAATTGTGCCCCTTGCTTCCCTGGACTTCCCAGCATGCCTCAGCCCAGGCCCTTGTCCTCATGGCTCTGGCCAATGTGTCTGGCACTGCCATTCAGAGGCCTGGTCCTGGAGAAAGGGGCCCAGCTGGCAGCCTCTTGAGCAGCCTCCCTCTCCCTCCCATTTTCCAGGGCCTTCCCCACTCCGCACACCCTGGATTCCTGGTGCCTTGCAGCTTCTGTACTGGGAGAAACCTGGCCTGCTGCCACATTTCCTAGATTTGAAAAGAAACTTCTTATTTCCTTTTACATTTTAAAGTTGTGAATTTGGAATAAAATCTCACAATCGAAGTGTTTATCCAAGGAGGTAATATTTCTTTGTTCTCTAAAATGCTGTTATTAAATTGATGGATGGTGTGTCTGACAATTGCTGGCATCTTAAAATTGAGGAAATTCAGCAGTTCCACCCTGGAATGTCTGTGGAACTAAGCTGACTGAGGACAACGACTAGAGAACCTTCTATTTTCTTCCAAAGGCAATTATCTTTCTGTCCTAGAAATGGGGCTGCCTCCATGGCAAACCTGCCCAATTCTGAGAGCAGAGAGAACTGCTGGAGCATTTGCAGCTAACAGTGAAAGGAAGGCCCTATAGACACTCTCAGGAACATCTCAATGAATTCCTAGCTCTATCCATAAAGAAGCCTAGAAACAGCAACCAGCCAAGTAGCAATGAGCATCCCTAGTGCCAGATTATGGCTTCTAAATCCCATTTCCCACTAAAGGAACCAGGGCACGGCTGATTCCAGGTCTGGGATAAGAAATATACAAGATGAGCCTGAATCATCCTGTCATGTCAGAAGGTGAGAAAGGTGACTGTTTTAAAAGGACTCAGGACTTCCCAGCATCCAAGAGGGAACGATCTGAGCATCATTTGGGATAAAATCTGCCATGAATTTGACTTTTCAAATGCAGTACTGTATGTTTAAAATCCATAAGTTCATAATAATTCCTAAAAAGAAACACATGTTTTAGACAACACTAGAGAAACAGTTATTTGGAAAACCAAAAAGAAAAGGAGGAGAGAGAATCGAGCCCTTAGGCTGCCTTTCCTGTTTGAATTGCACCACAGAGTAGCCAAATAATTGCGGAAAATTCTCTCTTCAGTGCAGTTATTTCAGCAAATAAATAAACAAAAGAATAGTAGGCACAAAATTCCATCATTTTGCAACCCCTAATGAATTAATGGACTTCGCCAGCATGACTGGCTTCCAACGTCAGAAAGAGTTGACAACCAGCTGTTACATACGTCCTGATGGCCACACTGACAGCTATGTGGTTGTCTTGCCCTAGTGGACGACCCTCAATCTGATCAGTCGTCTAGATGTAATTAACAATGTACTAGAAATACAGGGGAGTGAGGAGCAGGCTCAACAATACAGCAGAGATGCAGCCAGTAGAATCCGCATCCACCTGGTTTTTCAACAGATAATTTACAAGAAAAAATGGCAAAAGGTGAAAGAGAACCTAGAGATTACAAGAGGCTTAAGAGACATAGCAACCAATCGCAACGCATAGACCTTATCTGGATCTCAGTTCCAATAATCAAACTGTTAAAAAGGGTGGGGGTGGGAACTACAAATCTGATAGGTATCTGGTAATTTTAGAAATCCTTGTTAACTTTTTCTTTTTTGTTGTTGAGACAGGGTCCCACTCTATTGCCCAGGTTGGAAAGCAGTGGCACAATTGTGGCTTACTGCAGCGTTGAACTCCTGGGCTCAAACAAACAACCCTCCCACCTCAGCCTCTCAGAAGCTCTCCAGCTACTCAGCCTCTCCAGCTACTCAGAGGCAACCCTCCCACCTCAGCCTCTGAGTAGCTGGGACTACAAGCACATGCCACAACGCCTCCTATTTTATTTTTTAGTTTTTGTAGAGACACAATCTCACTATGTTGCCCAGGCTGGTCTTGAACTCCTGGGCTCAAGTGGTCCTTCTGCCTTGGCCTCCCAAAGTGCTGGCATTACAGGCATGAGCCACCACACACAGGCAACTTTTGCAAGTGTAACAATGGTACCAGCATTATGTTTCTCTTAAATCCCTTATTGTTTAGAGGTATACACTAAAATACTTAAAGAGCAAATGCTATCGGGCCTGGGATTTGATGACAGATAATCTGGCAGGGGGGTGGTGAGTGGGTGGGAAGGATCCACAAGCCCCACTGTGCAGTGATCACTTTTCCAGCTGACCAGGAGCCAGGTCTCCAGGCTCCAAGCCTAAACACTCAGCAGAGTGACTTGCCAGGATGTGGAGGTAGTCAGAGGGACCCAATGGCAGCAGGGGTGAGACCATGGTTCAGGGCCACCTTATAGAAAACCAGGGAGAAGCCTGCCACTGACTCTGCAGGAGCTCAGCACCAGGCCAAGGGATGTGGCTGCAATGTGACATGCCATGGGAATGACTGTCCCCACTCTACTGATCAGGAACCCAAGGCAGGGGAGACCGTATAACTTAGTGGTTTTGTCAGTGGATTGTGGGTGTCCCCCAGACCTGCGTTCCAGTCATTACTCTGCCACTGCACCAGTCTGGGTGACCTCTGCCCAGTTTTCAACCTCTTCGTATTTCAGTGTCTACATCGGTATATATAGGGCTGATCATGGTTTCTCCATCAAAGGGCTGTTTGAGACTTCAATGGATGAACATCTGTCACCTGCTTTGCATAGCCCAGTGCCGGGCATGCAGTAAGCACTCAAAAACCAGCAGTGATACAATCAGTTATCATTATTGTCCTTGCAGTTATTATTGGAGAGGTTAAGAAAGTTACCTAATAGTTGGCATGGGGCAGAGGCAGGATTTGAACTCCCATCCCTCTGACTCCCTTAGTTCACACCTCCAAGCAGTGCCCAGGCCCTCTGGCTGTGCAGAGCATGGGAGCCGAGTACTGCTCTGCGGTTTGCAGGTCCATATGGTTCGATGCTATATTTGAGGCCCACCCCTTATTGACTTGACCCAACCTTGGCTTATGAAATCTGACAAGTGCAGGGGAAAGTGCAGCCACCACCGCCTGCAGAGACTTCCTGAGCCATCACCTCCAGCTTCACGGAAGGGAGAGAGAGCTTTCAGCCCCTGGGAGGCCTGGGTCACGCATGCGTAAACTGAACTGCCCACTGCAAAGGTTTACAGACAGCTACTGTGTGCAAGGCACTCTGCTAAGCACGGAGAAGAAAACGCAGACCACGGCTGTGTCTGGAAGCATGGGAACCTACCTTCGCATCCCGCCCGCACTTCCAGCTGTGTGGCCCTGGAGAGTCACCTCCCGCCTTGCTTTCCTGAGCCTCGGTTTCCCTCGACCACATGACCTTACAGGGTGGCCGGGGGAGGGACATATGTGATTCTATTTGATGTCTGAGTCTGTAGTCTCAGAGACAGAATAGTGTCCCCAGAACCCTGTGGTCAGGAAAGTAATAATTCTGATAGACACTCACTTGTCCAGGGTCCGGGAGTCGTCAGAGTACTCGGGAAGCTCATTTAAGTCTCTGGGGGAGGCGGAGATCTGGTGCCGGCGGATGGGCAGTGCCTGACCCTCCTTGCCCACCACTTCCAGGCCAGTGAGCCCAAGGAAGTGCAGGTCTCCCCAGGAAGCAGTGAAATTCAGCTGAAGGCCTGCAACAGGAAGACAAGTGGCGCATCAGCACCACAGGCGACTTCTAAAATGAAGACAGAAGAGGAATGCTATTCGGCCTCTACATTCAAGCAATTTCAACCCAGACCCAAAGTGCCTTGCGGGAGGGCTCTGCGCCGTTCCTCTAGGTGGCCTTGGGCCCAGGCCACTGCCAGTGCTCAGTGCATCAGCAGGCTGCATGGATGAGGGTTAAACCTGCACACAGCCCAGGGTCCTTACTCTGCCTACCAGATTGTGCTGTCCCACCCCATACTGAACGTCCTTAGTGGCTTCCCATGCTTTCTGGCCAACAATGCATTCCCCATCAGACTTCCACCTACTTCTCCAGCCTCACTGTGCAGCAGGGATCCTGGGCCCCACCCAGGCTGTCTTTCAGTCTCTCTCGGATTTACATTTCTCTCTCCAACCACAGGGCCTTTGCATGTGCTGTCAGCCCTCTCTAGAACTCACATGGCCTGGGTGACTGGTGCTCACCCTTCAGATCCCAGCTCTCTTTCTCAGAGAAGCCCTCCTGACTTCTTCAGCCAGGTCAAACCTCCACTGATAACCTGCCATGCCACTGCATGCTTCCCCCTCCAAGCCCTGGTCACGGCTGTAATCTCATGATCATTTGATAAATATCCTCATGTCCTGCCTGGCTAATTCCTTGAGGGAGAAACCTCATCTGTTTCTCTAAACCACTGTATCCTGAGCCTGGCAGAGTGCCTGGCACACAGTAAGACCTTAGTACCGATGAAATGATTAAACCAGCAACTACATGGAGACTGTTAGATCAGTAAGCCCCGGTGCTGGAAACAGATTTTATGCAAATTGGCTGCTATTACAAGGATTCGCCTGCGCTCAGAGTAAAGGAAGTGACCTATGGTGATACCTCCATCCTTTTGCCTCTGCTCCCACCCTCTCTCGATCAGAGACCATTTAGAAGTGACCTTCTGTGGCCCTGGGGCAAAACAGCCCAGGTGCCATTCATTTGCCCAGGAAGCTCAAATGGAATGAATCTCTTGATCAAGGCCTGTCAGATAATTGGCTGGAGCGTCTCCTTCCTTAATGGTCTCTCATTAGAGCAAGACCAAGCACAATGAGCCCTTCTGCCCTTGGAGAATTTGCTGCTTATTTTAGCACCCTTTTGGGTAGCTGAGTTGAAGACTCTCACTCTTTGCAGCGTTCACAGAATTCCAGCACTGAAGAGCGGGCAGAAGGAAGCTGGGATGTCATTGGTGCCACCCCTTTGCAGCTCAAATGAGGAACTGGAAGCCCAGAGAGGTGAAAGGGCGTCTCTGTGGCCGTGAGGAGGGGCTGGGTCAGCTGGCCTCCCTGGAGCATGGTTTTCTCTCCCACACCCCTGTCAGGTCCCAACATACTTTTTGTAACTTAGCCCTCAGGTCCTTTCCTCCTTGGTGGTGCCAAGGTAGCTCTGAGCATCTCCCAGGCAGGTGAAAAAAACGTGTGGCCAGCACAGCACCCTGTACGAGGGCTTCTCGCCACATCGGTCACGTGCAAAACTACAAACTCCTCCCGCCCGTGTCCCGGCCATTGCAATGTGATTTTGCTGCTGATCCATCCAGAGTTGTAGTCTATTTCCCCGCTCCTGACTCTGCTTTGAACAATGGGACAGAGGCCCACATCACGCAAGCAGAGGCTGTAACGCACTTGTGGCTTGAGACTGCCGTGTGAAGCGGCCCAGCGAACCCAGTCGCCGTCTCTCTGGCCAGCAACCTCCCCGCCGCCAGACCTGTGGGTGATGTCGTAGGCCATTCAACTGCTGGTCCACCTCCCTGCTCACCAGGAACTTGAGCGGGCCCAGCAGAGGCCAGCCAAGCCGGCTCACCCAGAACTGCCCAGCCAAGTCACCGAATTCCAAGCCAATGATGAATACGATTCACGGTAGTTGCGTGAAGCCGGTGAGTTGTGGATTGGCTTGTTCAGCAGCAAAAGCTAGCTGACACACTCCTTCTCAGCCTGGGTCAGTGTTCCTATGTCATTTCCTCAGAGGCCTCCCCTAATAACCAGAGCCCAAATAGCCCCGCTCACCCTGTCACATCCTCATCCTGCCCGCCTTGTTGTTTACAGCGCTGAATGCGTCCTGACAATCGAGCCCACACTGATCTGCTTATTTGCCTTCATCAGTCTCCCCCACTACGATGGAAGCTCCCTGAGGCCAGGACTCTGCTCGTTTTGTTCACTGCGGTATCCCCAGAGCCCAGAACAGTGCTTAGCAGATGCTCAATGAATGTTTTTAAGTAGAAAACCCAATAGGTCCGACAAGTTTTGTTGATGATTCTTTTGTCCCATTTACTTGCAGATATCTACCGAACCCCTACTTTTTTTTTTTTTTTTTTGAGACGGAGTTTCACTCATGTTACCCAGGCTGGAGTGCAATGGCGCAATCTCGGCTCACCGCAACCTCCGCCTCCTGGGTTCAGGCAATTCTCCTGCCTCAGCCTCCGGAGTAGCTGGGATTACAGGCACGCACCACCATGCCCAGCTAATTTTTTGTATTTTTAGTAGAGACGGGGTTTCACCATGTTGACCAGGATGGTCTCGATCTCTTGACCTCGTGATCCACCCGCCTCGGCCTCCCAAAGTGCTGGGATTACAGGCGTGAGCCACCGCGCCCGGCCAAACCCCTACTTTTTAATGTCATGCTGAACACAGTAGCTATCTGCATGTAAATGAGACAAAAGAAAACCACTGTTTTACCAAACTCACAGTCAACGGTAAACGAATGTTTATTGATCATCTACGTGTACCGGAACCTATTTTGGCATACGAGTTGCAGGAATGAACGGCAGAGCACAATGTCTGAACTCAAGGAGCTGGCATTCTAGCAAAGACTGTCAGTAAACACACAGCGAATGAAGAAAGCCTTCACAGAGTGATGCATACTATGAAAAAAATAGCAACAGGATAGGGAGTGACTGAATAGGGACAGAGGTGACTTCAGGGAGGACCTCCCTGAAGAGGCAACATTTGAGCTGAGACAAGGGTGTTGAGAAGGAACCTATTGCGCTTTTGCATTTCCGGAAGAAGAACACTCCAGGCTGAGAGGAGAATAATTTTGGCCCACAGCTTGGAACCAAGGGGCCAATGGACAGAGTAGAAGAAAATGAAATCAGACAGTTAGGCAGGGGCTAGATCGTATCGAGAAGTTTGGATTTTCCTCTCTTTGCCACGGGAAGCTAATGGTAGGCTCTATGTTGAAGCAGGGGAGAAACGTGATCTGATTTGCATCTTAGAAAGCTCCCTTCAGTTGGACTTTATAGGAAGACCAGGGAGGACGCTGTTGCAGGAAGGACGGCTTGAATAAGGCTGGAGGCAGTGAAAACGGGGGAGAAGGGGACAGATACAGGATCTGTTTCAGAGACAGCACTGCCAGGATGCTCAGTGGTCTGGATATAGAAGGAAGGGTAAAGAAGTTTTGACTCAGGTGACAGAGGGGCTATGGGTACCACTCCTAGATGGAAAGGCCACAGGTGGAGGAGGCTGTGGATGTGGATGAGGGAGAGCAGCGTGAGGGAGAAACGCCACCTCCCTTTGTGGCAACGCAGAGATGGCGGCCCGGACTCTCCCAAGCCTGCCATCTCTTTGTTTGCCTGGCAAGCTGCACTGCGATTCCATCTAATTTGGGGCTGCTCTGAAAGTGATTACTCTCCTTTTCCAGCTAATATCCAACATTCCATATTCATTTTCCTCTGGTGTATCAATTAGTATTTATATAAATGGAAATTAATTTTGTTATTTCTCTCCCATGCTTCAACCCTCTCAGCTCCTTTCTTATTCATCACTGCTGATATTTGCAAAACTGCCAAAATTAGTGTCATCTGCAAATTAGCAAGTCATATATCCCCTTTCAAAACATTAATAGGTTTGGCCGTATTTACCAACCCCGACGCACTCCCGCGGGTCACTTTATTAAAGCTCTCTCTGTGCTCCGTTCTTGCAGAGTGGTGAAGCGGGTTGAGGATTCTGAATGCAGTGAGGAAAAAGCCAAAGGTTCAGAGAGAAGAGATTCAGAAATCACAGGCCTCAAAACAGAGACAGAGGGTGCTTGGTTGAGAGGCTCTTCTGCCTTCCTACCGAGAGGAGAAGAGAAATTACACTTGCCTTGCAGTAAAAAGGTCTTTGAGCTCTACCCCAGGGCCACGTTTCCAAAGACACTGAAATAACATCTCCGCGAAAGGTCAGGAGCCAAGTTCAGCAGGAAAGACATTTACAGACAGCGTCTTTGGGGAAATCATCTGATGAAGGGGACAGTGGCTGCTTCAGCCTGGCCAGCGTTCCAGCTTTCTTTCTGGTGACCACGCTCTGACCTGCTCCGGAGAACCACCCTACGCTCAGTCCACACAGTTTTGGGGTCTGATGCTCCAGGCCTGCCCAATCTGAGTTTTCCATCTCCCACCTCCCACCCTACCCACTATAGTGAACCACAGTGACTGACTTAAGAATGGACACATGAATTAGCCAGGCACAGTGGCACACCAACAGTCCCAGCTACTCAGGAGGCTGAGGCGGGAGGATCTCTTGAGCCAGGAGTTGGAGGCTGCAGTGAGCTGTGTTTGCACTACCGCACTCTAGCTGGGCCACAGAGTGAGACCCGGTCTCAAAAGAATGACAAGAAGCAAACAAATAAACACAAAAGAGAATGGGCACAGGAATCAGGCTAGGCCCAGAGACGTAATTCTGGGATAGTTGTCGGACCTATTGGGATTCAGGAAAACAGAAGATCTCTTTCATCTGGAACTGCTGGGTAGAAAGGAGGCATAAACGAAGGTTCCAGGACGTGCCATGTGAATGGTGCCGAAGGGGAGAACGGCGGGAGACGAAAAGAAGGCAGAGAGAGGGAGACAGACACCAGGTCTTGATCGCATCATTTTCATACCGAGCGCAGCTCTGTGGAAGCTGACGACCCCTAACTTTGAGTTGCATAAGCCAGTAAGTTCCCTTTTCTGCTGCACTCTGCTTGAATTAAATTTCCATTGTTCATGCCCTGCACACACACAAGAGTCCTGACCGACTTAGGGGAGAACCAAATTGAGTAAGAAACAATGGCTGTGTTCTGGGACCTCACAGCTTCACGGGGACACCAACTCTTGCGCAGAGACTTCTGATGCGAGGCGGTGTCCCAGTGAGAACCCCAAGGCAATCTGCTAGTGTGGGGGGCGCGTGGGCTCTGGATTCAAACACCTCTGCTTCCGCTCCCAGCTTCCATATGGCCGTGTGACCTTAGGGAGGCGAGTCCATCTCTCTGAGCCTCGGCTGCCTCATCTCAAGGAAAAGGGTGAGGAGCGTTCCATCAAGATAAGGCAGAGAAAGCCCAGCACCGCGTCTGGCTGGGAGACGAAACCCAGCCTCAAACCAGGCTCTTGCCTAATGGTCGGTCGACCTTTAAAACTGCTGCTGGCCGGGCGCGGTGGCTCAAGCCTGTAATCCCAGCACTGTGGGAGGCCGAGGCGGGTGGATCACGAGGTCAAGAGATCAAGACCATCCTGGTCAACATGGTGAAACCCCGTCTCTACTAAAAATACAAAAAATTAGCTGGGCATGGTGGCGCATGCCTGTAATCCCAGCTACTCGGGAGGCTGAGGCAGGAGAATTGCCTGAACCTAGGAGGCGGAGGTTGCGGTGAGCCGAGATCGCGCCATTGCACTCCAGCCTGGGTAAAAAGAGTGAAACTCTGTCTCAAAAAGCCTTATTTGGAATTCTAATAAACTGCTGCTATTCCAAAGTAATTGGGAGAGGGCTTTGGAATGCAAGGGGCTATGAGAATTCCAAATAAGGCACTTTCCTCTAAGGCACTTTCTAAGAGATCATTGGTGCTTTTGGAGTCGGTGAGGGAGAGATGAATTTTCCCAGGGGATGACAGGGAAGACTCCCGGGGAGGAGAATGGGTTGCAGAAGGGCTTTAAGGGAGGGGATGTGGAGCTCACTTAGGGCACAGCTCCGACCCCACTTCCCACCCCCACAAATGAAGACTTAGCCCTCTGGTGGCTGGAAGTGCTGACGGCTGGCAGCTCACCACCGAGGCTCTTGGCTTGTGACTGCCCTTGGCTGAAGAAGGTCTCCTTGCAAAAAGCCATGCCAGGCCGGGCACAGTGGCTCATGCGTGTAATCACAGCACTTTGGGAGGCTGAGGTAGGTGGATCACCTGAGGTCTGGAGTTTGAGACTGGCCTGATCAACATGGTGAGACCCTGTCCCTACTAAAACTATAAAAATTAGCCGGGCATGGTGGTGGGCACCTGTAATCCCAGCTACGCGGGAGGCTGAGGCAGGAGAATCTTTTGAACCAGGGAGGCAGAGGTTGCAGTAAGCTGAGATCATGCCAATCTACTCCAGCCTGGGCGACAGAGCAAGGCTGTGTCAAAATAAATAAATAAAAATAAAAAATAAAAAGCCATGCCTGCCCCCCCCCCCAGGGGCAGCCCAGAGCCAGTGTCATGTTGATATAGACAGACAAAGACATGGCCCCTCACTCAACTCAAGATGACCCCAAAGGGCCATCCCAGCTTCCGAGCTCCCCACGGAGAAGGCTGAGGCCTCAAAGTGGCTGAACCGCAGGCCAGCTTCTCCCTCTGCCCAGTCCTGCCTCCCGCCCTTCCCTGACAAGCACACACCCCAGTAAACTCCATCTAGGAGTGTGTCTAGGGAACCTAGTCAGCGACAGGCTGTCTTCAGAAGGCAGAGATGGAGCAGGGAGGCGTCTGTGGCGGAAGCGGTGGCTTGCACAGAAGCCTGCGGGTGGACTCCCAAGATGGCACGGGGAGAACAGGAAGGGCTGATACCAGGATTCCGAGAGGCTCCAGCTTCATTTTGGGGATGAGGATGGGGGAGGGGAGAGAGGGAAGCCTGACAGCGTCACATCTTTGGTTCTCAGAAGATAGAGTAGAAGTGGGTCACATTCACCGGCAGGAGAGAGCAGAAAGCGAGGCTGCCAGGAACCTGGTTAGCAGGGCGCAGGAGGAAGGGGTCACAGTCAGCAGTGACCTTGGGCCTCAAGATTGCCCAGGGTGGGAACAGCTGGCGTGGATGCACATGGATGAAGAGAGGGACTGGCTGGAAGGGTCCACAGAAAAAGAAGGGTGATGAACAGGCTCAGCAGAAACCCCCTGGGATTAGCTCAGAGGTCACCAACTGGCAGCCGGCTGGCCACATACACAGTATGTGTTTTCTTTGGCTCATGTGATATTTAAAACAGGAAGAAATTCATCACCAACATTTGAGAATCTGAAGACTTCGCATAAGACTCTAGATTTCCGACTTTTTCTGAAAAGACCTGGTACCCTGGGCCTGTGCCTCCGCGCCCACCCCTGGGGCAGGTTTTCTCTGCCCGTGCATCTGCTCTTCGGTGGAGGTGGAAGGGACAGCTTGAGGCACTGCACTAAGAGACACCGTGGGTCTCTTCAGGTGCTTATGTCCTCTTGTTCTGTGCTTTCTGGGTCAGGGTCATAGCTAACACATAGGCTGTCTGCATGCAAAATGCAAAAATGCCCCTCAGGGAGGGCAAAATGTAAAGAGATGCCCCTCCCTGCTAGGGCCAGGGAGCTGAGCGCAGGCTGCTTTCAGCCTCCACTTGCCCCATGGCCTGCTGCAGTGTCCAACCCGCCCAACTGTCCAGGGAAATCCTGTGCCAAGTGGCCACCACTCCCCCTGACCCTGGAAGATCCTCCTTCCACCCAACACCACTCCAGGAGAGGTACTCACAGATTCCGTGGTAGATGCCTGGCTCTGGCGTGGTGACTTGGGGGACGAGGGGACTGGATGGGAGCTCCAGCTCTGGGACCTGCACATGGGTCGGAGGAGAAGTAGAGGAAAGGGGGGTGGTTTTAGTGATACCCACACAGCTGGCTGGCTGTTCCTCCAGACACCACTGCCCACCCTGTGCCCAGGAAGTCCCTATGTCCCTTCCTGGATTTTCTGCCTTTGTGGAACTTATGGGACCAGTGATACAGGCAGACCCTGACCCTCTGGGGTCTGCATCCTCGACAGCAGCTCTCACTAACAGGGGAGGAGCCTGATGCTAACAGCCAAGGTGTTTTGATTTCCTCCAACAGGGAAGGACCTAATAAATGTTTGTGTGGTGAGCTGGAGGAAGAAAGAAAGGAAAGAAGGAAAGGAAAAGGGAGGGAAGAAGAGAAGGAAGAGAGGAAGGAAGGAAGGAAAGGAGGGAGGGAGGGAAGGAGGGAGAGAAGGAGGGAGGGAAGGAGGGAGGGAAGGAGGAAAGGAGGGAAGGAAGAAGGGAAGGAAGGAAGGAGAGAAGGAGGGAAGGAAGGAGAGAAGGAGGGAAGGAAGGAAGGAGAGAAGGAGGGAGGGAAGGAAGGAGAGAAGGAGGGAGGGAAGGAGGGAGGGAAGGAGGGAGGGAGGGAAGGAAGGAGAGAAGGAGGGAGGGAAGAAAGGAAGGAGAGAAGGAGGGAGGGAAGGAGGGAGGGAGGGAGGGAAGGAGGGAAGGAAGGAGATAAGGAAGGAGGGAAGGAAGGAAGGAGAGAAAGAGGGAGGGAAAGAAGTAGGGAGGGAGAGGAAGCGGAAAGGAAGGAGGGAGGGAGGGAAAGAAGAAGGGAGGGAGGGAAAGGAGGGAGAGAGGAGAGGAAGAATTCAAACCATAGAGAGTGGTTCTTAACTTGGCTGTTCACTGAAGCAGAATCTCTAGGGGTGGGGCCCGGACACCCGCATTTTTAGAGTCGCCCAAATGATTTGCACAGGTAGCAGGATGAAAAACTCCTGGTCTTCAGGCAGTCAGCAGTGGGCCGCCTCACCCTTCTTGGGCCTTAGGTATAAACTATTTGCTCATTGTCTCGTTGCACCATAAGTGAAGGCAAAAGAGCCTTTACTGCTTCACAGCCGGGAAAGCTGAAGTGAAGGCGCCGGTCTCCCATGAGACAGAGAGAGTGATCCCCCCGGCCCCTCACAGCGCTGGGCCCATGTCCCTTACAAGCTCCTTTGTCATTTGGAAAACGCTGGGCAAATGGAAGAGCGCAGGGTGGACCCCCACCTGGAGCCCCTGGGTCGAATCCTGAGCACAGGCCCGGCTTGTGGCCCAGAGGTTTGAAAATATCTGAATTCACTGCCAATATTTTTGAATGGAGAGCTTTTACAGGAAGATCCAGCTTTCTGGCTTCTCCCGTAAAAATCAGAACTGGCAACAAGGGGCTCGCCACTCTTGGTGCCGCTTTCCTTAGGTGTGGGGAGGGGCACACACTCCCCAGCTGCCTGCTCCTCACACGCCCCGCTCTGCCTGGCTGTGGGGCACAGTCCCGGACGAACACCCCAGGGTCCACAGGACATGTCGCTGCCCTGCCTCGGTCATGGCCTTCCCACAGCTCAGCCCCATCGCCTGTGGCTTCTGCTGTCCCTGTGTCTCCCCCACCCTCTTTAACCATCTCCTCTTTCTCCTATTGGTCCTGACTTGAACTGACCCTGAGATCATCTCTCGTTTTAAAAGATTTGTGTATCTGGCTGGGTGTGGCGGCTCATGCCTGTAATCCCAGCACTTTGGGAGGCCAAGGTGGGAGGAGTGCTTGGGTCCAGGAGTTCATGATCAAACTGGGCAACATAGCAAGACCTCATCTCTGCAAAACATAAAATAAACTAGCCAGTCGTGGTGGTGTGCACCTGTAGTCTCAGCTACTCTGGAGGCTGAGGTGGGAGGATCGCTTGAGGCCCGGGAGTTTGAGGCTGCAGTGAGCTGTGACGATGCCACTGTACTGCAGCCTGGGCGACAGAGCCACGTCCTATCTCTAAACAATATCAACAGTAATGAGTCACTTGTCCATTAAAAGCATAAACTGTGGCATCACACATTCACGTTCTACCTTTGGTTCGGTCACAATGTGACCCTGGGCAAGTCACTTGACTTGTCTGAGCGTCAGTTTCCAAAATGGCAACATTAATAGCCTCCACTCACAGGGCTGCCACGAGGGCGAAACAAGAACGCTGTGTCCCCTGCCTGGATGACGGTGTGCGTTCAGGAATCCGTGGCTGTGAGGATCGCTATTTTAGTCGTAACTCTGCCTATGAAAAGCGTTCCTGGTCCTTCCATCAAAAACAACAGTGAATGATCAAAACCCAACCCAAAGCAAAAACTCCCCCGAGACTGTCAACCTCTGAGTAGGAGAGATGACACGGAGCTCATTTCTCCTGGCTTTGATTAAAAAATTTGAATACTTTCTTTACTTTGGGTAAAAAAAAAAAAAATTAAAAAAATAAAAATAATTAGAAAATGAAATATGACTTAGAGGACAAAAAAAAAATGAAGTAGAAAAACGGGACGTGTCAACACAGTGGTACCAGCAGTTTCAAGGATATCCGTCTTCATTCTTCCTGCTCTACTCGGAGTTAGGGGAAGAAACCTATCTGGGGGTCTCCCCACAGCTCCCCAGCTCCAGGCCTACCGGGTCATCGGCCCCCAGGCCGGCCTGGGTGAAGGGCCGCTCATCCCCCTCGCCGTCGGCCGTGCTGGGCCTCCTCAGTGCCTCCTCATCTTGCAGGCTGGCCAGGCTCCCCACGTCCACGTCAAACATCTCATCAGAATAGAATATGGCCTCGAGAATGTCATCGTCGGTCGTGAATAAGATCGTGTCTCCAAAGTGCTCCGGGGCTGATGGGTTACCAAGACGACAGAAGGGTCAGCTCACTCCACATCCCAGTGATTGGTCGGTTAAGAGCCCAGACCCACCCACTTCTGTGCTATACACCCGCACACCCCTAACTGGTATTGATTCGTGTGAACCTTATTCGTCTTCACAGATTTGCAAATGGAAGGCACGGACCATAAGCATCACACGGACCTAAGGAAGGGACCTCATTTCATGAGAATCACTGTGACCTGTGATCTGTCATCAGGCCAGTGGCACTTCTTTGGTGTGGGCGGGGCACTACGCCAGACGCTGGCAGTACCCCACCCAGACCCTGGTGGGTCCTCTTCTTGGAGTGCCTTGCCTGGAAGGGTGTGGGAGTTACACCCGCAACCTGGGAAGCCTTGGGTGTAATGAGCGGCTGGTAGGTGGGGTTCTAATGCCATGCTCCTTCACCTTCAGGCAGGAAAGACCTGAAATTTATGTTCCAGAGCTCCCTCGAGATCTGGCCGAGGCTCAGCTTCCTGGCAACTATATCCTTGCTTCACTACGCCAGGTTTCTCCTAGAAGCACGCCCTCCATAAGTCACCTGCCAAAGAATGCCCCATCTCAGACTCAGGCTTTAGAGGCCAGGCCAAGACAGGTGCTTTATGGAGGAGCTGAATGAGGTCAGGCCTAGCACACCCATGCTTTGGGAAGGGATGAGCACACCAGGTCTGTGGCCAGGCACAGGGGTTCATGCGTGTAATCCTAGCACTTTGGGAGGCCCAAGGTGGGTGGATCACTTGAGCCTAGGAGTTCGAGACCAGCCTGGGCAACATGGTGAAACCTCGTCTCTACAAAAAATACAAAAATTAGCCAGGAGTGTTGGTGCATCTGCAGTTCCAGCTACTCAGGAGGGTGAGATGGAAGGATCACTTGAGACCAGGAGGTTGAAGCTGCAGTGAGCTGAGATCATGCTATTGTGCAGAGCGAGAGAAAGAAGAAGAAAGAAAAAGAAAGAAAGAAATTAAGAAATGAAAGAAAGAAAGAAAGAAAGAAAGAAAGAAAGAAAGAAAGAGGAAGAAAAAGAAAGGAAGGAAGGACAGAAAGAGAAAGGAAGAAAGAAAGGAGGGAGGGAGGGAGGAAGGACGGATGGAGGAAGGAAGGGGGAAAGAAGGAAGGAAGGAAAAGAAAGAGAGAAAGAAAAAAGAAAGAAGGAATGAAAGAAAGAGAAAGAAAGAGAGAGAAAGAGAGAGAAAGAAAAAGAAAGAGAAGGAAAGAAGAAAGAAAGAAAGAAAAGAAAAGAAAGGAAAAGAAAGAGAGAGAGGAGAAAAAAGGAGGGAGGGAGGAAGGACGGATGGAGGAAGGAAGGGGGAAAGAAGGAAGGAAGGAAAAGAAAGAAAAAAGAAAGAAGGAAGGAAGGAAAGAAAGAGAAAGAAAAAGAGAAAGAAAGAAAAAGAAAGAGAAGAAAATGAAAGAAAGAAAGAAACAGGGAAAGAAGGAAAGAACGGATCTGCTGTTGGCTCGCCAGTTGGTCTGTTTCTTCCCATAGGCCCTCAGCACGTGGCAGACAGGGGCTCTGAGAGCTTTTCTTACAGACGCGCCGTACCTCCCGCCAGGGTTCCCGAGGCCTTGGCGATTTCTCCTTCAAAGATGCACTGGCCGTCTAACAGCATGGTGATGTCCTTCACACCTCGGAAGGAATGTATCCGAGATTTATTGTAGTTCCAGATTCTGATCAGGGCAACGTGGCAAGGGTGCGTGAAGTCGATGGCGATAGAGTGGGACCTGCCTGGCGTGAAGGGGGCCAGCCAGACATGCATGTCATCCTGGGTCCTGTTCACCCCGTCGATGAGGTTGGTCACCACGCGGGGGTCTTTCCCATAGGCTGGTAAAATATTGATGTCGGGGGGGTCCGCTTTAATGTTTGAAATCTGCACCGGCTCGCCTTTGGAACTGAATATTTCTATTCCATTGAGGCCGACATAGTGTCTGTCCCCCCAGGTAGATGTGATGTCAATGACCAAGCGCTGTCCATAAGGCAAGACGGGGATTTTGAAGTCGCCCTCGGCGTCTGTCTGTCCAGAGCAGCCGTCCTGCCCTCTCGATGGCCCTGGTGGCTCCCCCTTCCTGGAGGGCAGCAGGTCGCTATGCCGGTTGCTCTTCTGCTGCAGGAACTCGTCCAGGATGTCACCGGGGAGTTCCGTGTTGGAGATGCGTCCCCGGTGGGAGCGGTCGAAGGCACTGAGGGAGGTCCACGACTCGTGCAGTGTGTGCTCCTGCTCACTGTGCCACCTTGACCGTGACGGCGTCCTGGCAGACTGGGTGTCTTCTGGAAGAAAGGACACAAGAGAGGGAGGTCTGTGAGTGGCATGCGTGGAAGTGAGGACCATTAGAGATTGTCACCTATGGTGGCTCTCAGCGAGGCAGGGCCACCTCCAGGGGGACCCTCCAGAAACCAGCACTGTTGCTCCTGGCTGTCTCCTTAGCCAAGAGGCCTCCTGGCACTGGATGGATAGGGCCAGGCACGTTACAATCCTGCACTGCCTGGGGACCCTGGCTCAGAGCTTGGTCTCCTGTCCCACACAGCTTCTGACTGCCCTGTGGGGCACTCAGGTCGGTAAAAAAATTGTGATAACCCAATTCCAGAATCTGATTGTTTTTGCAAAAACACAAAGTATTTTTTCACAGACAGAATTTTCTAAGAATGCAATCATCGTGCGAATCAAGGGAAGACGACTTGGCTGTGTCAGAAATGTTGCCAGGAGTCGCTCCCCACCGTAGAAACTCACATGGCCGGCGGCTATGCTGCTGCCCGGGGCATCTGAGTCAGCAAAAAGAGGGTCTGCGCTGGAGGCCTGTCACAGTCACGTGACTCTTAACGGTGTTTTTCAAAGACAATTTAATGGCAGATGGAAGGCTCGCAGAAGAATGTTAAATGGAAAAAGACAGATACCCATTTTAAATGCGTCGTATCCTGGTACGGGGTGACACGCACCCATGTTAATAGCATTGTTCCTGGTTTCTGGGTGGGGAGCAGGAAGGACTTTTATTTTCTTCTTTGCAGCTTGATTGTTTAAAGTTCCCCACATGCATTACTTTTATTTTCTTTCTTTTTTATGTTTTAAAGACAGGGTCTTGCTCTGTCACCCAGGTGGAGTGCAGTGGTGTGATCAAGGTTCACTGCAGCCTTGACCTCCTGGCCTCAGGCGGATCCTCCTGCTTCAGCCCTCTGAGTACTTGGGATTATAGGTATGACCACTGTGCCTAGCCTTTACTACTTTTATAATCGAGAAAAAAATGCTACTGACTGATTGAGACAGGGTCTCACTCTGTCACCCAGGCTGGAGTGCAGTGACGTGATCATGGCTCACTGCAGCCTTAACCTCCCAGGCTCAGGTGATCCTCCCACCTCAGCCTCCCAAGCTGCTGGGCCACAGGTGTGTACCAACATGCTCGGCTAATTTTTATTTAATTCTTAGAGGTTTTATTTTTGGGGGTTTTAATTCTTATTTATTTATTTTTCGAGACAGGGTTTTGCCATGTTGCCCAGGCTGGTCTTGAACTCGGCTCAAGTGATTCAGCTGCCTCAGCCTCCCAAAGTGCTGGGATTATAGGCGTGAGCCACCGCGCCTGGCCAAAAATGCTATTTTAAAAAAATCAGTAAGCCAGGTATATTATAAGGTAAGGACTTTACTCGTACACGTGGCTACAGCCTGTGTCCCAAGCACGTAGAGAACACTGGCCCAGACTCATCTGAGGCCCCACGCTCCTCCTTATGGAACTTGAGAGCCACCACACAGTGGCCTGTTTCCACAGCCACGCCTCGGCTCACCGCCATCTAAGGGTGTCATCCTGCAAAAACAGCGGCTGCTGACACTGACATTCTGTTTTTCCTTCTTTCATGTCGCACTGTGCCCTGCACTCCATTTCCTGCCTGTCTCCTAGGGGGCTTGGCTCCATCAATTATCTCCTCTCTCCAGAATCTTCAATCACTCCTTCCCCACCGGCACCTTCCCCTCTTTGCCTGCAGACATGCATAAATCTCTCCTACCTGAAAGAGGAGAAAGGAAGAAACAGGAAGGCGACCTGCTTCTGCAGCTCCCTCCGACCATGGTCCTATTTTCTGCCTGTTTCACTCAGGCGCTGTGCTGCCCCTCCTACCCTTCCCAGCCTCTCTCAAGCCCCTGCTACCCGGTGCCTCCTTCCACTGGGATTATTTTGCTCACCCAAACTCCACTTTCACTTCCACTCCAATCTGGGGGATCCTTTGGGGACCCCTCCCACCTTCAGGCCATCTAATTGTCTCAATGCTGACAGCATCCTTCCAAGCTGGCTCAAAGAGGGGCTCTCTTTCAACTGGTGGTGCTGAAGCTGGAAGGACGTAGAGGTGGAATTGCCAAAGCCCATTTTGCTGCCCTGTGGGGAGAACATGCCTGAGAATGAAGCCAACACGGAGAACTCCAGCCGAGAGATGGAGGATCCCGATGACAGCCTCTGAGCTTCTGGATCCAGCTGTGCCTGAAGTCAAACTCCTGGTGGCTTTCTGGCCTTTGCATCCATAAGACTCCTACAGTTCCCTAACCTGCCACTGAAACGCCTTCTCCAAGTGAAAATCACCTCCCGGTCTTTGTCAGTCCTCAGTCTATGTGTGGCATCCCTGGCAAACCTCTTCCATTTGGTATCTCCCGCTCCACTGGCTTAGGAGCTGCTATACCTCCCTGGTTCTCTGCCTCTCCCGCTGACAACTCTCTCTCCATCACCCCAGTCCTACCCTCTCACACCCTTAGTCTGGGGGTGTTCCAAGGCCCAGGCCACTCCTCTCCTGAAACCACCATCCCTCCTTGCCCTCATTCAGATCCTCGTTCCCAGGCAGGCCCTGCTTAACTTTAAGGGTCAAGTTCTGCCTTCTCTCCCCCGGCACCATCCTTCAATTCCAACAACCTCTTAGGAGGTCCAGATGTGTCCACTTTGTCACTTCAGTCTCCAAGTGCCTAAAATAGGAGTTTGTCATCAACCCCTCCAGCTGGCATCGTCTGTCCTGCACTAAGAATCAAGACAACCAGACTCTCACCACGCCCACAGCTCTAAGTGTGGCCACCGCGGACTCCTGCCCCTCCCCTCTACCCTCCCCACCATGATCACTCTGCTCCAGCCCCACTGGCCCTCCTGCTGCCTGGCCAGACTGTCTCTTCTGGCCTCAGAGCCTTTGCCCTTGCTGCCCCCCTGCTAGGAGTGCTCTTCCTCCAGGGGCCCGCGTAGCTGGCTTTGCTTGTCCCCCACCTCCTTGGAGAGGCCTCCTCCGCCACCTTATCCTCCCTCCTGGATGTGTCCCAGTGCGCAGCACAGCCCCTGGGGTGTGGAAATGCCAGTGAAGGGGCACCAACATTACGCAGCCCTCCGGATCAGGCCTCAAGGCCAAGGGACTCCCCCTCCATCTGTCGGTTCCCCTGCCCCTGTCCTCTGCCTTCTCCTCCTTCTCATCTGCCATTTAAAAAGATACCACAGGTTTCTTCCATCCTCTCCCCTCAGGCACGAGGCCTAACATCTGGCAGAAGGAACTACCCATATGGATCCTCATGACTTCAGTTTATGTGATTTGATTTCCATTGACTAAAATGAATGGCCTGGGTTGGTTTCCAAGTGCACCGAGGAGACAGCACCGAACGTCACGTGTCAGGGACACTGCCTGAATGTGCCAGACAGGCAGGGACTTTGCTTTCATTCTGCGTCTGCTTTCTAACCTATTCTCCACAAGTTGTACACTCTGGGTTTAAAAGCAGAGGAGTAGATGGCCGGGCATGGCAGCTCACACCTGTATTCCCAACACTTTGGGAGGCCGAGGTGGGTGGATCATCTAAGGTCAGGAGTTCAAGACCAGTCTGGCCAACATAGGAAAACTCCATCTCTACTAAAAATACAAAAATCAGCTGGGTGTGCTGATGCATGCCTATAATCCCAGATACTTGGGAGGTGGAGGCAGGAGAATCGCTTGAACCCAGGAGGCGGAGGTTGCAGTGAGCCGAGACTGCGCCACTGCACTCCAGCCTGGGCGACATAGCAAGACTCCATCTCAAAAAAACAAACAAAAAAAGCAGAGTAGTGGAGGCTTGCTCTTAGACATCTTTGATGTGAGAGCTGGCTGGGGGCCCACGGACCTCTCTGTCTGGAGACTTCATGGGAATTGGGGAGCAGCTGGGGTCAGTGCTCTGTCCTGTTATCACCATCGTTTCTATAACCTGCATAGACATCAGAAAGCCACTCCTTCAATCTGCAGTCAACACAGTCTGGGAGGGGCCCCCGATGAGGAGATGGTGCTATCGAAGTTTCCGACATACTCCTAGATTGAGGTGAATAGGACTATGGAGCTCTGAACTCAAGTTTGTCAAATTCAACTGCACTGCCATGAGGTATGTGGTGACTGCTACTAAAACAGGAAATGATGAAGTACTGAGCGGAATATCACAGAGCCATGTTTATTCCAGTGAACCACCCTTCGGCCATCACTGATTGGACAAGGAGTGGACACCTGTTCTCTCTTTTTTTAAGAGATGGGCCCCTGAGACTTTGGAATTGGCTGCAGGAACAAGAGCTGGGACATAGTTACTGGTCAAGGTGTTCATTAAGGATTCACCAAATAACACCCCTGTTACTGCTCAAACTGGGCTGATGAGATCTCCTTCACCTGTAAACAACTGACTCCTGATGAAGATACTTCCAAAACACAGATGGCATTCAATGAGATGCTTTGCTGGGCATAAGAATTCTCAAGCTCGCTCTCTCTCTTGCTCTTTCTCTCTTTTTTTAAGAGATGGGATCCTGCTCTGTCTTGATTTTTATAAGCTCCCTAAATTCAATTACTTTAATTTTAATTAATTTATTTTATTTTATTTTTTGAGACAGAGTCTCATTCTGTCGCCCAGGCTGGAGTGCAGTGGCACGATCTCAGCTCACTGCAAGCTCCACCTCTTGAGCTCAAGCGATTCTCATGCCTCAGCCTCCCGAGTAGCTGGGATTACAGGTGCACACCACTACGTCCGGCTAATTTTTGTATTTTTAGTAGACACGATGTTTTGCCATGTTGGTCAGGCTGGTCTCAAATTCTTGACCTCAAGTTATCCACCCACCTCAGCCTCCCAAAGTGCTGGGATTATAGGTGTGAGCCACCGTGCCCAATTTTCATTTTTTTAGAGACAGTCTCTCACTCTGTCACCCAGGCTAGAGTGATGTGGTACGATCATGGCTGACGGCAGCCTTGAATTCCAGACTTGAACTGCAGGCTTTGTTTCACTTTAATTTCTTTTCAGGCATTTCAGTGCCTAGGTTCAAGTGGTCCGCCTGCCTCAGCCTCCCAAATAGGTGGGACTACAGACACACACAATCACACTCAGCTATTTCTTTTTTAACTTTTGTAGAGATGGGAGTCTTATTATGTTGCCCAGACTGGTCTTGAACTCCTGGCCTCAAGAAATCTTCCCACCTTAACCTCCAAAGGTGCTGGGTTTACAGGTGTGAGACAGTGCACCCAGTCCCCAGGCACTCTCCTATAAAGGCCACACAATTCTGATCCCAGAATGGAACTCGGATAGTCATTCTATACAAGCATTCTTGGTGAGCTGGCCTGCACCTTTCCAGAAGGGCATGGCTATGGGATTTGGCTTGAGGTAATGGATGATGTAAAATTTCTAAGCAACTTTCCTTTTTAGCTCTTCTGGCTTAACAGGCATGAAATCTCAAGGGCTTGGTTCTTAATGTGCCACTGAGCCAAGCCTGAAATGCTTGGAAAGAAATTAAAGTGAAACAAAATCTCCTGAACTTGGGCGAGTTAGAATAACACGGTTGCCTCAGAACTCCCGGAGGCTTTGCACGACTCTGTGCTGGGAAAGCTTGGGATGGCCTGGTTTTCCGGGGCAAATGGGTGACGATGGCTGTGACCACAGGCAGTGACTACTAAAGGGCAGTGTTTGGAAACACATATGGTAGAGCTGATCTGCCTGAGTTCGAGTCCTGACTGTCTATGTGACCTACAGAATGTGACTTCAATCTCAGGTTCTCTTCATCTGTAAAATGAGTCTGCCATGAGGTTATCTGGGTGACGTGCTGGACCAGAGCCTAGCTTACCAAGCATGCTGTGCATCTGCAGTTCTTATAATGACCCTCCCACACTGCAGAGGACCTGCCATGAGCCAGGTACCTGCCCTCGGAGAGCTCCTCAACTCTTTCCTTCCACTTTATCCTCCTCCTGACACTGACTGAGCTTCGGTGTTAAGTTTCAGAAGGGGTAAGCAGCAACAGTCTGTGAGGCTTGGGGACCAGGGGAGGCTGCTCTGCCTAGGAAGACACTCAGAGTCTGAGGAACTTGTTCCTGTATCCTAAGTGACATGTCAGGGGTATGTCTCTATTGGAGAGAGCCCTAATAGAGAAGATGCTGATTTGAATCATTAAAAAAATGCATGCATTAAGACATGAAATTAACCCACATGCCCATCAGTGATAGACTGGATAAAGAAAATGTGGTACACATACACCATGGAATACTATACAGCCATAAAAAGGAATGAGATTGGACTGGGCGTGGTGGCTCGCCCCTGTCATCCCAGCACTTTGGAAGTCTGAGATGGACAGTTCACAAGGTCAGGAGCTCACGACTATCCTGGCTAACACAGCGAAACCCCGTCTCTACTAAAAATACAAAAAATCAACCGGGCATGCTGGCATGTGCCTATAATCCAGCTGCTTGGGAGGCTGAGGCAGAAGAATCACTTGGACCTGGGAGGTGGAGGCTGCAGTGAGCTGAGACTGCGCCACTGCTCTCTAGCCTAAGCAACAGAGCAAGACTTCTCAAAAAAAAAAAAAAAGGAACAAGATCATGTCCTTTGCAGGGGCATGGACGTAGCCAGGAGCCATTCTCCTCAGTAAACTAATGCAGGAACAGAAAACTAAGCACTGCATGTTTTCGCTTATAAGTGGGAGCTGAACTGTGAGAACACATGCACATAGGGAGGGGAACGTCACGCACTGGGGCCTGCTGGGGGGTGTAGTAGTGAGGGGGAGAGCATTGGGAGGAGTAGCTAATGCATGCTGGGCTTAACACCTAGGTGATAGGTTGATCTGTGCAGCAAACCACCACGGCACACGTTTACCTACGTAACAAACCTGCACATCCTGCACAGGTATCCTGGAACTTAAAATAAAAACTAAAAAAAAAAAAGAAACTAAAACCAGAAAAAAAACGCATGCCTTAGCTACACATAGATATTTCACCCAGAGGCATCATCTCAGAGGGGGTGGTGACGATGTCAGAGCAGCTAGTATCTCTTGGGGGCTCCTGTGTGCCAGGCGCTGTGTCAAACGCTCCACAAGTATGATCTCATTTGATCCTCCCAGCACCCCACGTATTATTAGTGTCATTTTACAGATGAGGAAACTGAGGCCTAGCAGGGTGTGGGTTGGAGGTGATGGAGCCAGGAAACCAGCCCAGGCGCCCTGGCTCCAGGGCTTGTGCCCCCACGTGGTAGGGGGTGGGGTTAAATCCAGAGGCTTTAGGGGTGAGGCCTGAGCACTCTGGATGGAAGAGGACCTCGGCTACGCTAGTGCTGAAATAATGGCTACTGCTCACCGAGCGCGCATCACGTGACAGGCTCAGTGTTGCTATTGAGAGGCCATCATCTCATTCCCTCCCCACTGCATAGGGAAGTCATTACCATTTTACAGATGAAACACTGAGGCCAAGAGCTGTGTGCCTGGCTACAGGTCCCAGGTCTGTAAGTGACCGAGTTTGGATTCAATGGTTTGACTCCCAGCTGCTATCCATGCTCCTTCCCAGGAACCAAGTCTGAGTGTAAATATTGAGAATCCCTGCCCTGATGGACTCTCCTTTCAGAATCAGGAGTGCCCTTGAAGATCATCTACTGTAAAGTTCACAAAGCTCTCAGGGTGAGTCCTGCCAAAAGATGTGCCTTGCCTTTTTTTTTTTTTTTTTGACACATACAGTGGTTTAAAAATAATCTCAGTTGCCAAAGTTAAAAAAAAAAAAAAAAAAAGAAACATTGGTCGGGCACAATGGCTCATGCCTGTAATCCCAGCTCTTTGGGAGGCAGAGGCGGGTGAATCATGTGAGGTCAGGAGTTCGAGACCAGCCTGACCAACATAGAGAAACCCTATCTCTACTAAAAATACAAAATTAGCCGGGCGTGGTGGCCCATGCCTGTAATCCTAGCTACTCGGGAGACTGAGGCAGGAGAATCGCTTGAAACCGGGAGGCAGAGGTTACAGTGAGCCGAGATCATGCCATTGCACTCCAGCCTGGGCAATAAGAGCAAAACTCTGTCTCAAAAACAAAACAAAACAAAACAAACAAACAAAAAATTCTGGTTTATCTTGAAAAATGGAAAGGGGAGGTCTGGTACACTGGCCTTGCATTCATTCTTTTTTTTGAGATGGAGTCTTGCTGTCACCCAGGCTGGAGTGCAGTGGCACAATCTCGGCTCACTGTAGCCTCCACCTCTTGGGTTCAAGAGACCCTCCTGTCTCAGCCTCCCAAGTAGCTGGGATTATAGGCACACACCACCATGCCTGGTGAATTTTATTTTTAGTAGAGTCAGGGGTTTCACTATATTGGCCAGGCTGGTCTTGAACTCCTGGCCTCAGGTGATCTGCCTGCCTCAGCCTCCCAAAGTGCTGGGATTATAGGCAGGAGCCACAGCAGCTGGCCGGGCCTTGCACTCCTGAATGCTGAGTAGAAACCTGAGCGGACTGGCAGCCGCCCTGTGGGTGGGCTTATGGTTTCCAAATTGCCAAAGTCCTCATCATTCCCTGTGCCACTTCCAATACCCAGGCACGTGTCAATTGCTATGCATCATTACACGTGTGTTATTATTTTTTCTTTTTCTTCTTTGAGACAGAGTTTTGCTGTGTCACCGAGGCTGGAGTGCAGTGGTGCAATCATGGCTCACTGCAGCCTCGACCTCCTGGGCTCAAGCGATCCTCCTGCCTCGGCTTCCCCAAGTGCTGGGATTACAGGCCTGGCCACTGTAGCTAGCTATTTCTCTAACAGTACAGCTAAGGGTAAAGCGAAGTGACCGTGGATCAATGTCTCCATGAAAGGTAGAAGAACAAAGTCTATTGGAAATGGCTTGGAAAAGCCATGGGTTGCAAGATAAATGGGCAAAGGGACATATCTTGGTGGCAATGGCAAATGCATCTATGAATTTACCATGCAAAATGTCTTGCCCATTTCACTCACTGATGCACCTCTTTGGCCCCTGAGACAGTGATTTTGTGACCCTTAGTTGAGAAGCACCACCTTGTTTTGCGGATAAGGAAAGTGAGGTCCAGGGAGCTAAATGGCTTCATGCCAATTAGAGGCACTGGGGTGACGGTGCCAAAGTCAGGCTGCTTTTTGGAGCTTACCTCTGCTGGCTGGCTGGTCATCACCATGACTACTGCTGCCAGCATCCTTCCTTGAGCCCCTCCTCCCACTAGCAGGGTGCTCTCTGTTGGGGGGCTCGTCAAAGATGTCTACGTCATCACTGCAGACTTTGGGGGTTGCCCTCCGGGGTCTCTCCTTGGTGTTGACACTCCGGCTGGTCCCCCGCCCTGGATCACGCCGGTGGCCTTTATCCTCGGCCTCGGTCTCTCTGGGACCCTCACAGATGACATCTTCTGACGGGAGCCTGCCCTTCCAGGCCAGTGGCTTCTCGGGACTAAGCCAGAGGGGTTTTGGCTTCCCGCCTCCCTGCTTCCCGTCCTTCCCGGTGGGAGAAGGTTGTAACCACAGTGGCGTTCTCCCGGGTGGCTCAGAGATTTTTCTGCCCATGAGGTTTTCCAGTTGTTGGATGAGAGAGGGTTCCTCATGGACAGGAGGGCACCTCACAGGTGGGGAGGTGGCAGGAACACTGGGCCTGTCACCCATCGAAGCGGGGGCTGCTGACAGTGTCAAATATTCCTCTAACGGGGACAACCTGTCTCTCCTGCAATTAGTAGAATTCATCCTTTCGCCAGACATGTTTCCTTGTGAAGAACGCTTTGCATCCACTAATGTTTCAGCTGGCTGTGAGCAACCGAGACCAAGCTCCCTGTCCCCATTGCCAGCCATCTCGTGGGCACCTCTGCTTTCTTCCAGGTGAGCGTTCATGGGGTTCTCCAGTCGCTCGCTCTTCTCGTTCTTCTGGTCAACCAGGATGCTGCGGTCCGCCGGGGCCTCCCTATCTGCTTTGTCTAACTCGCCACTGAAGATGAGGTTCCTGTTGACGTAAAGCTTCACATCCTTGGCACCCATGTCAAGATCCTGAAATCATAAGATTTAACAAAACGGAGATGCATGGCATCAGACTGATGTATCGAATTTTGGAAGTCGAAGATACCAAAAAAAGAAAAGAAAATGTGAAATGCTGGAAATGGGAGCTTTTGAAAACGACAGCGCTGGGGGTGTGAAACGAGGCTCGGTCTCATTTCTGTGCGAACCGTTATATACTCCATAAATCAAAGGACTTTCACAAAGAGGCAGCCTCAATCGCTGCCTTCGTCATCATTACCTCCTGTTGGGACATTGGTAATAGCCTACTAATTGGTCTCCCTGCCTCCCGTCTCTTGCTACTTTCACTTCAACTTCACATTGCCACCAGAGTTAATTTTCTACAAGAGCAAATCTGCCCAGTCATTCCCCTGTGTGAAATCCTTCATGTTTTTTTCACAGCCTATAGCAGTGTTCTTTAAAGTCCAGTTCCTGGGACCATCTGCGCCACAAAGCCTGGAGTGCTTATACAACACAGCCTCCCTGGCCTCCGCGGGTATTGTCATTGGGGTACCGTAAAAGCAGAGGCGGAGACAAGGACTTGTATTTGGATTCCAAGAGGAAACGGGGAAAGTAAGATAGGGCAGGAAAAAGGAAAAACTCAATTTTGGGGGGCTGGTCACTGCTGTGGTCAGCTGGTGTTCCTTCCCACAAGGGTCCTCTGCGGAACTCCAAGAACTGACTTTCTCCCAGCCTGGCCTTCACCTGTATTAAAAACGGCTCCACCGCTGAAGCAGTCGCCAAAAACCTCGCAGCCCCCTCTATCCCGCTCACGTTCCCACTCGCCCATCCGGTCTGTCAGCTGTCCCTCGCCTCTCCTCCAGAACACTTCTGGGGTCTGACCTTTTTGCCCTGAACGTGCTGTGGCCTTCTTGGCCCAGGCCACCAGGGTCTCTGCCAGAGACATCACTGTCGCCTCCTAATTGGTCTCTCCGCTTCCACTCTGGGCCGTCTCCTACAAATCCTGCACTCACACTTCATTTTCTATGCAGCAGTGCGTCTTTTTTTTTTTTTTTTTTCTTTTTAACTGAAATCAGATCATGGGAGGCTTCTGCTTAAATGTACCTTGCAAATGTCTCTCCGAGACTGGGACACGGATCCACTGCCTGCTGAAGGCTGCCCTCGGGGCAACAATGCCCCCACACATGCACAAGCTGAGTGTGCTCCCCTGGCAGAGCACCCCACAAGCACCTGAGGCAGGGCACCGTCCACATGTGGGGACTGTCCCGTGTCCGCAGCAGCTGCAGTTGGACGGGAGCCGGGAGGATGCCGTGTGAGGACCACTGTCTCAAGGGCAGCCTCCAGGTAACCTCTGCACTCAGAACAAGTTCTCCAGATGATTTCTTCACACGACAGAGTGGAAAACCATGCCGATGATGGGATAAATGCCAAAGCCCTCCACAGACATGCAGTAACCTTCACAAAGGGTCCCCACCTAGCTCTCCTCTCTCCCTGTCCTCCCCAGCATAAATGCCCCTACATCACGCAGGTTCAACTTGCTTCCTTCTATGTGTAAGATAAAATCACACCTCCTGCTACTGTTCCACTTGGCTTGTCCTCTTGACAGCGACTCTTTCCCCAGCTTTATGGAGGAATAGAACACATACCCCATACGATAAGCTGTGCATTTTTAATGGGTACGGCTTGATCAGTTTTAACACGTGTCTACACCGATGAAACCATCACACTCAAAAGAACAAATGTGCCTATGCCCCTCGGTAACCCGTCTCCCCTGTCTCCTTCCCCAGCCCCAGGCAACCACCCGGCTACCATCTCTCCCTATACACCGATCGTCCCTTCTGGAATGTTTACATAAAGGAATCATGATGCGTGTACTCTTTTTTGCCCGGCTTCTTTCAGTCATCATGACTGCTCTGAGATTCACCTGCATTATGGGAGCCAATAGCTCCTTTCCTTCCTACTGCTAAGGAATGTTCCATTGCAGGGGCCCCCCACGACCTGTCAGTCACTCTGTCAGTGAATCTCTGAGTGTCACTGTCCCTGTGGCTCCTCCTCCCGCTGGCCTTCTGACTCCACTTCCACGTGGAACCCACCTGGCCCGGGCACCAATAACTAGGGTGACAGGCCGTCCTTTTTTGTCTGGGACGATTCTGATTTATACCTGTTGTCCTGGTGTCATTACTAATGACTCTCAGAAGTGTCTGGTTCCTAGAGTAAATTACAGGGTCCGGCCAACTGCCACACTCCATGGGGAGTTCTCAGTCCTTTATGGGGTGGGGGGATGGGTGTGTCTGCTCAGTAGTACTCCACAGCTTCTCCTCCTCCTCTGTGATGACTTTCCTTCCTGGGGGTTGTGTGGCTCTGTACTCACCCGGTTTTCTCCTGCCTCGCTGGCTGAGCCTGCAGAAATCCTGGGCTGCTTCCTCTTCTTCCACTGGGACTTGAACAACTGGGCTGCCCAGGGCTCAGTGCTTGGCCTTCTGAGTGCTCTGCCCTCGCTCTCCAGGTGATCCCATCTGGGTCCCGGGCTCACAGTTATTCTCATCTCCAACCCTGACCTCTCCACCAAGCCCCAAGTGACTGCTTGGCCTCTCTTCCTGGATATGTCACATGTATTCCAATATTAAAGTGCCCAAAACAGAATGCACTCTCTTTTTTTTTTTGAGACTGGATCTTATTCTGTTGCCCAGACTGGCGTGCAGTGGCTTGATCAGGGTTCACTACAACCCCGAATTTCTGGGCTCAAGTGACCCTCCCGTTTCAGCCTCCTGGGAGGCTGGGACTACAGGTGCATGCCACCACTGCCAGCTAATTTAAAAAAATGTGGGGGGAGGGTAAAGATGGGGTCTCACTATGTTGCCCAGGCTGTTCGTGAACTCCCGGGCTCAAGGGATCCTCCTGCCTTGGCGTCCCAAAGTGCTGGGATTACTGGTGTGAGTCACCCTGCCTGATGTGCCCCAAACAAAATTCTTAAATCACTTTCTCCAAGTCTAGTCTTCAACTACCTTAAAAATAGGTCCATCGTTTGAGAATCTGCTAAAAAGCTCGCCATCCCCTTGTCGCCTCTTGCTTCTTGCTCACATCCAGTCTGCTGGCGCGCCCCTGGACTCTCTCCAGAACACGCCCTGGACCTGACCTCGTGCGCTGCTGCCCGGGCCACTGGGATCTCTCCTAGAGACACCACCGTTACCTCCTAGTTGGTCTCTCTGCCTCCCATCTGGGCTGTCTCCCTCTAACCCTGCACTCACTTCATTTTCCACACAGCAGTGAATCTTTTTTTTAACAATGGAAATGAGATCACGGGAGCCTCCTGCTTAAAGCTGCGCAGTGACTTCCTATGGCATTGACAATCAATCCTTCAGGGGTGCCTGCTGACGTCTCTGACTCCGGCTCCTGGCACCTGCCTCGCTTCCTTGATGTGGCTCAGCCTGTTCCTGCCTTAGAACCTCTGTGCTTGCCTGGCATGTTCGGCCCCAGATGCCCACAGCCTTGCTCCTTCTTCTCTTCAGGACCCTCCCTGGCCACCCGCTAGAGCAGCTCCGCCCCGTCGGCCGCCTCTCTATCTTACTGCCCTGTTTTCTTTCCTGTTTAGTCTCTCAATGGTCTTGCTTATCAGCTTTTAACTTAATTGTTTTTCCCACTCAAAGTTAGGCTCCAAGACAGCTGAGGCCCTGCCTGTCTTGTCCAAGGGCACACAGTAGGCACTCAATAATCATTTTTGGGCTGGGCGTGGTGGCTCATGCCTGTAATCCCAGAACTTTGGGAGGCTGAGGCGGGAAGATCACCTGAGGTCAGGAGTTCGAGGGCAGCGTGGCCAACATGATGAAACCCCGTCTCTACTAAAAATACAAAAATTAGCCGGACGTGATGGTGCGAGCCAGTAATCCCAGCTACTCAGGAGGTTGAGCAGAAGAATCCCTTGAACCTGGGTTGCGGAGGTGGCAGTGAGCTGAGATCGTGCCATTACACTCCAGCCTGGATGACAAGAGTAAAAACTTCATCTCAAAAAAGAAAATTGCTTTGGAATTACCAAATGAATAAACACAGGTATTCTCTCCTGGAAGCACTGCTCTCTCAACAGTGCTCTAGGAACAAGCCTGATCAGAAAAGTGGCAGCCTGTGGGTTTCACCTCCAGGCTGTTGATTTCCCCTGTTGCCGTGGTTTCTGATCTCTTGGGAGACGGGATCTGAGACCCTGGAGATGTTCACTTGTACTAACCCCCAACTTAGCCTTCCCGAAAGCTAGGTGAGTAGGAGCTAACAAATTTCAGGATCACTGAGTTACAGAGGTTTCTGCAGCAATTTAGAAGGAGAACCGTCCAACCTGCGTTACGCCACGGGAACTCGGCTTCAATCATCCAGTTGCGGATGGCAGGCTACTATTTGCCGACTGTCAGAAAACTCGATTCTCAAAGCACTCTTTTACATGTTTATATGGATGGATTCTCTGTTTAGCGGAGGCACAGACCAAGTGCGTGCTGTGAATTCATCAGGAAACACCTATTTGAGGACAGCATGGGCAGTTTTCAATGACTGGTTCTGCAAAATTACTGCCATAGAGACGTCTGGTGAGACAGAAACGCCTTCCTTTAAAGAGGTGGTGGGTGCTGGGGGAACCTTCTAGTCCAACACAGTCACAAGTTGGGCATCCTAGCTTTCCTAATAGGGTGCCCGGCTTCCATGACATGCCCACCCACCTTCCTTTCCCAGTCCAGAGCCCATCTGACCTCCAGCCATCTGCTGCCCTGCTCCCACCAAGATGTCTGGCGGGGAGAGGACTGAGAGAGAAGCAGACTGTGGCAGGGGTCAGGCAGGTAAGAGAGAGGAGTGGGCTCAGGTAGTCTGCAGGGGTCATGGGGAGGTGGGAAGGTCATGCCCTGCCTGGCAGCTCTGAGTTCTGAAATGTTTCTAGCTCTCTGCAGGCCAAACAAGCCACATTCATGGGCACAGGTGGCCCGAGGATCATCAGAGACGGGTCCCACAGGGAAGAAATATTAGTCATTTCTCTGGATATTCTGTTTAAAGGATAACAGACTGCATCGTCCTATGCCATCCTCAGAACGATCCTGCAAGGGAAGCATTAGGGTCCCATTTTGTGATGGAGAAACTGAGGCACATGCCCTCCCCAAGGTCACGCAGCTGGTATGTGGAAGCCACTCTGGCTGGCGTGCTGAGGTCTTAACCACATCGTCCTGTGGGTCAAGCTAGATTCCAAGAAAGCCACTGTCCTGGCCCACGCTGGCCTGATCACTGGCAGGAGCCCCTGTACTTGTGGAGCTCAGAGCCCCTACCCTTTCTTTAAATTTTCTTTTTACTTTTTGAGATGGAGTCTCACTCTGTCACCCAGGGTGGAGTGCATGCAGCAGTGACACGATCTCAGCTCACTGCAACCTTTGCCTCCTGGGTTTAAGGGATTCTTGTGCCTTAGCCTCCCAAATAGCTGGCATTACAGGTGTGTGCCACCATGCCCGGTTGCTTTTTGTATTTTTAGTAGAGACAGGGTTTCACCATGTTGGCCAGGCTGGTCTTGAACTCCTGACCTCAGGTGATCTGTGTGCCGCAGGCTCCCAGAGTGCTGCGTGAACCACTTCACCTGGCTGTTTTTTAGGGTTTGTTTTCTGTTTTTTGATTTTAAATAAGTCCCTATGGACCAACTGTCTCCTGTCCCATCCCAGCCTCCTCCTCCACCTCCACTGGGTGGTGTGTGTGTGTGTGTGGGTTTGAGCCCTTTGAGACATTTTTCTACATATTTACGTATATACCACGTTAGTGTCATTAAACTACAAGAGTATGCTTAGAGGCTATATGAGAGCCACATTTGCCCCAGGAAGAACACAGGATAGAAGATTCTGCGAGCCTGGATTCCTCTGCGACCCCTCAGTGCAGCTCTGTATAAAGGACATCTTTAGGAAAGGATCCAGGGGGAAAATCCCCTCTCTCCTCAAGAGCCAGCCTGCTTCCTCCCTCTCTGGTAGACAGGGCTTTAACCACAGGCTCTTTTCTCCCTTGCTGTCTTCTTCCCGGAAGTGCACAGTGAAATGCCTTCCTGCCGACTATCTTAACCTTGACCTTTAGAACCGTGTGTGTGTGTGTGTGTGTGTGTGTGTGTGTGTCCCCTTGTTTCCTTGGTATGAATATTTATTTCCCTCTTTAACTAGAGTTATTTTTATGCCTTTTGTTCATGCTGCCTCAAACCCCCTTTGCAATGGGTTTTGAAAAGGACACTCTGAAACTCTGCGGCTGGTATGTGGTTAATGGGAACACCTTTCCTGGCCCACATTTTGCCCTTATCTTCCTCCTTTACAGTTAGTGAGAATCAACTGTGCTGAAACTGTAATGCATTTTTAATACAACGATATTAATATTTTTTCAATCTAAGTAATTAATAACACAGCAAGGCCACTTTCCTCCCTGGCCCCGGTGTAGAATGGCACGTCTCTTGCAGTAAACACACAACTGCCCAACAAAGATGAATGGTGGCATGGTTTCACTGTGACAACAGCGAAGCGGAGCTGTGGGCTTTAGCATCTTAAGTCACTTTCCCCAGAGACGAGCACCTGCCTTCAGCGCAGCCAATACAACGTGAGAACAAACATCTGGAATGAAGCATTGGCTAGACTCAAATACTGCATGCCAAGGTGGGTCCATTAAGGCAAATGATGCCTTGGCATGGCTGAAACCATGCTCATTTAACTCACCAGGCATTTCAGAATTTCAGAATTATCAGTAATATTTACAAATTGGGAGCTTCCACAAAAGAAGGTGCATTTCTGGCCTCTGCTGACATGGCTGGAGTCAGCCCATACGTGCACCGGCTGGACTTCAGGCCCATCCCCGGGAGCCCACACGGCAGGCATCCCACACCCTGGGAGTTGTGTCATTGGCTGGGAACATTCACTGGCACCTCTGCAGAGAAAAAGCATGGCTGCTTTCTTCCTCGCTGTTTGCCCGGAAGTGCTGGCTCCAGAACAGGAAGGAGCCAGGGGTTTAGTGTTTGTCTTCCTGACTCACTGTTTTTATCCCAACTGTCAGTCTATCGAGGTATGGAGAGCTACTGGGGGTGAGATGCTGTCATCCAGAGAGCTGCCACGCACACTTCAGGACCTGGCTCCAGGGCTGATTCCTCCAGGGAGTCCTTGGCCCTCCCTGTCTCCCTCTCCTTCCTGACTCCAGTTGACTTGAGTCTTCCTCTGGGCTTTCAGGGTTGGGCTTGCAACCTGGCTCTCTGCACCTACTGCTTAGCCAAGTGTCCCCAGACGCCTTCCTTTAAAGAAGTGGTGGGTGATGGGGACACCACCTAGTCCAGCACAGTCACAAGGCGGGCCATCTTAGCTTTCCCCCTGGGATGCCCAGCTTCCATGACATGGCCACCCATCTTCCTGTCCTCCCCAAGAGGCAAGACCTGCAAGGACAGGGGAAAGGGCTATTCCTGTCTGTCCTGAGGGCTTGCTCTGGGGACTAAACTTACAGGGAGTTCTGGTTTCATTGGGGAGTGACCTTCATGGTCTGTTACATGTCCCTTGGGAGGGAGGCCAATGAAAACCATTCTTTGTGATGTGAAATTTAATTTCCTCGAAGGGACAGAAGAAGATGGTAAGACACCGAGACACTGAACAAACACCTACCATATGCCACACTCTGGGAAGACCATGGTGTGCCCCACCCAGCATCACAGACTCAGGATGACAAACAAGGATGGGATCTGATTAGGTCACACATTGGTGGTCCTCTGGCTGGAACCATGCTCATTTAGCTCACTGAGCATTTCAGAATTACAAGTAGTATTTACAAATTGGAACTTCAACATAACATGGTGCATTTCTGGCCTCTCTTGAAAAATGTACGCTATGTTGTAATGCCAGGTTGGCGCTAACATGTTCAATAGTGGCTGCCCTTCTGCAGGGCCTGGCTCTCCAGTGACAACAGTCACTCTATAGAAAGACAGGGCTATGCTGGGCACGGTGGCTCATGCCTATAATCCCAGCACTTTGGGAGGCCGAGGTGGGCAGATCACCTGAGGTCAGGAGTTCGAGACCAGCCTGGCCAACATAGTGAAACCCCATCTCTACAAAAAATACAAAAAAATGTTGCCAGGTGTGGGGGTGCATGCCTGTAGTCCCAGCTACTCAGGAGAGTGAGGCAGGAGAATCACTTGAACCTGCGAGGTGGAGGTGGCAGTGAGCCAAGATTGCGCCACTGCACTCCAGCTGGGCAACAAAGCGAGACTCCATCTCAAAAAAAAAAAAAAAAAAAAAGGCAGGACTGTGAAGTGGGCACCACACTGCCTGGTAGTCATGGGGTCGCCGGCGAGCTGCTCTGCCTTTCTGTGTCTCAGTTTCCCCATCCATAACATGAAGCTGGTAACTGCAGCAACTGTCTCATAAGACCGTGGTGCAGAATAAATGAGCTGATTTATGCAAAGTGCTTTAAATACCGCTTGCCACATATGCAAGAAACAGGAGCTACCCTTATGTCTTGTAGCTAATGTACCACGCCTAAATGTATAGACCCGTCGAGGCTGGCCGCTCTGGCTGGCATGGCTCAGAGACACGGCTCCTGCAGAGCCCAGTGCAACAGTCCCCCTGCTTCTGGCAGAGGCTGGCAGCAGGCACAGGAGGAACCGCATGTATTCTGAAGACAAAACTCTGCTAAGTTTGGGGTGAGGCCCTGGCATGCAATTCTTGCGATTTTATTCAATGCAGCCCATACTGTATGGGGGTTTTGGGGGGCTATCATGGCCTGTGTGGGATGCAAAGGAAGCAAGCCAGGGTCCTCATCTTGAAGAGTTCACAGCCAGCTGTAGGTGAAGGGGTCACATGCTCACATGCTAGTGGCACCGCAGCCGTGGGGGTCTGTGAGCTGAAGGACACATACCTCCAAGTCCAGAGGAAGCAGGGACCACTCAGCTTTAGCCAGTGGGTGAAAGAGAGGGAATATTCCCAGGCCCTCAAAAGCCAATTTCCAAATGCTGTCATCAGACAATCTGTAAGCTGTAAACACGGTGAGGACCAAGTGGAACACATCTACAGGGTGGATTTGGCCAGGGGTGCCTGTTTGTACATCAGAAACTCAGGACCCTAAGGAACACCCTCAGGAAGCAGGGACTTGATGCCAGGAAAGGTGTGGCTGGAGAACCCCAGAAGGGGCCTAAGGCAGGCTTAGGGTGATGGGGAGGCTTGTGGGTGAAGTCAGGCTTAAGCAGAACCTGAATGTTTTGAAAGGCAGGTTTGTAACAAGACGGGTCAGGTATTCCAGGCTCTGGGGATGGCAGGAACTAAGGCAGAGAGGAGAGAAGGGTTTTATGGGGGCCAGCGGGAGGTCAAAGCTGTGTGAGCATGAAGGAGTCAGACAGCCAGATCCTGGGGTCAGGAAGTGGAAGAAGTCACCAATTCAAACACATTCAGGGTCCGGGCAAGTCCCGCAAATGAGACAGGCAATGGGGTGAAAGGACCATTGTGTCGCCGTGACTCAGCTCCACTGAAGCTTCCAGGTGTAAATGTGGCATCTTCTAGTTTCTCAAGAAAAGCAAAAGAACTTCCTGTTTTCATGCAAAACCTCCCAATTTAAAAATGTTGGCCATTAATTCAAAGAATTTGGAAAACATAACGTGATCCAGAGGAAGTCTACCTGTGAGCTGCATCTATCACTGGAGCACAGCCTCTGTGTCCAGACTTCTTCCCAGGATGCTCTGGGAGGCACGTGATGACAGTGGCCATGGCTGCTCCCCTGAGGCATTCGGCAGCTGGGAGGCTTGACGCTCGTCCCCTTCACTGCAGGGTCCCTGGGCCTTCCCTGCCTGGGCATGAGCTTGCAGGGGTGGGCAGGGTGTCAGTGCTGATTCCCAGCACAACGCCTGGGCTTGGGGCAACTGACAAACCTCTGCTGATGAGAGGAGGGGCTCAACCTATGAGCAGTGGAGGGGAGGATGGGGACACACGGCAATGAGGCATTGTGCAGCAACAGGCAGAAGGGGAAGGGCGAGCTGGATTGGGAAGAAGACTGGTTTTGGAAATAGAACTGGTAGGATTTAGAGATGCCTGACAGTGAGGGACAAAGGGAAGTCAGAGGATCAAAGTTGTGAGCCAAGAGCTGGCGTGGACAGAAAATGGAAGTGGGGAAGGAAGCCTGGCGTAGGTGGACAGATGGGGAGGGTTTGGGTGTGCCGAGTGGGAGAAGTGTGCACTTGCAGTAAGAAAGGCCAGGAATAGCGATCCAGTGGTCAGGCCTGCAGCTTTGATCTGTGGTTAAGTGTCAAGTAAGGTTTAAGTTTGGGAGCTGATGAATAAATTCAACAGCATGTGACTCCTATGTTCTCAGAGAAAAAGAAAAAGGTCCTAGGTTGGGTATGATTTTCTATCTTCTCTGGTGATTTTTCCTTCTTTGAGAGGCAGCATTTCAATTTCTCATTGAAGATCCAGCCTTCTCTTAATCTCACCTCATGTGGATAATGTGGGCCTCCCCCAGGGAGCAATGCAGGCCTGACCAATGGGCGCTAGATGGCAGCTTCCATGAGGGCAGTCTCTTTCTGTGGGGACTGATGTAATGAACATGAACCTGACACCACTGGGGGCTCCCATGTGGAACCTGAGGACGAGGCCAGCACAGAGGAGAAGAGAGGTAAGTGATGGATGGAGGCAGATTCCTGATGACATCACGTGAACCCCTGGATGCCACCATACCTAAAGCCAGCCACCCAGCGTCTTCTGTTACAGAAGCCAAAGACTTCTATTTTGTGCTTAACCCGATTTTAATTGGGTTTTATGCCCTTTGCTACCAAGAGAATCCTGGCTGATAAAAATAGCCCTGCTACTGAGAACTCCAATCAGCAGGCTCAGCTACTGAATCAGTCCCGGCCAAGGCTGGCAGGAGGCAGGTGAAAAGCTCTACCCTCCAGGTGGTCTGTGATGTCTCCTGCTGCACCAGTCAGCACCTACACCTGGGTGAACAGCCCTCTCCTGCCCAGGTGTCTGCCTGCTTCCAGCTGCAGCCTGCCCACCTGGTCTGCGCAGCATAGGACATGGGTCTCAGCTTCTCAGCTTCCATGCCGGTTCTGCGTCTACTTTCATTCTTGCTAGGAGCAGACCCTGGCTCAAAATCCCTATGTTCTTGTGGGGCCACTCTCTTTAAAGGCTGAAATTGGCTGGGCCCAGTGGCTCACGCCTGTAAGTCCCAGGACTTTGGGAGGCAGAGGCAGGTGGATCACTGGGGTCAGGAGTTTGAGACCAACTTGGCCAACACTGTAAAACCCATCTCTATTAAACATATGAAAATTAGCTGGGCATGGTGGCTCGTGCCTGTAGTCCCGGCTACTCGGCAAGTCGACGCAGGAGAATTGCTTGAATCCGGGAGGGTGGAGTTTGCGGTGAGCTGAGATTGCGCCACTGCATTCCAGCCTGGCTAACAGTGTGAGACTCTGTCTCTAAATATATAAACAAATAAATCAAGGCTGAATTCTCTGTTCACCTCTCCTTCCCCTGCTGGCTAAGGACCTACTTTAAAGCTGACCCTCTCACGGCTACCTTGCCTATACCTACCTGAGTGAGGACTCTGCCCACAGCCTGTACTCACTGCATCCCACCCAACGGAAAGTGCCCTCTGGTCACTGGCAGTGGCCTAGACCAAGCCTGAGGTCCACAGCTCAGGAAGCCTTCCCATGCAGTGCAGTCAGTCCCCTTTCCACCAGTTGCCCTGCTAAGACACCCGCCACACTTCCCTGGCACCATGGTGCCCAGACCCTGCCATGGGGCAGAGCCGTCAGGCTGCACTGACTCAGGTGACCAAATGAAGGTTACATCTTTGACTTCCAAGTCATTGCCACGTTTGGTCTTGGTTTGTATGAGGATCCAAACAAACCAGTGGAAAAGCAACAATTCTGAGAGAATTAGGCGTGTTCAAACAGGAAGTGGGTGTCAGAGCATGATGATTATGGCCAGGCACGATAGTGGCATCAAGGTTACAGAAAAAAACACCTTTTTTGTTAGAGATGCACACTGAAGAATTTATGAATGAAATAGTGTGATGGCCACAATTTACTTTCAAATGTTAGGGGGATACGTGAAACAACAATAGCAGAATGTTGATGATTACTGAAGCCAGTGATGAATACATGCCTCATTACTGAACTAATCTCTTCACTTTTACATTTAGTTGAAAACTTCTTCCAAGAAAACGACATTGGTGCAAATCCAAATATTGTCACAGGATGAGCTGAGTCCACCCAAAGTACACCCCAAAAGCACTGACGCCCTCATCCAAGCCACCACCATCTTTAGCTAGACAGTTCTTAGCGAGACTAAGCCTTGAGCCTCCTCTCTGGGCTCCCTCTGCCCCTGATCCATTCTCCACATCAAGCAGAGTAGTCTTTTTTCTCAATCAAGACCGGGCGTGGTGGCTCACGCCTGTGATCCCAACACTTAGGGAAGCTGAGGCAGGAGAATGACTGGAGGCCGAGAGTTTGAGACCAGCCTATCTCTACAAAAAATAAAAATGAGCTGTGTGTGGTATGTACACCTGGAGTCCCAGCGACTTGGGAGGCTGAGGTCAGGGAAACGCTTGAGCCCAGGTTGGAGTGAGCTATGATCACACCACTGTACTCCAGCCTGGGCAACAGAGAGAGAATGTCTGGAAAAAAAAAATGTCCTCCACCAGATCACGTCACCCTGCTCACAGGCCTCCAGTGATGACACTAACAGCTGAGCCCTGTATAGAGGGCAGGAGGCCAGGAATGATTCAGAGCTCTTGACACGCATTTACTGGACAATATCCCATGTTTCAGGGAAAGCTGAGCTGTAGAGATGTGAGGTAGCCTGCCCAAGGCCACACAGTCTCAGGTGGGCTGGCTCCAACCACACTATATTCTGCTCATCACTGAATCAAATGCAAACCTGCTGGCCCACAGGATTTGGTCCCCAACTCCCTCTGGGACCTCCCTTGACACTCCTTGTTCCCCATGCTCCAGCCACTTGGTGAAACCACAGTCCTTGAACTCCTGCCTCAGGGCCTTTGCTCCTGCTGTGCCCTGCGGGGAATGCCCTTCCACAGATGCCCCATGGCTACTCCTGGTCATCACTGAGCTCGGGGAAGGCCTCTGGCCACCTGGCTCAAGGCAGCCCAGCCTCCTCCTCCCCATGGCCCTCACTCACCGTCCTGTTTTATTGTCTTCGGAACACTCAGTGTGACCTGAAATGTTGTTTGTTGTGTCCTTGTTTACTGTCCCCTCCCCAACAGAAGGGACAGGCCTTGTCTACCTGTTCACCACTGCACCCTCAGCACTGAGACTCATGTAGTCCCCTATGTAGTCACCAGCCACGTGTGGCTACTTCAAATTCAAATTAATGAATTACGGCGTAAAGCGCAGTCAGTGTCTCAGTGCACTAGCTACTTGCAAAGTCCTCAACGGCCACCTGTGTCTGGTGGTTATGTACCCTACAGGGCAGGTACAGGACGTTTCTATCATCGGGGAAATTTCTACAAGCAGCGGTGGCCTATGCCAGCGGTCCCAGACTTTTGGGCACAGCGACTGGTTTTGTGGAAGACAGTTTTTCCGTGGATGGTGGGAGGGGTGGGGATGGTTTCAGGATGAAACTGTTCCCCCTCAGATCATCAGGCATTAGATTCTCATAAGGAGCATGCAACCTAGATCCTTCCCACGCGCAGGTCCCAACAGGGTTCCCATGCCTATGAGAATCTCACGCTGCTGATCTGACAGGAGGCGGAGTTCAGGCGGCAATGCTCGCACATCTGGTCCTCAACTCCTGCTGTGTGGCCTGGTCCTAACAGACTGGTACCAGCCTGTGGCCTGGGCGCTGGGGACCCCTGGCCTAGGCCACATGACGTGTCACAGAAATATGCCCCTGGGGAAATGCACTGCAGCATTCATTTATTCAAAAACAACGTAATGAGTGCCTTTCTGAATATAATCTATACCTGGGTGCCCATCCTGCCTGGATGCTCGCTGCTGTCTTACTCCCTGGTGTGACCAGGCTGTAGGCGGCACGTGCAGGGTGACGCTGTGGGTGATGATGGGGACTGTGCGCCTAGTTGTCCTGTCACATATAACTAATATGACTGTTATAAAGGCAAACAGCTGGGCCATGGGGAGCTGCTGGAAGCCACTTTCTGGGTGAGTTATCACCTACCAGAGAAGGGAGGCTATCGGTTTCTTTCTCCCGGCAGATGCCACTCTGCAGGAGAAGCAGTGCCGTGAAAAACCAGAGAAAGACAAGCGGACCTCAAATCCCCCTCCCCGGCTTTGTCTCTTACAACCTGCTAGCTGGGCAAGTCGCTTCATCTGGGGAACACCCGAAGATGCGACACACATATTATCACATCCTCCTGAGGCCACGGCAGACGTCGCCGATCAATCATCGCACCCTTTCCTCCATGAACCAGAAAGAAGGTTCCAGATCTTCCTCAGGACAGCACTCCAGCAAGCTGTTTCCCGGCAGAGTTGGCAAAGAGACACTGTCTATTTGCTATGTGGGATCTCACTGTCCTAAGTTCTGGCATCTTCATCTGTGTGATGGGAAACACCAGCACCTGCCTCATAGGATCACTGGGGGTTAATTGAGATGATTCATTTGTTCGGTTATTTGTTCATGCATCACATATTTACTGAGTGCCCACGGGGTGCCTCATGCGTGCCTGATACCCGAGGCGTTCAGTAAATGACAGCTGTCACAAGTAGAGACGTCTGTGAGCTGCCTTCTGCGCACTGCCGTGGTGGCGGTGAGCCTCCACGTCCTCACTTTGCCTCTCCCATCCCTCTCCTCTGGGCCAGCTGACACTTACAGTATCAACTAGAGAGGGAAACAGAGCCCCTACATGCTAGCATAGGATTTTATAGGCCACACATTTCCCAATAAAAGAGGCTCCCTTTTTCTAGCCCCTTCTTTTCTTCCACTCTAAATAAGCCTGGGTTGGATTAGCTTCCCGAATTTCACTTTTCTTCTTCAGATTCCCATACACAAAACACTGTATTAACAAGCCATGTCTACCAGGCCAAGTTATATTTCCTATAAACTCTCATTTTATCTCCTCTAAAACACACAGTAATAGCATCCCCTGGAGAATATGAAATCAAACCAACCTGCAGCTGCATGTGTTTGCGCTTTCCTGCTCCTGGTAAATTCTGGCAACAGATGGGTGTGTGTTACATAAGCCATGCTCTGGCAGGAACCGCAGTCCTCCACACTCCACCCTGGGTGTGGAAAGACCTCGGCTCTCGAATCCCCACAGCCAACAGCCAGCTCCCCAAGCACCCGCGACGACACCCCATGCTCCTGCGGGATTCTTAATACCCTGTGCCTTTCTAAACAATTCTACAAGCACAAGGAAGGCTGAGCAAAGGTTAAAGAAGAAAAGCAGGCCCTGGGCAAAAGGGATGAAGCTTATCTTTGTTGTAATCCTGCACATAAAATCTGCTTTCCCTGCCCTGAGATATATATACCTCGACAGGGCTGAGCTGCAGGGCACAGGCACGGGCGACCACCACTGTTCCACTGCCCATTCCAGAACACGGTGCCGACGGCCACCTGCCAGGAAGTACTGGGTGGGACTAGGAATGAGTGAACCTGGCCCCAGATGCTCACAGTGTGCTGTGGCTATGTGGGCTGGGGCTGTATTCCAGGGTCTAAGGGGTCAGCTTCTGTGCCCTCAAAAGGCCAGGGCTGGCAAGTGGAGAAGGGGAGGCCAACATGCCCAGAGAAATTTCCTCACTGATCCCAGTGGCTTGGACTTCTTTTTCGCAAATTTAAACTTCAGATGTTTAGAAAAAAAAAACTCAAAATCAGAAATCAGAGAAAGCTCTGGGCAGCACTGTGCATACACACAGCCGGCCAGGGCTGCCCGGCCTGTTGGTTTTCAGATTCCAGGTGCCTTGCAATTGACAGGCGCTTGGGATATGATCACTAGGTGGATGGACGGCTGGTAGGTGGCAGAACTAGTGGGAAGAAGCTCAGGAAGGGAGGACAGGAAGGAGGGAGGGAAGGAGAGGGAGGACTGCCTCTACAGGACTAGGCTCCCAGCTCTGCCTCCAACCAGCCGTGGTGTCCTACAAGCCACCTAGCCTCACCTATCCTCCCATCCAGATATCAACAAGGATAATACAACTGCTTACGGATTATTGGGAAAAGGCGCTCATTCATTCATTCACCAACCATGTATTTCTCCTTTCACTAGAGCAGGGGTGGTGATGACTCAGGTCCTACTCTCAAGGGGTCCATGGTGCCCTGGGAAAGCAGCCATAAATTCCGGACAGGAGATGGTGGAACACATTCATGAGGTCCCAGAGATGTGCAAGGGGCAGGGGGCAAGGGGCAGGGGGCAGGGTTGGCTTCCTGGAGAAAGTGATGTCTGGGTTTCCAGGAATATGAGGCAGAGACGGGCATTCTGAGTTGAGTGAGATAGGGATGTGGAGGCAGGGATGAAGCTATCACTATCATGGTGAGGGGTGGAAATCCAGGGCAGCCTGCATTTTGGAGGGCACTGTGCAAAGGCCAGATATTGACAGGAGGGAGCCAGGGCCAGGCATGAGGGGATTAGGAGGCTCTGATGTCACACTCAGGGGGTTGACCTTGATGCTCTGGGCCAAGGAGACGCTCTGAGGGTTTGAAGCAGCAGAGACATGTGATTGGATCTCCCTGGTGGCTGCTGGAGACAGACTGGAGGGCTGGGCGCACTGCAAGTGACAGCGATTAAGAGGGTGTGTTCCTTCACGCCTCCATGACTGTGAACAAGCCGGGCCTCCACCCAGGACGCACTGTCTCCTTTCCTGCCTCGGCTGACTGCTGCTGTCTCTTGCCATTGCAGCTCAGGTGTGTGTTCCTTCAAGAACCTTCCCTGATCTCTCCCAGCCTGAAGTGGGATCCTTTCTCCACACTCCACGCAGTCTGGGGCAGGCTAGTTCCAGCCCAAAGACGAGTTTTGTTTGAATTGTGTGGTGGTTTAAAAAGAACCTAAATTAGCTACTGACATTTACAAATAAGGAAGGCTCATATCAAAACTCAGATATCCAGCTCACCGGGCATGTTGGGAAGAGCTAGCAGAACTGGCTGGTATTCTACAAAGCAACCCTAGAGTGGCTTCTCTTTCCCTAGGGCACAGGTTTGCCAGTCTACCGTAGTCTCCACCACGCCCTAATGTCCCTAGCAAGACTGAAGGTGAGGCTCCGTTCCTATTTATAATCTCACTTGAACTACTGCTTCCCTTACAGATTTGGAAGTACAACTCTTTCCGCCTATGCCGACCATAAGAGGGCAGATAGGCCAAGTGAGTTCCTGTCCTTCCTCAATATTTAGTTCTCTGATGGAACTATGAGTGCATGAAAAACAGCCCAGAGAAGGAAGGACAGGGTGTGGGCGCAGGCAGACAGTGTGAGGTTAAAAAGGGGGGCATGGATCCTGTAATTGGAGGGGGTGGGTCCAAAGGTAGCAAGTTTCTCAATTGATCACAGTCAGTTACAGATCTAACTCCTTTTTCTATTCTATCGCCCCTTCTCATTACTGTACTTGACTAGTCTTTAAAAAAATAAACAATAGAACCAGAGGGGTACAACAGCCAGAGGTTAAGAGAAACAGAAAGACTGGCGCACCTGGGAGCTGACTAGACCACAGAATCCCAGGCCCTGCCCCACACCTGCTGAATTAGAACCTGCCTTTTAGCAAGATCCTGCAGATGAGTCATTGCAAATTAACATTTGAAAAGCGACGGCTAAGAGAACAAGCCTGGAGTCCAGTGCAGGGGTTCACGCTCTCACTCTCACACTGACTGGCTGTGTGACTTGGGGCAAGTTACATAACCTCTCTGTGTCTGTTTCCTTATCTGTCAAACTGAGTCTCGGCTTGTATTTTTCCAGTTCCCCCAAGGGGGGCCCTGATACCACCTCCCGACCCCAGAGCCCGAAGCTCTGTGGGGACTGTGAGAATGCAGTGTGAACCTCCAGCAGACTACTGCTGCGCACACAGGGTAGCAGGGCCTCCGTGTATCCATTTTGTAACTTCAGGAACCAGGCTATTGACGAACTGCCAAGCGCTTCCATCAACCCAGTGCCCAGTGGGGAACCAGCGCCTGTTACTTACGCCATCAGCCGTCCAGTAATTCCGAACCTTGATCTTGGCCAGACCGAAGTCCCCCAGCTGCCTTGTATTTCGAATAACAAAAAACAGCTGGAGTGGTGAGTGGAAGGGGCAGGTCCACAGGGAGGAGTCTTTCTTGCCCTAGAAGGCCAGCAAGAGAGGGAAGTCATTAGGCACATTTCTGCCTCCCCCCTAAAGTAAAATGGCAGTGGCTCTTTGGCTCACAGAAGCCAGGAGAGGCCTGGTAAGGTCTCAGGGCAGGCAGCTAGGCCACCCCGTTGCCATCACCCAGGCCAGGGACTCAGATCACCCCGTCTGGACAGCACGTCACAGCAGACTGCTGACCCCGTCCCCCGTCCGCCCTCCTGCCCCCGCACAAAGCTGCCACAAGGACCCCTCTGATATGCCAACCAGATGGAATTTAAAATGCAGCGGGCTTTATTTTAATCAACTTAATCGGCTTTGAGGAGAGCTGGGGGAGGGGAAAGACACTAGATAGAAAGACGGGAAGCTATTTGATTAACCTGGCAAACAGAGCCTTTGATTTTCTTTTGTAAAACCTTGCCGAATTTTTAAAATTTTAAAATAGAAAAGAAAGCAAGCCACTGGCTCGGGCATTGGTTGGGCCAGGGCCAGGGAACCGAGCTCTGGGATTTATTCTGTTCCTTTCAGGGTTTCCAAGCTTGGGGGCCTCGGTTTGCCGTCTCTGCCCGACGGAGGCCCCAGGGGCAGGAGAACAGGGACGCCTTGCTGTCATTCTCATTCACACTGACAAAACTGCATGTCATGAATGCTTTGGGTGCAGATGGAAGAGCCACACCAGGGCACTTTGCTCAGCCCCAGCTGCCTCCACAGGCTTTCGGCAATACCTATTCATTCTCTGTCGGAACAAAACTCACAGCTGCTCCCAAACGTGTCCACGCTGGCTCAACCTGGTGCCTTGGCACAAACTGGGCCTTTGCTTGCTTGCAATCCTCTCCCTAACCTTCTCATCCTGGGGAGTTCAGCTAAATCCAGGTGCCCATGGCTCCTTGCAGTCCCCAAGCGTGGTACCTACCTCGGTGTCCCACGATCATCTCTTTTCATGTCCATGTCATGCCCCCATTCAGCCGTGCGCTCAAGGGAAGGGGTCATGTCTAGTTCATTCCAGAACCCTTAGCATACAGCCCAGTTAGCACATGGCAGATGCAAAAAAAAACAAAAACAAAAAAACCCAAAACCCTTCGTGTAATAAATAAGTGAATGCATACATGGAATATGCCTCCTAATATCTGCCCTTTCATTAAAGCATTAAGAAGAGACTATAGGCCTGGGTGTGGTGGCTCTAGTCTGTAATCCCAGAACTCTGGGAGGCCAAGTGGGTGGATCACCTGAGGTCAGGAGTTCGAGACCAGCCTGGCCAACATGTCGAAACCCTGTCTCTACTAAAAATATGAAAATTAGCCAGGTATGGTGGTGCACGCCTATAATCCCAACTACTCGGGAGGCTGAGACAGGAGAATCACTTGAACCCGAGAGGTGGAGGTTGCAGTGAACTGAGATTGTGCCACTGAACTCCAGCCTGGTGACAGAGCAAGACTCCGTCTCAAAAAAAAATAAAGAGAAGAGACTAAGCTGGATCTGGCTTGCAGAAGTATTTGTTTAGTTAATGCAATGTGAAAAAAAAAAAAAAAAAAGCAAAGACAAATTGATTGTCAACATTTAAAAAGGGGGTGATTCAGAGAGATACAGTGGCTCATGCCATTAATCCCAGTGATTTGGGAGGCTGAAGCAGGAGGATCACTTGAGGCCAGGAGTTAGGGACCAGCCTAAGCAATACAGAGAGACCTTGAATCTACAAAAATTTTTTAAAAATTAGCAGGGTGTGGTAGCGTTTGCCTGTAGTCCTGGCTACTCTCGGGAGTCTGAGGTGGGAGGATCGCTTGAACCCAGGAGTTTGGAACCACTGCACTGTAGCCTGGGCCACATAGTGAGATCCTGTCTCTAAGAAAAAAACATGGGGGCCAGGTGCAGCGACTCATGCCTGTAATCCCAGCACTTTGGAGGTCAAGGTGAGCAGATCATCTGAGGGCAAGAGTTCGAGACCAGCCTGGTCAATGTGGTAAAACCCCGTCTCTACTAAAAGAAAAAAAAAATACAAAACGTAGCTGAATGTGGTGGCACATGCCTGTAATTCCAGCTACTCGGCAGGCTGAGGCAGGAGGATTGCATGAACCTGGAAGGTAGAGGTTGCAGTGAGCCAACATCGCACCACTGCACTCCAGCCTGGATGATGGAGTAAGACTCTGTCTCAAAAAAAAGGTGAGGGGGGAGATTTCTCCCAACAGCCATGTTTCTGACCCCTCTGCAGACTCAGAAGAAATGGCAGCTCAGGGGCCCTAATGGCTGTTGCCTGGAGCCAAGTGTGCCACCCTGAAACTTACTGTTCCCCAGGGCTCCCAGGTCCCACCACTCCCTACTGCTTCAAATCCACCTCAATTCCCTCTCAAGCCTCTGCCTGACCCCTGCAGGCGCTGAGTCTGCGGTCCAGCAGCAACAGCAAGTCCCATCTGCCAATAGGCAACCTCTGCGGGCCTGACACTGGCTAAGTTGCCCCTTTTTATCTCAAAGGGGCATCACCCCGCATTTGAGAACATCTCAACAGTCACCAGGAACGTGCCTGCTACTTGACAGAGCCAGGGAGGGAGGATTGGCTGATCTGGGGTTTTATAGGCCCCCAGGAGATGGGAGGCCCAGGCGCCAGCTGCGGTGGAGGACAAAGGGGGCTTGTTTCCGTGACAATGGTGCCTTTCAGGAGGGAGGAGGCAGCTTTTGTTAAGAAGGAACGATGAGTTCAAGGGGTTCTGAGTTATTCTGGCAAGTTTCTCCAGCTCGACAAGAACTTGTAGTGCTCTGGGCAGCTGTGAGGGGTCAGGAAACCACATCCCCAAATCCAGTGGGGGAGTCACATTCCTTTGCTGAGTGGGGGCCTCAAATGGGGCACTGTGGCTGCCTGACAAAGGAAGAGACTGATGGCTGACCCTTAGATGTGGGCGAGGGGGACTGTAATTGATTTCCCTTCACATGTCTGTCAGCGGGAGGAATAACAGGAGGGAGGAGTGGGAATTGTGGTGTTCAGAGTCAAAGAACATTAACCTGCGGATAACTCTGGGTCTCATTAGCTACCCAGCCTTCTGATGTTTCCTCTCCACACACAGGATCTCGGAGAGAAAGGCTGATGGGAAGCTGCCCAGAGCTGAGCTATTACATGCTGGGCAAACCCCTTGGTGCCAGGGCAGGAGGCAGAGCATCTGCAGCTCCTCCCTCCCCATCCCGGGGGTAAGGAAGACAGCAGAATGGGAACTTGGGCGCCTTCAAGCTGCTGTTACCGCCCTTGGTTCTGTGGAAACCCCAGGAGGCAGACATTGCTGTAACGCATGTGCTACCAACAAAAACAGGCCAAAGCTCAGGGAGGGGAGGGATCGCCTAAGGTTGCTCAGTGCCCACGTGGTGGAGTGAGGATCCAAACCTCCATTTTTCATGCCTTAATTCATTCGGTCTTGGGCTTCCCCCAGAAGCAGACCCTGAGGCAAGGATCAACGGGTAAGTAGTTTATTTAGACAGAGCAGAAAATATCAGCAGGAGGGTGGGGAAGTGAGACAAGGCAGGGAAGGTGGGCAACTGGAGCTGAATCCCTCTGGGGAATCTGGGAGCCAGGGTGGAACAGGCCTCAGAGTGACTGCACCCAGGGGGCCAGGGAGCTGGGGTATTTATACCCCTGGGGTATACCCCTGGGGTATAAATACCCCAGCTCCCACCAATGTTGATTGAGTGCTGCTCCTGGCAGTGGGGAGTGGGGGTGCTCAATTTCTCTCTGCATGGGAGGCAAAGTGGGCCCTGGAGGCCACAAAAAGAATCCTCCAAGAAAGAAATCTCAATGCTGCCATTCAGAAAAGCAGTCAGTGTTTCCTGAGGTGCTAGGGCAAGGGATGGGAGCAGCACTGACACATCTACTCCATAACTTGCCCAACAAACACTGTGCAGGGTCCCTCCTGGGGTGCCGACACTGAGCAGGGGAACCTGACCCGCCAGGCCCTAGCAGCTCTGTGCTATGAGGGAAGGCAAACAGGTAATGTTTCCAAGAAATAAAATCAAGCAGGGACACATTCCAGGAAAAAAATAAGAGAGAATTATTCATGGCTCATGGAACAGCTACTTTCAAATGGATGGTTAGAGAAGGCTTCTCTGAGGAGGTAACTCCTAAACCAAAGGTGCCTTTTTAACTCCGGCGTGAACATCACACTGAATAGCAACCCGCCGGGAGATACTGCACTGCCCTCAGAAGCAGCTCCAATTTAATAAACCACTGCATTGAAAAGGAACAAACCATTGACACTCACAACAATCTGGAAGGATGTCAAGGGCATTACGCCGAGTAAAAAAAGCGAGTCTCAGAAAGGCTACCAACTTTGGCGGTGACATAAATGCTAAATAAATGGTATGACTGCATTTACATAGCATTCTTGAAACCGCAAAAGTATGTAGAGGAACAGCTCGGTGGTTTCTCTTGTCAGGACTGGGCATGGGGACGTGTGGCTGTGCAGGAGGAGCCCAAGGGAGCTCCTTGGTGTGATGGAACTGGTCTGTATCTCACTGTCTGTGTCTTTAGAAAGAAATCTACATACGTGATAAAACTGCATAGAACTATACACACGTACATACAAGTATGCTATCCCAACGTAAAGGTCTGGTTTTGATAATGTACTACAGTTACAGAAAATTTACCACTGGGGAAAGCTGGGGAATGGTGTATGACATTTCTCTGTCCTTTTTTTCTTTTTTAATTGAGATACAATTCATATAGCATAAAATTTGCCATTTTAAAGCATTCAGTTCCGTGGTGCTTTTGTATATTCACAAGGTTGTGCAAACATTACCACTATTTCCTTCCAATACATTTTTACCACCACCCCCAAAAGATACCCACTTTATGAGCAGTCTCTCCTCATGCCTGCCTCCTCCCGGCCTCTGGCAATGACTAACCTAGTTTTTGTCTTCAGATGTGCCTATTCTGGACATTACATATACATGGAGTTATATACTATACAGCCTTCTGTGTCTGGCTTCTTTCACTTGGCATAATGTTTTCAAGGTTCATCCAGGTCGTATCGTGTAGCAATACTTCGTCCCTTTTTAGAGCTGAATAATATTCCATGTTGTAGAAATACTATATTTTCTTTATTCATCCGTTGATGTACATCTGGCTGTTTCTACCACTTTTGGCTATTACGAACAATGCTGCTGTGAACATGCAGGCACAAGTTTTTTTTTAATGAACATATGTTTTTAGTTAGCTATGACTGCATCCCCGTTCGCCAGCCTGGGTAACAGAGCAAGACCCTGTCTCTAAAAAACTAATAATAATATCAAAGTCTGAGATGGCCAGGAGAGAGCCAAGAGGTGTCAGGCAGGAAGCTGCCATTCATGTCAGGAACTCAGAGGAGCAGGCAGGGCTAGGTGTACAAATCCGGAGTCGTTTGAGGCCTTGGGCTGAGATGCCACCAGTGAGAGAGGTGGTGCGGGCACAGACGGGAGGAATTTCCGCAGAGGCTGGGGCACTCTCACATCTGAATACCCCAATTCACCTCCACTGAAGCATTTTCTCTTTCAAACCCAGCTTCCGCTTCCAGATACCTCAGCTGTCAGGCGGGCCCCATCAGCTATGCTGCATGGCAGATGCCTCTTCCTCACGTCCTCTTACTCTTGTTTTTCCTCATTGATAAAAGGGGGAGAGTCATCCCAAGGTTCCTGTGAGGGTTAAATGAGGCCATGCGCCAGGCTGTGGCTGGCACGCGCCGGTGTCATTGGATGGTTCTGAGAGGCACTGTGTTCCTGTAGCCCCGGGCCTGGGACCCAGGATGAGGGATGCCCCGAATCAGGGAAGTATGGGGAATCCAGCCTTCCTGCAGATGAGCCCAGAGCCCCAGCAGCCCAGGGGGACACAGCTGCCTCATGTCCCAATCACAGGGCCAAAAAATAAAAACCTCAAATCCACCAAAACCATGGGCCATCACATGGCAAAGCGTCCCAGCCTCTGCTGCACAGAAGGAAGGGACAGCAATCATCAGAATTGGTCCCCATCAAATCCAATGATGCTTTTTATCGCCCCTGGTGTGCTCTGTTCTGGAGAGCACGCTTCCAAAACGCCACTGCTTCTGCAAGAGGGGGGCAGGGGAGAGGTGGTGAGGGTGGACCAAGCCCCAGCAGCAAGCATGGGAGCCTACAGACTTGAATCTGGAGGCAGAACAGGGCCAGGCCAGGCCACAGCACCCAGGCAGCCATTACCCACAGCCAAGGGACCGTCTTTTGAGGGCTGAGGTCACAGAGCGCTGATCTAGAAGGGGACTCAGACCTCCCCAGGCCAGCCCTGGGGACGGTTGCTGCTTCTTGACTACCTATCAACCAGCCTGCCTTTCTTTTTGTGGCGATCTTGAATTTCTTTATTTTTATTTGTGACATATATGACACATTTCCCAAGCAATCGTGAACTCCTTCAGGGAGAATCCCTTCCTGCCCTGCTGGGGCATGTTGGTGGAAGTGGCATCAAGGTGCCCTGCCTTAGTTGGGCTGGTCCATCAGCCTTCCTCTCCTGAGACTGTTTCCAGTAGAGAGTCGCGAGGACAAATCAAGCGGCCTACGAACGCTGCCACGGCATCTCCATAAATGGCTGCTGCATGAACGAAGTGAATGAAGCTTTATGCTTTTCTCCATCTTCCCTTCTCATTTGTTTTCTTTTTTTTGAGACAGAGTGCAATGGCACGATCTTGGCTCACCGCAACCTCCGCCTCCTGGGTTCAGGCAATTCTCCTGCCTCAGCCTCCTGAGTAGCTGGGATTACAGGCACGCACCACCATGCCCAGCTAATGTTTTGTAGTTTTAGTAGAGACGGGGTTTCACCATGTTGACCAGGATGGTCTCGATCTCCTGACCTCGTGATCCACCCGCCTCGGCCTCCCACAGTGCTGGGATTACAGGCGTGAACCACCGTGCCCGGCTTCCCTTCTCATTTGTTCCCTTTCCCGAACGCAGCCCACAGCCTTGAGTCAGGACCCAGTTGAGGACGTAAGTCAGTCATGGTTTTGGGTGTCATGGAAGTGACCACTCACACGAAGGCCAAATCAGTCAACTCTAAGTAGGATGGCATGATCTCCCCAGAACCTCAAGTCCAAGAGGAGAATCTTTCCAGAAGAACCTCACATCCTCCTGTTCATTACCCACCCCCAAAAGAAGACCACACCCTTGGCGGCCAGCATTCCAGGATGCTCCCTGAAACGCCTGTTCCCACAAGGCCTGTCCTCTCCTGGCCTACATGACAGTGAGTACACTAGCTACTCGAAAGACCTAAAACATATTTACTGTTTAAAAATGTGCTAACTGAGCTAGACTCTGCTTCTGCAGCTGGAAATCTAAGAATCCTAACAGATGATTGACCCAATCTCCCATTTTTTAGCAGGCAGAAAAATCCACTCTCAGAGAAGGCAGGTAAGTTGTCCCAGGCCAGAGTCAAGACCAGAATCTGGGTCTCTAGAATCGGAAATTTCAAAGACTGCTTTTCCTGTTTCCTCTTCTTTAAAATGGGAATAACACTAACTACCTCTCAGTGGTATTAATACCATTAATAATAACAACAATAACGGCAAAGACTGCGCATGGTGGCTCATGCCCATAATCCCAGCACTTTGGGAGGCCAAGGTGGGAGGATGGCTTGAGGCCAGGAGTTTATGACCAGCCCGGGCAACATGGTGAAACCCAGGCTCTATAAAAACATTTACAAAATTAGCCAGATGTAGTACTGTGTGCTTGTAGTCCCAGCTATTTAGGAGGCTGAGGCAGGAGGACAGCTTGAGCCCAGGGGTTTGAGGCTGCAGTGAGCTATGATCACGTAATAACAACAGCATCTTCCCAGGTCTCCCAGGAGATAATTATGAATGATGCTAAGGCCCAGCATAGCAAAGACAACGTGGCTGGCTATTCTGGCTCAGTTTAGCTCACAGCCTCTTGTGTCCAGCTTGTAAGCAGCAGGAAGGAAAAATGCCAGGCCCCTCCCCAATCTTCTTTTTTGTAAATTCTGTGGTTTGTGTTTGTTTATTGAGCCAGAGTCCTGCTCTGTCACTCAGGCTGTAGTGTAGTAGTACAATCTTGGCTCACTGCAACCTCCCCTCCTAGATTCCAACGATTCTCCTGCCTCAGCCTCCCAAGTAGCTGGGACTACAGGTGTGCACCCCCACACTGGCTAATTTTGGTATTTTTAATAGAGATGGGGTTTCACCATGTGGGCCAGACTGGTCTCGAACTCCTGGCCTCAGGTGATCTGCCCGCCTCGGCCTCCCAAAGTGCTGTGATTACAGGCATGAGCCACTGTACCTGGCTCTGTCGGATATTTAAAGGAAAAATACACTCAATGTTTGTGGAGTGTGCACCTAACGACCTTGGGGCGACAGGGTCCTAAGAGGGTGTGGGCAAGGGTCCTGGCCCGGGCTGCCTGATGTGAACTTGGCTCCGCTACCTTCCAGCTGTGTGACCTTGGCCAAGTCACTGCCCTTCTCCACGCTGTAGTTTCTTCAACTACAAAGAACACTCATTGACCTTAATGACCCCTGAGGTCCAGAGTTTGGTGGTGACTGTGGAGAACTGCAAGATGGGTAACAGAGCAGGTGAATTGGCTCCGCTAAGAAAACCCCACAGAGCAGGGGCTGGGAAACAGCTTCGGGAGAGAGTGTCAGGGGCCTCTGCCAGTACCGCTCCCCCAGGCTCCTCCCCAACTTTGCCCAAATGAACAACCCTGGTAGATTCGATTTATTTATTTAGAGACAGAATCTCACTCTGTCACCCAGGCTGGAGTGCAGTGGCACAATCTTGGCTCACTACAACCTCCACCTCCCGGGTTCAGGCGATTCTCCTGGCTCAGCCTGCTGAAGTAGCTGAGACTACAGGCATGCGCCACCACACCCGGCTAATTTTTGTATTATTAGTAGACACGGGGTTTCACCATGTTGGCCAGGCTGGTCTCCAACTCCTGACCTCAAGTGATCCACCCGCCTCGGCCTCCCAAAGTGCTGGGATTACAGGCATGAACCACCATGCCTGGACTGTTTTTGTTTTTGTTTTTGGAAAGAAGGTCTCCCTCTGTTGCTCAGTGTGGAACGCACTGTTGCAATCACAGCTCACTGCAGCCTCAGCCTCCCTGGGCTCAGGAGATCCTCCCACCTCGGCCTCCCAAGTAGCTGGGACTACAGGCATGAGCCATGATGCCTGGCTAATTTTTTGTGTGTTTTTTTGCAGAGACAGGGTTTTGCCTTGTTGCCCACCCTGGTCTTGGACTCCTGACCTCAAATGATCTGCCTGCCTTGACCTCCCAAAGTTCTGGGATTACAGGTGTGAGCCACTGTGCCCGGCCAGATTTTGCTGTTCTTCCCCTCCCTCCACTAATACCCTTAACTCAGACTTATCAAGGACAGAGAAAATGCATAGGAATACAAGCGATCCAGTGCCCCTCGACTCACAGCTAAGTTCCTGTTGACGAGGCGGCCCAGCTCCCCAGGAGTGGCTGTGTTCCGGATATCCACATCGTGGGGCGACACATACAGCTTCGTGTCGTTCAGATCAAAGAACTCGACTTCTGTGAGCCCCACCCACCACGAGTTGCCCCAGTTGGACAGGATCTCCATGGTCACGTAGATGGCATCTTTGATCTCCTCTGCCCTCATTCTCTGTTTGTCCTCAAAGAAGAGAAAAATAACACCAAAGGATTAAGACATGACAGGCTTGAATTCGGCTCCATCTCTGCTACCACTGCCTTCAAAAAGTTAGTTGACCTTCAGGGTCTCAGTCTCTCCATCTGTACTATGAGGATAAGAATGGCACCCACTAGCTATGGTTATCACAGTGATTAAATGAGTTCATTCTGCAAAGCATTCAAAATAGAGTCGCTGTGTACCTGGCACTCTATCAGCATGCTGTTTGAGAGTTTACAAATAAATAAAAATGTTAAAAAGCATTGAATTCTGCCTGAATATTCACACCTCTCCCCCGCTACTCAAGTGTTCAGGACCCAGAAGCTTGTCACAACATCTGCTGAATTGAGTAGGTGTTACGAGCCGAGGCTGGGCACGGTGGCCCATGCCTGTAATCCCAGCATTTTGGGAGGCCAAATTGGGAGGATTCCTGAAGGCCAGGAGTTCAGGATCAGCCTTAAGCAACAAAGTGAGACCCTGGCTTTACAAAATAATTTTTTTTTTTTTTTTTTGAGTCGGAGTTTTACTCTTGTTACCCGGGCTGGAGTGCAATGGCGCAACTCGGCTCACCGTAACCTCCGCCTCCTGGGTTCAGGCAATTCTCCCGCCTCAGCCTCCTGAGTAGCTGGGATTACAGGCACGTGCCACCATGCCCAGCCAATTTTTTTTGTATTTTTAGTAGAGACGGGGTTTCACCATTTTGACCAGGATGGTCTCGATCTCTTGACCTCGTGATCCACCTGCCTCGGCCTCCCAAAGTGCTAGGATTACAGGCTTGAGCCACCGCGCCCGGCCCTACAAAATAATTTTTTAAAAAATGAGCTGGGCACAGTGACACACGCCTGTAGTACCAGCTACACAGGAGGCTGAGGCAGGTGGATTGCTTGAGCCCAGGAGGTTGAGGCTGCAGTGAGCCATGTTCACACCGCTACATTCCAGGCTGGGTGAAAGACCCAGTCAAAAAAAAAAAAAAGTTTATGGGCTGAATTTTGTCCCTTCCAAATTCATCTGTTGAAACCCTAATCCCCAGTACCTCAGAATACGACTGTCTTTGGAGATAAGGCCTTCAAACAGGTGATTAAATTAAAATGAGGCTGTGGGGTCAGTGGGAGGGCTAATCCAATCTAATTGGTGTCCTTATAAGAGGAAAGTTGGATGCACAGAGAGACACACCAGGAAATGCACACAGAAAAAGACCATCATGTGAGGGCACAGCAAGAAGGCAGCTGCTTGCAAGAGAGAGGCCTCAGGACTAAACCAAACCTGCCCACACCTGACCTTGGACTTCCAGCCTCCAGAACTGTGAGAAAACAAATCTCTGTTACTGAAGCCCCCCAGTGTGTGGTATTTTGTTATGGCAGCCTGAGCAGACTGATATAGTAGGTTACATGGCCCACCTGGCCTTGGACAAGTCACTTGACATCCCTTGGCCTGGTTGGGGAAGACGAGATGACACCATCTACGTGATAATCCTGTCACAGGCCTTAAACAAGATATCAATACCCAAGGAGGCCCCACCACGAGCCCCGGCCCTGGGTGCGCCCTGTAAGTGTCTGTTTCTTTCTGTTTCTCTCCTTCATTGATTTTAATGCCTGCCTCCTTCCCGCGTCGGCTGTCTGCTCTGAGAGCCTGCGTGAATGTCATCAATAAATGGCCACCCTTCGGAATGGCTTCCCGAGGCCCTCCGGGGCCGACTGCAGCACTGGTCGCCACGGATCAGTCACTCACAAAATGGTGCATTCCCCGCGTGCACATGCCCTCTGTTAATTAGCACCGGTAATCTGCAATGGTTCTGTGAGCAGGGAGCCGAGTAAATGAACAGCAACTGTTCCCCACTTATTTTTTTAATTAATAGACAGCGAGACGTGCTAGCACTCTCCGTGTGTGTTTGGAGGGGCCTTGATTGCCACATGGTGGGAATGCAGATGGGGAGGAAGGAGAGAGGTCAGCTCACAGCTCCCAGATGAAAGATAGGGCCTGTTTTGATTAGCTAGGCCCTTGACACCCACAGCTTCCTCCTTTTGCTCCATAGCCATGTGGGGTCCTGGCCAAGCCCTCTGCTGCCCTGGGTCTGAGTCCCAGGCACGCAGGGCAGGGATGAAGCTAAACTGGCCTGGCTGCCTCCAGGGGACTGGGAGGTTAATGAGCTTGTGCTTGTGAGGAGCAATCCAGGGCCAGGTGAGCGGTCAGTCTGGGGGATGCCGAAGAAGTGGCCCTGTTCACCTTGCTTGTTGGTGGGAGGCAGGAGGGCCAGATGGGAGGCAGGCTGCCTCTCAGAGGGGCTGCTAGAACTCCCACCCGGTGCAATCTGAAATGTGCAAATGCCTCAGCTGCGTTTTTAAATGAAAAAGCTGAAGGACCTACTCACTAAGCGTGTCACACCTTGTCTACTGCTACTCAGTGGCTCCTTCTGCGTCTGTACTGCCTGATTTCGGACCCCGCTTGGCAGTATCCCAATTTACAAAAAAATCTACAATTTTTTTTTTTTAAATAGCCAGGTGTGCTGGGGGGCCCCTGTGGTCCCAGCTACTCGGGAGGCTAAGGTGGGAGGACTGACTGAGCAAGGAGTTCAAGGCTGCAGTGAGCCATGATCACACCCACTGCACTCCAGCCTGGGAGACAGAACAAGGCCCTGTCTCTAAAACACATCCATTAATTAAAGTAATAAAAATAAAACAACTACTCCATGCAGTAGGGAGCACAGCTTTGCTTTTTCTCGATGCTGAACTTCTAGTTGATAGTGGTTGGCCTCTCCCTGCGCTGAGGTGCACGCCCTCAGAGACCTTTCCTGTTTCATGCGCACAGCGGCCTGCGGGCCATGGATTATTGACCCTATTTGAGTGCCAGGACCAGACAGCTTAAGAGGCTTGTCTAAGGTCACACAAGCTCTAAATGATGGCGCCAGATTCAAAGCTGGAAGTCCAGTCCAGGCCAAGCCAGCCCAGAGGCCTCTCTGCTCTCATAGGATTTTATGTGTGGCTTTGGGAGGACTTCACATTACGTCCTCACGGGCCAGTAGTAAGATTGGTGATCACCATACCAAATAACACTGAGAATGACTTGGGCGAAGGTAGGGGCAGGAAGGACGTGCTGGGACACACACCTTTTAGGGCACAAAAAAATAGAGGCCAGGTGTGGTGGCTCACGCCCATAATCTTAGCTCTGTGGGAGGCCGAGCCAGGCAGGTCACTTGAGGCCAGGAGTTAGAGACCAAACTGGCCAACATGGCGAAACCCCACCTCTATTAAAAATACAAAAATTAGCCGGGTTTGGTGGCGCACACCTGTAATCCCAGCTACTGGGGAGGCTGAGACAGGGGAATCGCTTGAACCTGGGAGGCGGAGGTTGAAGTGAGCTGAGATGGCACCACTGCATTCCAGCCTGGGCAACAGAGCACAAAGGAAGGAAGGAAGGAAGCAAGGAAGGAAGGAAGGAAGCAAGGAAGGAAGGAAGGAAGGAAGGAAGGAAGGAAGGGGGGAAGAGGAGAAAGGGGGGGGAAAAGGAGGTCAGGGGAATGGGGGAAGGGAGGAGGGAGGGAGGGAGGCAGGGAGGAAGGAAGGAAGAAAGAATGGAAGGAAGGAAGGAAGGAAAATGGAATCATCGTTAATCCTACCACGCTGATGCCACAGTTCCCTTTTGTATTTTGTGTCCCAGCTCCATCAGCACACTCAATGGCCACACCTTTGCACGGCTGCTGCAATCACACTGGACTGGAAGATTGACATCCCTGTTACAGTTAGGTTGGCATGTCTTAGCGTTCCCCGTCGTGTTGTCTCGGAATGATGGCTTCCACCCTTTTATACTACTGCATCGTGCTGACGGATTGTACTTTCCCGATTCACTCCACTGTTAGGAGACGACGAGGTTTAAAAAAATGTCTCTCCTACGTCCAATAATTCTGTAACGGACCTTGTTGTGCCTCTAGCTTTTTATTTCTGTTGGGTGATTTCCTTAGATAAGGGAGTGGGATTACGGGGCGGAAAGACAGAAGTATTTCCAAGGTTCTTCCTAAGGTCAAGCATTCTGTTTCCCGAGAGCGTTTCACTTGTTTATCCAGCTGCCTGCCACGTGTGTGTGGCTGCCACAGCTTTATTGTAACCTTGCTAGCACTTGAGGTTATCGTCAGAAATAATTTGTCAATTCCGAGAGCAAACGGGATGCTCAGGCTGCTGCAATTTGCATTTCTTGATTGCCAGCGATGTTGGGCATTTTCCTATGAGCTTCCTCTCGTGGTAACAGGCCTCTCTCCGCTAAAACTCCTGGCCCACCTCTTCCTTTCTCTGCTCCTACTCTCCATCACCTATACCTCTGTGTGCTGGGGAGGAGGGGAGAGGGAGACACGGGCCAAGAGATGCTAATTTAACCACGGTCAGAGCAATCCCCACCGATGCGAAATGACTGTTCCCAGGAAGCCTTCCTGAATGTGCAGCGGAAAATCAAGTCAAGGCTCTCACCTCTGCGTCTGAAACTTGCTCCTTGGTTGCTGAAACCGCCCTGCTGAGATGGGCAGAGTCACTTTCGATGGCCTGGGGGACTTTCAGAAGCTTCTGCTGCTGTCTGAAAGGGATTTGGTTTTAGCAAACAGGTAGCAGTAAATGACACACAAAAGAACATTCCAGTCAAAGGTGCCACACTGACATTTCCTTCTCGGGGACAGGAAATGATTTGAAGAGGAAGTATGTACTCTGCATCCAGTTCAAAGGCAAGGGCAGGCTTGCCGTTTTTCCCCCTTTATAAATGGCTGTACAATTAGTGATGGAATCAGAGCCAGCTGGGGAAACACTATTTGAGGCAAGGTGGCCAAGTGACCTCCCTAAGCTTAGAACTTGGGAGTCAAGAGCAGGGGTCAGCCGAACTAAGGCCTGCAAGTCAAATCCAGCCCATGGCCTGTTTTCGTACCGCCAGTGAGCTAAGGATGGTTTATGTTTTTAAAAGGTTGTACAAAGAAACAAACTATAACAATGACAGCAACAAAACCAGCCGCAAAGCATATTTACTATCTGGCCTTGACCCCTGGGCTGGAGAGCTGCCCTGCAGCTCCGGTTTCTGAGGACATGAGCATTCTAAACCCAGCAGAGCATGCCTTCATCACTTGCAAACGTGCCCACGTGTGCAGTTTACAGCTGGGTACCCCCAAGACCCTGAAGCACAAAGGATCTTGATGCTGAGGAAAGAAACATTTGGCGAAGCGCATGCTGTCTGTAATAAACTGCATCAGATGTAAAACATCCTCATGACCTAGCCTTTTCTCTCTCTCTTTTTTTTTTGAGATGAAGTTTCACTCTGTTTTTGTAGAGTCTGTGAGCTAAGAATGGTTTATGTTTTTAAAAGGTACAAAGAACCTTTGTACTCAGGCTGGAGTGCAATGGCGCAGTCTCGGCTCACTACAACCTCCGCCGCCTCAGGGTTTCAAGTGATTGTCCTGCCTCAGCCTCCCAAGTAGCTGGGGTTACAGGCATGCGCCACCACGCCCAGATGATTTTTGTATTTTTAGTAGAGATGGAGTTTTCACCATGTTGGCCAGACTGGTCTTGAACTCCTGACCTCAGGTGATTTGCCCATCTCGGCCTCCCAAAGTGCTGGGATCACAGGTGTGAGCCACTTTACCTGTCCACAGCAGGGGTTTCCCTGCTAGTTCTTATTATGGCCACGATGGCACACAGCCCTGATTTCCACCTGAGGCCTAGAAAGTGTTAGAAAAATGGATGGCGTTGCCTTTAGCCTATTCAGTTTTCCTGTAAGTTATAATAAAGGACTCCCTCTAGGTGGACACAGACCTGGAGGCACACAGCTTGGCTAGTGAATTCCTTCTTCATGCAGAAAAGCCACCACCCCCTTTCTGGGCTGATATGGCCCTAGGTCAGGCCCCGAGCTTAGTGACCAGCAAGCAGACTGGATTTCAGCCCCTTCTTCCCCTCAGCCAGGAACTTTGCGCAGTATACAACATGCACAGCTGTGCACAGCAGCCCTGGGAGTGTGTCTGTGTGCCGTGGCATGCCAGAAACTACAGGCTCAGCCCAGTGCATCTTTCTGAAGATCTATTTTGTCTGAAGACTAGAGGGAAGGCTTTATTTTGATAATAAAACCTGACAGTTCCAATAACTGCTGCTACATGTTAATGGAAAAGCATGCTGAGTTTGAACAAACTTTTAATAGAGAAAAGGAGCTTCGAAGGCCGGGCGTGGTGGCTCAAGCCTGTAATCCCAGCACTTTGGGAGGCCGAGGCGGGTGGATCACAAGGTCAAGAGATCGAGACCATCCTGGTCAACATGGTGAAACCCCGTCTCTACTAAAAATACAAAAAATCAGCTGGGCCTGGTGGCGCGTGCCTGTAATCCCAGCTACTCAGGAGGCTGAGGCAGGAGAATTGCCTGAACCCAGGAGGCGGAGGTTGCGGTGAGCCGAGATCGCGCCATTGCACTCCAGCCTGGGCAACAAGAGCGAAACTCCGTCTCAACACTTTCTAGGCCTCAGGTAAAGAGAAAAGGAGCGTCGAAGGATGCTGCTGTGGGCCAGCCTCGCCCCCTAGACCAGCTGGGAAACAAGCTGGACACCCTGTGCTGCATGGGGTATTCCACTGGAAGCCTGAAGAGGTTCACGTTATACAGGTTGGGGCTAAATTGACCAAGCCAAGAGCCATTTGCCTGAAAGAAATCAAGTCAGTCTGAGTGCTTTAGGGCTGGAGGGAGAGGAGGAGGACCGTCTAAAGGAATAGTTTAAAAGAGTTTGGGGCCACACGTGGTGGCTCACGCCTGTAATCCCAGTACTTAGGGAGGCCAAGGTGGGTGGACCGCTTGAGCCCAGGCGTTGGAGACCAGCCTGGGCAACATTGTGAGACCTTATCTCTACAAAAAAGTACAAAAATGAGCTGGGTAAGGTGGCACACACCTGTGATCCCAACTACTCGGGAGGCTGAGGCTGGAGGATCATTTTAACCCAGAGTTTGAGGCTGCAGTGAGCTTTTTTTGCTACCATACTCCAGCCCGGGCAACAGAGCGAGATCCTGTCTTAAAGAGAGAAATAGGGGTTCTGAAAAAACACAGGAACCCTCATGAAGAAGATCCCCACGGCTGCACTGCTACGGGGTTTGGGTTTGGCCTCGGCCTTGGTGGTACCTGCTTCCCAGAAGTCCAGTTCTGTCGATGGCCTGGTCGACGGCTCTGGCTCCCCCTGCTGCCCCGGCCGGCCTCTGAGTGGTGGTCGCCGTGGTGATGGGAAGTCCCTGAGGATGGAAAGGCTAATTAAACAGATGTTTCAGGCAACACTCCTGGCCCAAGACACAGGAAGGTCATGGTCAAGGGCAGGCCTGCTCAGGCTGACAGTCCCTTTGTAGGAAACAGGAACAGGAATGTGAGGGTGACAGCAGCTGCCTGGGGCTTCTGTCTAGAACCCGTCACACCAACTCAGCTTCTGATGATCTGGGCGCTCCCAGGAAACAATCCACTTCGATGAGCTACTGGAAACCTTTTTTCATCAAAATGCTACACTGGCCAGACACGACGGTTTATGCTTGTAACCGTAGCATTTTGGGAGGCTGAGGCAGGAGGATCACTTGAGCCCAGGAGTTTGAGGCTGCAGTGAGCTATGATCGTGCCACTGCACTCCAGCCTGGGTAACGGAGTGAGAAACTGCCTCAAAAAACTAAAAAATATCCTGTTACCATCTCAACGGAGCCCCTGTTCTGCTTTGTACAAAGTAAGCAGACTCCATGGAGAATTCCAGTAACAGCATTAGGCCCTTTCATTTTTAATTCTCTGAGCCTTTTCCCCTTCTTTTTCATTTATCATCGATGCTAGAAATGTGCCCTGCCATCCGTCTGCAGATGATTTTAGTCCCCGGAATCTCTGTGGGTCAGGAATTAGGTCATCCAGAAATTCCGGACCTGGGCAGTACTGCAGGCCTGTCAGAAACACTGGCTAGCGGCAGACGAGGGTGACGGGAACTGGCGGGACAAGGGGTATCAACGCAAACAGCAAACAGCTCCAGTGCTCTGGGGTGTGACCTCACACCGGCCCTACCTGGGCTCTGTCTCCCTCCTCTTCCTCCATCCCTTCTTGCCCGCCTCACAAAGGGTGTCTTCCTGCCCCTTGATCAGGCTGGGCTCGTTCCCATCTCAAAGCTTTTCCCCTGTTCCTTCCACCCGGAATGCCGTTCCCTGTTGCTGGTGTCTTCTGAACAGGCAGGGCTCAGCTCAGATGGGACATGCCTTCCAAGGGGCACCCAGGACCACCCCGTCAGAGACAGCCACTGCCTCACACCCTGTCATTCTCTCGCATATTAGCAGCTGTGATTGTCATCGGGTGTCACCCTGTTTATGTATGGCTTTATTTGCTGTTGCCTGTAAGCTGCGTGGGGCCGGGGCTCACCTGCCTCAGCTGCCTCGGTACTCGGAGCACACGGCACAGACCCGGGTAAAACCTAGCAAAGACAGTCCTGGGCATTTCACTAATTCACATGCTTATTTGCTGGGACCAAATTTGCTGAGATATACTTAACTAACCTAGATAGATACAGATACAAAAATGCATTTATTCAAGGAACTAAGGTCTGTTTTTGCATTGTCCTGTCAATAAACAGAAATATAGGCCGGGCATGGTGGCTCACGCCTGTAATCCCAGCACTTTGGGAGGCTGGGGCAGGCGGATCACTTGAAGTCAGGAGTTCGAGACAAGACTGAACAACATAGTGAAACCCCGTCTCTATTAAAAATACAAAAATTAGCCAGGTGTGGTGGCGGGCACCTGTAATCCCGCTACTTGGGAGGCTGAGGTGGGAGAATCACTTGAACCCGGGAGGCAGAAGTTGCAGTGAGCCGAGACTGCACCACTGCACTCCTGCCTGGGCGACAGAGTGAGACTCTGTCTCAAAAAAAAATAAAATAAAATAAATAGAAATAAAACAACAGTTTAAGTCAGCAGGCCTGGGTGAGTTCTGGCGTCAACTCGTGACCTTGGGTAAGCCATGCCAGCCCCGGTCTCCCTATCTATGACACGAGTGCTCAGGGCACACGGTGAGGACCTGGTGGGACAGCATGAAGGATGCGCCCTGGAGGCCAGTGGGCACTATGTACATGCGTGGGGCTTTGCCACTCGTTGCTGCCTGGCACTGACCTCAAGGGTGTCTTCCTCCTTCTTCAGGTGACTGGTCCATGGTTTTGCTGGTGGTCCCTCTGCATCCTGGAAGGATGTGATCATATGTGATGTTGGAGCAAAGCCATTCACTCCACACTGTTCATAGAAACATGAGGGCACAGAGAAGGGCAGGGACTTTCTTAAGGTGCCATAGACGTAAAGATCAGGGGCAAGGTCAGAGGTCTGGGAAAACAGACAGTGGGTGCTGCTCGATGGACACCCAAAGAGCAGCCCCAAGATAGAGCCTGGGGAACAACCAGTGCTGATGACAGGGCCCTGGGCTTGCAGGCAGGCAGACCTCAACCACTTCCAAAGATGTGATCACCTTGTCCTTGAGAGAAGCAGGCCACCCTGTTTCTCTGGGTGCTGGTGGCCACATCTGTGAAGCGAGGCAATGAAACCAGCCCTGCATATTTCAGGGCTACTGTAAGCATCGAGGGGACAAGCTAAAAAAAAGGATTTCACCAGGCAAGTCACAGACCAAGCTCCTGAGAAAGGAAGCGCAAACCACGTTATACCCAATGCCTCCAGCTGACCAAGGTCCCTGCTCCCCCAATCATTTATCTTCCTGTTGGCTGCTCAAAGCAAAAGGCAGCACATGGAAACTCAAGCCCCTGGAGGCCCAGAGAGGTTTCGTGAACAAGTGAAGTGGGCCAAGGGCAGGACGACAGGGAGCAGTGAGGACTGCAGACGCCCGAAGGGCCCATGCTCGGGAATGAGACCTCCCCTGGGAAGCCAGAGCTTGTTCTTTACTCCATTCTTCACTGACCCACCGGCTTGCAACCCTGATCTAAGGTATCCAGGGTTTGCAGGGAAATCAGCAAGGACTGGAGGCAGATTAGCACCCAGCTTAGGCTTTGTGAAATAAACAAAGAGCTGAAAGAAGGTGGAAGAAAGGGGAGCCTTAGCAGGTCAGTGGGTGACTGTGAACGTCGGAAACATGGATGAGTCTGCGGTCAGCGATGCCCCCTATGCCTCTCTCTTCTGCCCTCTTGCTCTTCTCAACGGCAGCTAAGACACTGCCCAGTCTGGGGAGCGTACCCCGGTTCCTCTCCCTGTCCCCAGTGCACCTGTAGTGGGCTGGCTGGCTGCTCAGCCTTTCTGCTGAGGAGCGCCCTCTGCAGGGCCGCGTTCTCCACCTGGATGGCTTGGAGCACAGCAGAGGCGTCTTCCTCTGGGTCCTCAGCCTGGAAAAGAGTTTTGCGGGCTGCAGACAGGGGTCTCTCTCGCCGGCTTCCAGGTCCTGAGGGCAGAAGACAGGAGGATGCTCCTTTAGATTATGTTCTCCGAGCGCAGCTCAAAATCTGTTAGACCCCAATTGAGGAACATTCTATAAAACAACTGGCCTGTACTCTCCAAAAATGTCAAGGTCGTAAAAGACAAAGAAAACGGTTCCAGATTAAAGGAGACTAGGCAGACACAGCGGCTGAATGCAGCAATGGCCCTGGGGACTTGGTCCTGGGGAAGGGGCAGCGCTGTAAAGAACATTACTGTGGCAACTGGGAAAATTCAAATACAGTCTATGGCTTAGACAGTAGTATTCTATTAATGCTAAATGTCCTGAATTTCATTAGTGTACTCTGGTGATGTAAAACGAATGCCCTTGTTTTTAGGAGATATATACTGCAGTGTTCAGGGGTAAAGGGGAATGATGTCTGCCACTTAAATAGCTTACAAACACACACACACACACACACGCACATGCACACGCACACACACAGAGTTCAGGGGCAAATGGGAATGATGTCTGCCACCTCATCTCAAATAGCTTACACACATACATGCACACATACACACACGTGCACACAGCATGGCGATTCCTCAAAGAGCAAAAAACAGAATTACCATTTGATGCAGAAATCCCATTATATTTGGGATATACTGGGTATCTACCCAAAGGGTTATAAATCATCCGTGCTCGCTTCGGCAGCACATATACTAAAATTGGAACGATACAGAGGAATATAAATCATCCTACCATAAAGACGCATGCACATGTATGTTCATCTAGCACTGTTCACAATAGCAAAGACATGGAATCAACCTAAATGCCCATCAGCAGTGGACTGGATAAAGAAAATGCGGAGGCTGGGTGCAGTGGCTCACGCCTGTAATGTCAGAACTTTGGGAGGCAAGAGCCTCTTCCCCTTGTGCCTCACCAGTCCGGGGGCTGGGATGGAACAAGGCGCCTCTGAGATAGTGTGGAAGCTCATCTCACAGCCTGTGAGCGGGTAGGACGATCTGTCCTTGGCCGTGCAGCCCTACACTCACTTCTTCTTGGACAAGGAGATTCACAAAGGCATCTTTCTCCAGTAGGGACCAGTTCTATCCACACAGACGCTTTTGCCCCTGAGTGTCTTTCATTTGGGAGGAAATGCTCCTCCAGCAACATGATCATCCCGTGCTGCCCGGGCCCTTTGAGGCGTATTATGCTAAGAAGCTGCTTCTGAAAATTAAATCACCCTTTCTACAAGTGAAGGTCAATGCTGCAGCTCCGCTACCAGAGCTTTCCCCACCCTGGCTTCCCAGAACCGTCCTACATGGCACCCGAGTTCTCCAAAATCACATTCCCTCTGTGCGCTCCCTCACTGCGCACACACGTGCGCACGAGGTAACCACCTTTCAATTCTTTTTGATGCTCTCATTGCTCACTTGGGCGAATGCTGGCCTGAGCACCCCAGGATGGTGGATTTATTCCCAACGCAGATCGAAAGGATGGTGGATCTGTTCGCAGAGTCAATTTGTGCCACCAGCAAAAGCCAAATTGCACATTTTAACTTCCCCTAAACTGCTCTTTTCTGGTTGAGAACCATCCCTCTTCTGGTAACTTCACTTTCTCTTCGCTTCACCAGTGCTTGGCTTTCTTCTCTCTCACATAAAAACAAAAGGTGTATCAATTCAGGAGATTTACCATGAATGCAACACATGTCACACAGAAGACGTGAGGGCAGGCGGCCACTGGTCGGCTCACCAGCCACCAGCTGTGACTTGAAAGCTCAAATTCAGAGGCTCAGCAAAATTACCCCTTACTACATGCAAGGGGCCTTGGAGGTCACCTGGGAAGCCACCAAAATGGCGAATATGAAATCTAAGGACAACAAGGGTCTATTATAGCAATCATAAACCAGCAGCCCACAGGCATAACCTGCCTACAGAGATGTATTGTGTCACTTTCCCTTTTTTTAGAAAAATTGAAAATAGATGCCAAGCTCAAAAAAAAAAGGAAATCCACCTGAAAATTGGGATTCCTGGCATCTCATCTGGCAACCCTGGAACCGGGAACCATTGGCTGGAGCTGGGTGATAGAGCCCCCTTTCAACGGGGCCAAAGTGCTCCAGTTTCCACAATGCACCCTACTCCCTGTGGTCACGTGCCTGGTACGTCTTGAAGCTGTACATTATGTTGCATGGCAAAAAGTCCAAGGAAATGGTAGATGTAGCCCTGTTTTGTCTTCAGATTCCACACTCACTTCTAAAAGCCAAGAGGGAGTGGGGAAGGGAGAGTGTGCCCTGGGACAATGTTCTAGGCCTGGGTACTCCAAAGCCTCCATGCATTTCAAATTGGGCCAACGTTATCAGGCGACCTGCTTCCCATGGCATAGGAAACTGCAACAGGTGGCCACGTATTCCTCCCACCCCTGTATGTGGACTGCTGCAATGTGATTTTGTGGCATTTCCTATTAAGAGGTGGTGTCTGTTTTTCTAGCTGAGCTTGGCCTGGTGACTTTCATTTTATTTATTTATTTTTCCTATCTATCTATCTATCTATCTATCTATCTATCTATCTATCTATCTGAGATGGAGTCTCACTCTATCACCCAGGCTGGAGTGGTGTGGAATGATTATGACTCACTGCAGCCTTGACTTCCCTGGGCTCAAGTCATCTTCCTGCCTCAGCCTCTTGTGTAGCTGGGACCACAGGCATGGATCACATTGCCCAGCTAGCGTTTTTTTATTATTATTTGTAGAGATGACGTCTCACTTTGTTGCCCAGGCTTGAACTCCTAGGTCAAGTGATCCTCTCACCTCGGCCTCCCAAAGTGCTGGGCTTACAGGCATGAGGCACTGCAGCTGGCCTTGCCTGATGACTTTAGCAATCATAACCAAGCAGTCTTTAAAAAGCACCCAGACGTGGGCTTGTCCTCTCTTGCTGCCCTGAGAGCACCAGTGCTAGCGAATAAGACTCCACTAGGCCAAGATGGGCTGTCCCAGCCAAGGTCCTCAGGACAAACAAAACTGCCAGACATGTGAGTAAGGCTGTCCTAGACCATCTGGCCCAGCCACCTGCTAGCTCACTACAGAGCAGCCCAGTCCACCCACAGCCTTATGAGCAATCATAAAACGCTTGCTGTTTTAAGCTACTACATTTTGGGGTGGGTTGTCAGGCAGTAATAGCTGACAGACCTGGCTTGTCAAGGCCTGTGTTCTTCTCATCTGTAAAGCTTCTTGCGGGGCTTTTCTTGATGGCAGGCGCTGTCTGTAGCCCTAACCCTCTTCCATCTGCCACGGTCTCTCCTTGAGCCCAGGAGTGCATGTGATTTTCTGGGACAGCAATCAAGGCCTCCAGACTAAACGACTTCAACTCTTGGGTGTTACAGTTCATTGCTTCACGCTGCCTCTGTAGAATCTGCAGCAAAATGTCCTATGTGGTTGATTTTTTTTTTTTTTTTTGAGATGGACTGTCACTACTCATCCAGGCTGGAGTGCAGTGGTGTGATCTCGGCTCACCGCAACCTCCACCTCCCAGGTTCAAGTGATTCTCCTACCTCAGCCTCCTGAATAGCTGGGACTACAGGTGCGTGCCACCACACTCAGCTAATTTTTGTACTTTTAGTAGAGATGGGGTTCTGACATGTTGGCCAGGCTGGTCTCAAACACCTGACCTCGAGTGATCTGCCTGCCTTGGCCTCCCCAGATGCTGGGACGACAGGCATGAGCCACCACGCCTGGCCACCTATGTGGTTCGTTTTTATATGAAATGGACAGCAGTGGCTTTTGTCTACCTGGCACCATGATCTTCATAGCACCTACAGTTTCCTTCAGGGAACCATCCTTTCCTCACCCTTCTCAGTCTTTTGGGTGGATATGGCCGCACTCCTGGCTCAGCCTGGCCCATGCCAGACTCTCCCTGACCATGGAGAACGGAGGCTGGTTCAGGAGACAGCTGGTTCTTGAACTCGCACTGGAAGTAAGAAAAGAAGTGCCTCTTTCACCTGGGGGTTGTCAAAGCAGGTAAAGGAAGCCTGGAGCCTGGCCACAAATGGAATGGCTGCCTGGTAGTAACTAGAGAAGTGGGTCTCAACGTGTGTTCTCTAAACCAGTAACGTCAGGATCACCTGGGAACTTGCTAGGAATTAAAACACGTACCTCCACCTCAGACACACTGAAGCAGAAATTCTGGGACTGGGGTCCCACAATCTGATTATTTATTTATTTTCTGAGATACAGTCTCGCTCTGTTGCCAGGCTGGAGTGCAATGGTGCTATCTCAGTTCACTGCAACCTCCACCTCCCGGGTTCAAACAATTCTCCTGCCTCAGCTTCCCGGGTAGTTTGAACTACAGGCGCCCAGCTAATTTTTGTATATTTAGTAGAGAAGGGATTTCACCATATTGGTCAGGCTGGCCTTGAACTCCTGACCTTAGGTGATCCACCCTTCTCAGCCTCCCAAAGGGCTGGGATTATAGGTGTGAGCAACTGCACCCGGGCAATCTGATTATTTTAATTATTATTTTATTTAATAAAGAAATAGAGACAAGGTCTCACTATACTGCCTATGCTAGTCTCGAACTCTTGGGCTCAAATGAGCCTCCTGCCTTGGCCTCCCAAGGTGCTAGGATTACAGGTGTGAGCCACCACGCCTGGCCCACAATCTGTGTTTTGATTGGCTTTGCAAGTAATTCTGATGCACGTCCAAGTTTGGGAACCACTGGACTAGAGGGGTGTAAGGCTAAGTGATGAAACAGCTTCCTGAGAGACCATCTGAGCACCAGGATCCTACCATCCCTGAGGCCAAATCTACAATCCTGGAATTTTTAGGTCTGTGAGCAAGACATTCTCCTCTGTTGCTCAGGCCGATCTGGGGTTTCTGTCACTTGCTGTTAATGAACGCTGGCTAATGTATTATGAGATTCTGGACTTTGGCAGACTGGCCTTGCTGTTGCAGGTTTTCCAGACAAAAACGCTAACTACAGGGCTGTCAAGGTCCTCTAATTCATTCACACTGAGGGGTGTTACTTTGTTTCTGTGGTTGGCAGCTTGTCTGGGAAAAGTGGCTCAGATGTATCACTTCCCTAGAGCACTCTGACAACTTGGACAGTAAACTTTCTGCATTAAAGACTAATGTTCTTTCATCCTCGAGAAGGCAGCAGGTTCTAGAAGGAGACTGTATTAGCTTTTTGGGAAGGCTTATGGATTGAGGCTGGAATAATACAGGACACGAAGCCCTTTCATCAGAACTAGGGACAGTTGCAGTGATAGAAAGGGATGACGCGCTCTTGGAGTTGCATCACACGCACATTTAATTGACACAAATTCAATTTTATGGGCTTAGTCGAAGAAAAAGGGGCAAGGGGAGAAACAAGTCTTTCTGGGGTGCAGGCAAAAGGTTATACTTCTGGAACAGCAGACTATCTAATTCGGACCAACCTCTCCCTGAAACACAACTAGGAAGCCTAGAAAATATTTACAAGTATTAAAAAATCTATTTGAAAAAGGAGATCTGTTTGAAGGCAGGGAGAGTGAATAGGGCTGTGAAGAGTCACAGGGGTGATAGCAGACTGGAGAAGGGGACTCAAGAGATGTGGATGCGGCATCTTGGAGGTCTTTCCTCTTAAGGTGCTGCTGACAAGAGATGTGGACGTGGCATCTTGGAGGTCTTTCCTCTTAAGGTGCTACTGATTCTGATGAGAGCTGCCACAAGGCTGGGAAGCTGAGCAGAGCCTGCAACAGGCTCAGAGACTACAGTCTGAGAGTGAGGGTAACCTGGAAGCAGCCAGGGGTAAAGGGCACAGAAAGGTTAACAATGTGAGCAAATCCAAATTACTACTGATTAAATAAAATAATAGGCTGGGTTCGGTGGCTCACGCCTGTAGTCCTAACACTTTGGGAGGCCAAGGTGGGCTGATCACAAGGACGGGAGCTTGAGACCGGTCTGGCCAACATGGTGAAACCCCGTCTCTACTAAAAATACAAAAATTAGCCAGGTGTGGTGGCAGGTGCCTGTAATCCCAGCTACTCAGGAGGCTGAGGCAGGAGAATTGCTTGAACCTGGGAGGTGGAGGTTGCAGTGAGCTGAGATCACGCCACTGCACTCCAGCCTGGGTGACAGAGCAAGACTCCATCTCAGAAAAAAAAAATAATCAGTAGTAATAATCACTAGAAATAATGTCTAGTGGTGTTTAAAAGCTAGAGAGAGTTAAAATGCATGACAATCGTATTTAAGTTGAGAAAGGAGTAAATGGAGTTAGAGTTTTTAAGATACTTCCACTAAATGAGAAGTGGCAAACTTGCTAATTTAAAGTAAACCCTAGTAAGTCAAAAATGCATGCTCTCTCTCGTATCTCTCGTAATGACTAGAATAATAATAATAAAAAAGAATGTATAATTAACAAGCTAATAGAGAGAAAAAAAGAGAAATAATACAAAGCAATCAGTTCAAAAGAAGGCAAGAAAGGAGAGAAACATAAAACAGGAAGAACAAATAAAAGCAAACAATAAGATAGTAGATGTAAACTCACATATATCAACAATTACATTAAACGTAAATGGACTAAATGCTCCCATTAAAACACAGAGATTGTTAGAGGATTAAAAATAAAAACCAATTACATGCCACTTATAAGAGACAAACCTTAATATAAAGATACAGAGAAGGAAAGGATAAAAAACAATACGCCATATAAATACTAACCAAAAGAAAGCTGGAGTAGCTTTATATCAGACAAAGCAGACTTTAAGGCAAAAAGTATTACTAGAGTGAGAGACAATGCATAATGATAAAAGGTTCAGTTCCCTTAGAAGATACAAATAGTCAAATTCTGTATGTACCAAAAAAGACATCCCTTTCCTGCCCCAGATACAGAGTAAAGCATATGCAGCCCACCCTCCAGATGTTGCCTGGAGGAGAGTGAGCTGGTTGTGACTCTGCTGCACTTTTAGGAAGTTTCAAGTTCCTTGTGCCTCTGGTGGTGTGAATATCCCAGTGCCCTGAGCATGATGCCACATTTCCCCCACAACCCTGACCCTAAACAAGGCCAACTGCTTCTTCTGGGGCTCAGCCAAGAAACTGTGATTTTTCCCACAAGGAAGGAGAGGTTGACTGTCTTGGGCTTACAGAGAGTTGACATAACTGTATGAAGTCATCTATATAAACCCACACATGCTACACTTCATCATCAGTTTGAGGGATTTCTAAGGGTAACTCTGGCCTCCTGCACTTTTTGCTGCCTTTACAGCCTAATATCTAGGTGAGATGTGGCTCTACCATAATCCCATTTCAGGGTGAGAATAGTGACAGTGCCAGAGTTTTCAGCTTTCCTCTTAGCCACAGAACTCTTTCTTCACATTTGACTTATGTTAGACTCAAGGATATTTAATAAGTAAAGGCTGAGCTCCAATCCTGTTCAAAACAGGAATTCCAGGGCCGGGC
>NW_022436991.1:13933646-13940516 GCF_009761245.1 Sapajus apella | reverse complement strand
ATATGAACACATGCTTCTTTGCCATGGTGGCCAGGAAGCTCAGAGTTACAACTGTGACTACTTTAGCCGTTCATTTGTTCATTCCCGGTTTCAAATTATTTTTCTACTGTTGTTTTCTCTCCAATCTCATTTTCTCAAAAAAAAAAAAAAATTTTTTTTTTTTGAGACAGTCTTGCTCTGTTGCCCAGGCTAGAGTGTAGTGGTGCAATCTCAGCTCACTGCAACCTCTGCCTCTCGGGTTCAAGCAATTATCCTGCCTCAGCCTCTTGAGTAGCTGGGATTGCAGGTGTGTGCCACCATGCCCAGCTAATTTTATGTGTGTTTTTAGTAGAGATGGGGTTTTGCCATGCTGCCTAGGCTGGACTCAAACTCCTGGGCTCAAGCAATCCACTTGCCTTGGCCTCCGTGCTGGGATTACAGGCATGACTCACTGCACCCGGCCTCGTCAAATACTTTTCAAAGGCTTGTACTACTCACTGTGTATAAAATTTGTTAGTCCATGTTAGGACTTTTTGGAGAAAGGCAGATCATAAATTAATTAAGTGCTATTTCTCCAAGTGCTGGACATGAAGGCATATATTATGAGTTGAATTGTGTCCCCTGAAAAGGTCATTGAGGCCCTAACTCCTAGTGCTTGTGACTGTGACCTTATTTGGAAATAGGGCCTTTGCAGATGATCAAGTTAAGATGAAGTCATTAGGTTGGGCATTAATCTGTCTTTATAAAAATGGCAGATTTGGACACAGAGACAGAGACATACATGGCGAATACCATGTACAGATTGGAGTTACGTTGCTACGAGCCAAGGAACGATCAGAAGTTAGGAGAGAGGCCTGGAATGGACCACCCCCCAGTGCCTTCAGTAGATAGCTCTCGCCAACATCTTGAATTTAGACTTGGAGCCTCAAGAACTGTGAGATGATCCATTTCCATTGTGTAAGCCACTCTGATCGCAGCATTTTGTTACGGCCACCCTGGTGAACTAATACTACCGTATGCCAGAAGATTCAACGGATACATGGTTCAACTTAAAATATTAATAGCAATACATTGATATTGATGAGCATGAGAAAAAAGTATAACAAGTGACTCAAACCTGAGTTTCAGCCATGTTACTGCTTAGGACTAGGCTGATGTGGGTATGTCATTAGGCAAATGCTAGTTCAGCTGGCACACGAGGGGCTTACAGTGGAGCAGTGAGGAGCAGAGATTCTGTAGCCAAGGTTCTCAAATACTGGCTTCATCCCTTACAGGCTGTGTGACCTTGGACAGACACTGCAACGTCTCTGTGCCCCGTCTCCTCTCTACAACAATATCGATAATAGCAGCACCTACTGCCCGGGACTGTGTGGGTGATTAAACGCAAGATTACACATGCAGTCCTACACACAGCTTGGGAGCTAGTTCAGTGCTTTGTAAGTACTAGCTCTTAATTTTGTTACCTGAATATGGAAAAAATAGTAATCATGGCACATACACAAAAGAGGGAAGTCCCTGCTAGCTCAGTAGGACGCTGGGAGAGGTACGTGACCACCAGTGTGCCGCTCCCGCCCGACTAGGGGTTCTGGGGGGTTTGTGCAGTGGCAGACCTTTTCACCAAGTTGTTCCGGAGGAACTTCTGAAAAGCCATGTAGATTGGTTCACATACAGTGAAGACAGTATCAGCGAGATAGACTGGAGGCTTGTCAGCCTGAGCAGCAGTCGGCGAGGCCAATCCAGGAGATGCAGAAAGAAGAACGGGCACCCGGGACTGCCGCCCCGACTCCCCACCTGTTGTGGGAGCTCCCGGAGCAGACTCAGGCCTTGATCCCACCCCATGCCTTTTCTCCTCCCTCTCCCCTTCTCAGTTCCCATCTGACCAAAGCTGAGAGGACCAAAATTTGCCAGACTTTTCTGACACCTTCCATGTTCTACCTGCCTCTCGACCCCTACAGATCATTTCTCCATTATCTATTTAACAAGGGGACACCTCTGTGATGCTATCGGCTCACGCTGACTGGGGTTGCCTCCCACTTCTACCTTCCTCGGGTCCCAGGCAGGCCTCTTTCCAGGCTCTGGGTCCCACCAAGAAGAAGTCCCCAGGAACCAGTCTGGGGCTAGCTCTGCCCCACTGGAGTCTGGCTCTTCCAACACCTTGAATTTAGACTTGGTGCCTCGAGAATTGTTGGGATGATCCATCTCCATTGTTTAAGGCACTCTGATTGCGGTACTTTGAAGGCCCCACTGGGATGCAGGCTCCAGGTGGCCACAGCTCTTCCTTGGACACTACGGGCTGAAGCAGGATGCACATCAGACACCTAGGACAGGGGTCTTGGCACTGTGTGGCTTGTTTACTCACAGACCCCAGCTCCGGGACCTGGGGCGCCCCAGTCTCCTTTGCTAGTGACACAGACTCAGATCCTACCCCAGTGCATTGGTCTGTTTTCTATTGCTTATAACAGAAGAACTGAAACTAGGTATTTCTAAAGGAAAGGAACTTAGTTCTTATAGTTACAGCAGCTGAGAAGTCCAAGGTCGGGGTGCTGCATCTGGTGAGGGCCTTCCTGCTGGTGGGGCTCTGCAGAGTCCCGAGGCAGTGCGTGGTGGGGGACAAGTGTGCTAGCTCAGGTCTCTCTTCCTCTTCCTGTAAAGCCACCAGTCCCACTCCCGTGATAACCCTTTAATCCATTAACCCACGAATGCATTCATCCATTGGACAAGCCTTCATGACCTCTTCACCTCTTAAAGGGCCCAACTCTCAATACTGTCACAGTGGGGATTAAATTTCAACATGAGTCTTAGAGGCGGCAAATATTCAAACCATAGCACCCAGCCACATGACAAGCCGTGGCCCCCCATCACTGCAGGCTCCCCAGTGCCCAGGTTCTCACCCTAGGTTGTTTAGGATAGAAAGTCACAACTAGTCTCATACCTCCAACTGGCTCCGTAGCAAGCCCAGTTACTGTGTGGGTCCATCCCCTGGTAACATCGAGACTGAGCCCCCCACCTCTACATCTTCAACCACCTGCTCTCTTCCCTGGTCCCTTCGCATCCTCCCCAGCTCCGTAAAGGCCAGGCTTCTATAGCTTCATGTGGCAGCCAGAGGAATCTTGTTGAAATGTAAACCAAGTGATGGCAGCCCCGGCTACAAAGCCTCAGCTGCCACTTGCCCGCTCTGTGCCTCAGTTCCTCATCTGTGAAATGGGGACAATTGCAGAGCCTACCTTAAAGGCTAGTTATAAGGATTTTATGAGATGACAGGAGTAAAAGCTTACAACAGTGGCTGGCTTGCCCTAAGTGGTGAACAAATGTAACCTCCCATTTCATTAGAAGATAGACAGAGATAGTCTTTTCACCATCAACTCTTTTATACCTTCAGAACTGTGCATTATTTGCACATGTTATTACCCATCTAAAGTAAGCAAGTTCATTTACGAGTAAACCAAAAATAAAGGAAATTTTCAATGATAACCACACCTTGGTTGGGGAATTGGAAAGTCACTGTCATGGTTACTTTCTTTTTTTGAGACGAAGTTTTGCTCTTGTCGCCCAGGCTGGAGTGAAGTGGCACAATCTTGGCTCACTGACTTTCTAACCTCTGCCTCCAGGGCTCAAGCGATTCTTCTGCCCCAGCCTCCGGAGTAGCTGGGATTACAGGCATGAGCCACCATACCCAGCTATTTTTTGTATTTTTAGTAGAGACGGGGTTTCACCACGTTGACCAGGCTGGTCTCAATCTCCTGACCTCAGGTGATCCTCCCGCCTCTGCCTCCCAAAGTGCTGGGATCACAGGTGTGAGCCACCAAGCCTGTTATCATGGTTACTTTTATGCGTTGACTTGGCTGGGCCACAAGGAACCCAGATATCTGGTCAAAAATTATTCAGAGTGTTTCTGAAAGAGTGTTTCTGGATGACATTAACATATTCATCAGGTGAGTAAGGCAGATTGCCCTCCGCATGTGAGTGGGCCTCAGCCAATCAGTTGACAGCTTGGATCACACAAAAAGACCAGCCCTCCCCCAAGGGAAGGAGACGTCTCCAGCCAACTGCCTTTGGACTTCACCTCCAACATGGCTCTTCCTGCATGGCGGCCTCTGAACTAGAGCACTGGCTCCTCTGCATTTGCATGGGCCAATTCCTTATCCTAAACTCTCTCTCTCACTCTCTCTCCGTATCCTTTTAGTTCTGGTGCTCTGCACACCCCTCCCTAGTACATTTGCAGCTCGGCCCTCTGCAAGGAGGGTAATGAAGTGGGGCCTTCCATCACAGCACCGCAGAGTGACCCAGCCCCCACCCTGCTCCCCTGCTCAGGGCGCCTTGGAGCTCTTACTGGAGCACATCCTCTCCTGGTCTGGGAACACGGCAGGAGCGTGGGGAGTCAGGTTTGGCTCAGGTTTGGTGGGGATGAAAACCTCAGCATTGTCCTTCCGCTTCGCAGACAAATTCCTTTCCCTTTTATGACCTGTAGGAAAACAACTGTTTAATGTAAGACACTGAGCGCAAGCAAGTCGGGCATTCTGTTCAGGCGTTTGTTCATTATCCATTCACTTGCTCATTCGACAAATGTCTACGGAACTACTTTGTGTAGTTTGGGATTAGAGATGTGAATAATGCAGGCGACGAAACAAGTTTGCTGAGAGCCATGGTGAGCCCAGCACCACATTTTGGTAAGTACATAAAAGATTCTGGGACATGCATAGGTTTTCAAATTTTAACATTTCTTGGCTGGGCGGCCAGGAGGTGCTTCACACCTACAATCCCGGTGCTTTGGGAGGCTGAGGTGGGAGAATTGCTTGAGTCCAGGAGTTAAAGACCAGCCTAAGTAACATAGTGAGACTCTGTCACTACAAAAAATGAAAAAAATAGGCTGGGCGCGGTGGCTCACGCCTGTAATCCCAGCACTTTAGGAGGCCAAGGCGAGTGGATCACCTGAAGTCAGGAGTTTGAGACCAGCCTGGCTCACATGGTAAAAACCCATCTCTACTTAAAAAACAAAAATTAGCTGTGTGGGGTGGCAGGCACCTGTCATCTCAGCTAGTTAGGAGACTGACGCACAAGAATTGCTTGAACGCAGGAGGTGGAGATTGCCGTGAGCCGAGATTGCGCCACTGCACTCCAGCCTGCGGGACAGGGCAAGACTCCGTCTCAAAAACAAACAAACAAACAACAAAAAAAATCCCAGGTGTGGTGTGACGTGCTTGTAGTCCCAGCTACTCTGGAGGCTGTGGCAGGAGAATCACCCCCAGAAATCTGAGGCTGCAGTGAGCTATGATCGTGCTACTGCACTCAGCCTGGGGCACAGGGCGAGACCTTATCTCAAAAAAAATGAAAACAAAACATGACAAATGTCAAGAAATTCAAATTCTTTCTTTTCCCTTGAAGCCCCAGTATCACTCAACCTGTGCCTGGCATCAACTGTCCCGTAGCCTGTTCCTTCACACCCGGGAATGACTGTCATATCCTCTGCTTCTCCGGGATGGGACTCGGTCACTTCTTCAGAGCCCCGTCCGCTTCCTCCCTGTCTCCCCACAGCCATGCTGTCTGCAGGCCCAGTGGGTTCCACACAGGACTGTTATTAACACGGCTCTGATCACTTGCTGCTCCCGCAGGTGCGCCTAGCACCTTTGTTTATTTGACAGAGGTTCCCTGAGGGGCTGCAATGTGCCACGTGTGTGCTGCACGCTGCGGAAGTGGAGGGTAAGGGTCGGCCTGCCCACAGGCTGGTGGATGGGGAGGTGCGGTGGGTGGAGAGAAAGACAACTGGGATTGTGATCCCAGGGCCATGACGATGCTACGTGAGCACGAGGCAGGGGAGGGCTGACCTGGGCGGATGTGGTGCGAGTGCGAAGGCGGCTTTGTGGAAGAAGCAACTTCGGAAAAAGTTGCAGGAGGGAAAGGCAGAGAGCCAGGATTCAGGGTTCTGAGTGGAGCGGAAAGGGACTGTGGTCATCTGGGCAGAGGGAACAGCTGAGCAAGGGCCTGGGGTGAAAGAGAACATGGTGGGAGCACACCTGACGGACAAATGTCTTCTCTGGAGATGTCAATTATTGGGTGTGGATTTTCCAGGGCTGAATTTTTTTTTTCTTTTTTTTTTGAGAGGGTCTCGTTCTCACCCAAACTGGAGTGCAGTGGCATGATCATGGCTCACTGCAGCCTCAATTCCCCAGACTTAAGCACTCCTCCTGCCTCAGCCGCCCAAGCAGCTGGGACTAAAGGTGTGCACTACCATGCCTGGCTAATTTTTAAAACGTTTTTTTGGTAGAGATGGGGTCTTGCCATGTTTCCCAGGCTGATCTGGAACTCAAGTGATCCTCCCGCCTTGGCAGCCAAAACTGTTGGGATCACAGGCATGAGCCACTGTGCCCAGCCCCCTCCAAACTCATACATTGAAATCCTAGCCGCCAATACCCTGACTGTGACTGTTTTGGGCACAAGGCCTTTAAAGAGCTAATTAAGTAAAAACAAGGTCATATGGGTGGGCCCTAGTCCAATATAATTGCTGTTCTCCTAAGAGATGAGGACACAGACATGCCCCAGAGGGATGACCACGTGAAGACACAGAGAAAACAGCCATCTACAAGCCACAAAGAGAGGCCTCAGAAGAAACTGACTCTTGATCTCAGGCTTCCAGTCTGCAGAACTATGAGACAACAAACATCTGCTGTTTAAGCCTCCGAGTCTGTGGCACTTCTTCCTGGCAACCCCAGCAAACTGATACACGGTCTGATTCCAAATATTCCCTCATTTCTCTTTCCTGAGGTTCACCATGGTTCAGAAAAGATTGTCTTCTCCTAGGGCTTTTAAGGTTGTAGGTCTGGGAGAAGAAAGAGGGAAGAGAGCAGAAGGGAAAAGGGAGAGGGAAGAAGGGAGATGGGAGATGATGGAGACAGA
>NW_022436991.1:13879120-13933636 GCF_009761245.1 Sapajus apella | reverse complement strand
GGGAGATGATGGAGACAGATGGAAAGGAAGAGGAAGAGGGAGAGGGAGAGGGAAGAAGGGAAAAGGGAGAGGGGAGAAGGGAGATGGGAGATGATGGAGACAGAGAGGGAGAGGAAGAGGGAGAGGGGAGAAAATGGGTCTTGCTACATCTCAGAACTTTTCAGTTACTCGTCAATAAATAGTCCCTTAGTTTAAGCTACTCTGTATTAGCCAACTGGTTTGTAGATACTGCAAAACACCTTACAATGTACAGAACAGACACCTACAACTATCTGCCAGGAATTTACCCTCTGGAACTTCAGGGCCACAAGGAAGCCTTTGGGAAGCTCTACGTCTTGCAGTCAACAGAGACCTGACTGATACACCTCACTGGCCTGTGAGGCACTCTACCCAAAGCGGAATTCAAAGGACCACTGGAAGTTTAAGTCCTGCTATTAGAGGCAGAGATATCAATGACAAAGAAATGATACACAAGACAGAGCTCACTTTTGGAAGCCGGGTTAAATTCCAGCACCACGAGGGTGTCTGGGCCCGGGGGAGGGCGTCCTTCTGTCTCCTGTTCGCCGGGAACATCCTTCTGTACCAAGTCCCCACTGGAAGGAGGGCGGTCGTCTCTGGGATGGCCCACCAGTGCTGGGTCCTCTGGCTCAGGCTCAGAGAGTATATCTTCCTCAATAGAGTCATACTCATCGCTGGAACAATCCTTTTGTTTCCTTTGTACATTTACGCTCAGTTTCAGGCTTTTTCTCAGCTCCTGCAAAAAGCCCAGAAGAGAGATGAGAGATAAATATGGTACCTTGAGAAAAACTTATTTGAAAATAGATCACTTGAACCAAAGAAGTATTCTCCCCAAACTAACATTTAACAATATCATCTCCACCCCTGTGTTGTCATTGCTTTGAAGGTAACAAAACAGAGGGCAGGGGAAAACTAGCAACTCCCTAGATGGAGCAGTACTGTTAATATTAATTGTGGTGTCTGTATCCCCGAGATGCCAGGGGAAGGTAGGGGGAGCGCGCACGTGAAGGAGAGGGAGAGAGAAACAGACAATATGGCTTGTTAAAATCTGGGGCTTGTTCAAGCAGATTGTGGAGTCCCGCCCACTGATTCAGCGGGTCTGGGATGGGGCCTGAGGATTTACATTTCTAATAAGGTGATCCTGATATTGCTGGTGCAGGGACCTCACTTTGAATATGAACTCCCAAAGGCCTCCAAATGACTCTGAAACTCCAGATGGTAAAATGCCTGGCAGGTAGTTGTTGGGAGCTGTCCCGCATATTGTAAGGTGTTGAGCAGCATCGAAATGTCATACTATTTAGCGCTTAACTACAACGGCTTGAAAATTTTTTTTGTGTTTCTTTTGTCTGCATGAAATTGTAGATTCCTTATGGCTAAGCATTAAGATCTATACTTAGAGTGACCAGGACATGAATCACCCAAACCAAGATACCAAGATGCTTCAGAAAGAAAGCGAGCACTACTATATTTACACTGGGACAAAAAGTATAAACGGAGCTGGGACAGTGGCTCATGTCTGTAATCCCAGCACTTTGGGAGGCCGAGGCAAAAGGACTGCTTGAGACCATGTGTTCAAGACCAGCCTGGGCAACATAGTAAGACCCTGTCTCTACAGAAAACAAACAAAAATTAGCTGGGTATGGTGATGCATGCCTATAGTCCCAGCTACTCGGGAGGTTGAGGTAGGAGGATCACCTGAGCTTGGGAAGTTGAGGCTGCAGTGAGGTATGATCGCCACTGCACTCTAGCCTGGACACACACACACACACACACACACACAGACAGGACTGTTTGGGCAAACCAGTATGTTTGGTCAGCCTAGCTATACTACCCCTTCTAGCCTGTATAGTATCCAATGTAGTTCTAAGAAAATGAGAAGCAGTCAATAAAGGTTTGATAATTGACCAATAAACCTAATAGTTTTCATAGTAGGCTGAATAAGGGCTCCCCAAAGATGACCACGTCCTTATCCCTGGAGCTTATGAACTCCTGAGGGCTCAGCAGGAAGTGAGGAACACTGTGTAGAACACTTTCATCATCTTAGAGAAATCATCCCACACAGATGATAGAAATATAGATGTTACAGGCACCACTGGTGAGGACTCAGGAAATGAACATGTAACTGAAAACTGGAGCCCAGGGAATCCTGTTACGTAGCAGCAGAGCTCAGCTGATTGTGTCCTACAGTGCTGTGAAAAGCAGAACTTGTAAGAGATGAACTTGGATATTTAACTCAGGAGATCTCCAAGCAAAGTGCTGAAGATTCAGTCTGTTTTTCTCTCGCTGCCTAAAGTAAAAGGTGAGAGAAAAGAGACAGACTGAGGGAAGAACTGTTAAGGAAAAGGGAACCAGGGCTTGGCAATTCAGATGATTTTTAGCTTATCCAGATTGCAGAAGATTCTAAAATTAGGAGATTCACTGTCAGAAAAGTATGCTATGGAGAGAAAACTAAAGGTGTGGCTGGACAACCTTTTTTCTTGTACCCCAGAAGGATGCAAAGTATTCGGTCATATGGAGGGCTCTTCGAGGAGATTAGACATATGGCTCATGGATCCCCTTAGACATCTCAGCGGAAGCCAGGACAGACAGGGGATTTTACAGGAAACATTTGCAGAGGAGTCCCTTGTCTAATGGAGCAAATCCTAGAGACATACATGGGAGTCCCACATGACTTTTGAGAATGTCATACCAGCAGAAACACTGCCAGCTTGGACTGAATGAGAGAAAGAACAAAATCAAAGAAGGTTGTCAGACTCCCCAAAATTCTACAAGCAGGAAATTGGCTGATAAAATGGCTCATCTGCAAACACATGCTGTTCTTCCTGAAAAAGGAAGAATGACTCCAAGGATGGAGCTGTGGGCCAAGAGAGCAGAGACTCGAACCACAGAGAGTTATTCCCAGGCCTTGAAAACTAATTTTGTTCTTCCTCCCATTCTGTCCAAGCTGGCAGTGTTTCTGCTGCTATGTAGCTTTCAAGGCCTGGGAAATCCATGAATCCAGTGTAATCACAGGGGTCCTTACGACAGAGAAGCAGAAAGATCAGAGTCAGATAAAGAATATGTAAGAATGGAAGCAGAGGTCAGAGAGGAGTGAGCTATAGTGCTGGCATTTAAACAGGAGGACGTGGCCACAAGCCAAGGAATGTAGGTGGTCTCTAGAGTCTGAAAAAGGCAAGGGAAGGAACTTTCCTCTTAAGCCTCCAGAAGGAATGCAGAACTGCCAATGCCTTGATTTTAGACCAGCAAAACCGATTTTGAATTTCTGACCTCCAGAACTAAGCCACCAAGCTTGTGGCAAGTTGTTACAGCAGCAAACAGGAAATAAATATAGCTGTCTCTTTTTAGAGTTCTCCCCCTTCCATCCCTTGATACCAAGGATGGGTGATACACATTTATTAAAATTAATTATCTCTGTTGCCCACGCTGGAGTGCAGTGGTGTGATCACAGACTACTGCAGCCTTGACCTCCTGGGCTCAAGCAAGCCTCCCGCCTCAGCCTCCTGAGTAGCTGAGACTACAGGTATAAGCCACCACACCCAGATACCAATAATATTTACTGAGCAACCAGAATACTACCTGGCACATAGTAGGTGCTCAACCAATACCTTCTGAATGACTGAATAGAATCCACTGATGACTTGGTGGTGGCTTTGAGCAGATGCAGCATGCCCTCATACCTTGGAGGTGACATTGGTGACAGGACCCTTAGCAAGTTATTTACCTCCTCTGAGCTGCATTTTGACACCCATAAAAATAGATTAACAAATCCCTACCTTGCAGAATTGCTTTAAAGCAGAGGTCTGAACTGGGAATAATTTTGTCCCCCCACCCAACTCTAGGGGACATCTGGCAATGACTTGAGATATTTTTTATCACAACTGGGGCAGAGGTGTCCTACTGGCATCTATTACCTGGACACCAGGGATGCTGCTAAACGTAATAGAATGCCTGAGACAGCCCCACAACAAAGAATGATCTGGCCAAAATGTCAAGGTTGAGAAATGATTAAAGCAAGCACGGGTTCACCACTGGCATTTAAAAAGATAACTCCAGGTCTCCTAATTGAGTGTATTGAGATGGTTCACGCAGCCTTCGTGCAAACCAGACTGAGGTCGTGGCTTCTGTCTTCAGAGTCTGAGAGTGGTGGGCAATGGCAGGGGCAACAGATTCCCTGCTCCTCCCCAGGGAAACATGAGTTCCCAGGCGACCTGCTGTTCAACGGCAATTTCAGCAGCTGTAAAACTAGTAATGCTTTATGGTAGAATAATGCTCTATACTCTGTAAAACATTTTCAACACTTTCTCTCTTTTGATCCTCAGAAGGACCATGTAAGACGGACAGGTAGAGTAAAATGCTGGGATAACATGAATTCAGTTAAGACAAGACAGCCTATTGGCTCTTAGGCTTGGCCCAACTCCCATTCTCAAAGGAGGTCAACTTAGGCTCTGTTCTGCCGGGATGGGGACGAGGCTGGGTGAAAAAACCATGGGCACACCCCTCTCTCTGCAGCCCCTATTTTGCCCAGTCGCTGTGGATCACATTCCTAGCTGGGAGACTGCTGTCACTGTCCAGGAAATTTCGGTCCCAGGGCCCAGAATCGTCTCCACTGATGTCTAAGGCAGAGTGCAGCCACCAGACATGGCCAGTTCCAGGAAGGCTTTGGATCGGGCATTAGGACCCTTGAACCCGTGATCAGCTCAGTAGACTTCCTCTGGCTTCTTCATGCCCTTCACTAACTTGCAACCCCACGTTTTGAGTGATTGGATTGTGGGGATCCCCCAAAATTTGAGGAACTGTGACCAGCCTTTATGGTGGTTGAACTCACAGTGATTAAGTGGCAGAGCTGTGACTTCTGCACTCTTCCACTCCTCCTTGTTCCTTCTAGGTTATCCACACATAACACAGACTCTCTTGCTTCTGTCATGGCCCTGCCAATGGGGAGGACGATATGGCAACCACCATTCATTAAGGCTTCATGCACGCACATGGGCTTAGGTACTGTGCTAAGGGCAGAGGTGGCAGTGGAGAGCCAGATGGCAAACCTCTGGCCTTATAGGAGTGCACAGTGTGGGGCGGGAGGAGACAGGCAGGTAACGTATCATGAAATATAAACAAGGGCACTTCAGAGGTGGCCGGGATTGTGAAGAAAGCCGTTGTCTGAATGACGCGACAGGGCTGAGGGAGTCCTGATGAACGGTGGTCAGGGAAGGCTGAGTGATGAAGAGCCGCCCAGTAGTGTCTGGGACACAAGGCTGTCTGTGGGTGGGGATGGCAGAGGCAAAGGCCAGGAGGCAGGAACGGCTGGAGGGCATGTGCTTCCTGGAGGGAGGCAGCAGTCACGTGGGACAGGGCTTTGTAGGCCTCACGGAAGAGTGTGGATTTTGTTCTATGCACCATGAGAAGCTGCTGAAGGGTGTTATCTGATTTCTGCTTTTATTTTTTATTAATTTATTTTTTTGAGACGGAGTTTTGTCCTTGTCCCCCAGGCTGGAGTGCAGTGGTGAGAACTCAACTTACTGCAACCTCCGCCTCCTGGATTCAAGTGATTCTCCTGTCTCAGCTTCTCAAGTAGATGGCATTACAGGTGCCCACCACCAGGTCAGGCTAATTTTTATATTTTTAGTAGAGACGGGGTTTCACCATGTTGGCCAGAGTGGTCTCAAACTGCTGACTTCAGGTGATCCGCCTGCCTCGCCCTTCCAAAGTGCTAAGATTACAGGCGTAAGCCACTGCGCCTGGCCTGATTTCTGATTTTAAAAGATCTCTAGGGCTCGGGGATATCGAGTGGATTTTAGGAGGCAGGACAATGGTGAAAACAGGGCCACCAGCTTCGCTGCGGTTGCAGGTGAAAGAAGAAGGTGGCAGCGGAGGTGGGACAGGGAGGAGGCCTCAAGATCTATTCCGAGGCAGAGATAACCGAAATGACTGATTAGAAGTAAATCATATGCATACTCTCTGACACAGCTCTTCCAGAAATTTATCCTTCAGTCCTAAGTACACAGAGATTGTTGAGGCATCCTTTATAATAGAGAATGGTCCACATGGTCATTAAGGAAAGATGGATTCAATACCTAAAAGAGCAGGTGTCCACTGGGCCCCAGGCAGCTCTTACAAAGAAGGAGGTAGCTCTACTTCTGCACTTCTTTGGGGCAGATATCGAGATATACATTTAAGTAAGAAGAAGCATGTTGAAAATGTACCTATAACGCAAATTCAATTTTTAAAATAATTGCTAATTTCTATGCATGTATGTTAATTTGTATGCATATACGCATACAAAAAGTCTGGAAAAATAGGCAACCGACCTTTTTTTTTTTCAAGATGGAGTCTTGCTCTGTCACCCAGGCTGGAGTGCAATGGCACAATCCCAGCTCACTGCAACCTCTGCCTCCTGGGTTCAAGTGGTTCTCCTGCCTCGGCCTCCTGAGTAGGTGGGATTACAGGTGCCTGCCACCACGCCTGGCTAATGTTTTGTATTTTCAGTAGAGATGGGGTTTTGCCATGTTGGCCAGGCTGATCTCAAACTCAGGTGATCCACGTGCCGTGGCCTCCCAAAGTGCTTGGATTACAGGTGTGAGCCACCGTGCCCGGCTGGCACTCAACTATTTTTTTTTTTTTTTTTGAGATGGAGTTTCGCTCTTGTTACCCAGGATGGAGTGCAATGGCGCGATCTCGGCTCACCGCAACCTCCGCCTCCCGGGTTCAGGCAATTCTCCTGCCCCAGCCTCCTGAGTCGCTGGGATTACAGGCACGCACCACCATGCCCAGCTAATTTTTTGTATTTTTAGTAGAGACGGGGTTTCACCATGTTGACCAGGATGGTCTCGATCTCTTGACCTCGTGATCCACCCGCCTCGGCCTCCCACAGTGCTGGGATTACAGGCTTGAGCCACCGCGCCCAGCCTTCAACTATTAACAACGATTTCTCTGAGAGCCTTTCAAGAACTTTTTCTTCGTTTTAAAAATATGGCACATGTATACCAGGTGCATGTTCTGCACATCTACCCCAGAACTTAAAGTATAAAAAAAAAATCATTTAGTATTAGCATGCATCCAGTGTTGTAATTAAAAAAATGATATATTACATTGATGTTTAAATCTTGTCCCTCCCTCTCACAAATAAATAAATTCTCTAGAGGAATGGTGGGGAACGGTGGAGTGGAGGACCCTGGACAGCCAGCTGCCTGAAAAAAATCATCTCTATCCCTGGAACACGTTTAGCTTCCAAAAGCCAATGACAAACAGCAGCACTCGGTGCTGGAAGACAATGGAGCAGCATCTGTCTAACTCGAGAATAAAGTATCCAGCCAAGAGGTCCAGACTGAAAAGTAACAGACCATCTATCTCAAGCAGCCAGAAACCCAGGGAATACAGAGGGCATTCATGAGCTCTTCTCGGAAAATATCACACAGGTGCAAAATCTAGACCAATGAAAGAGGAAATCAAAATGAGGATGCAGGCGTGGAGAAGCTGTGATCAAAGGTCTAATGGTAAGCGCCATAGCCACTTAGAGATTGAATAAATACTAGGTGTGTATGCACATTAGGGAGATGGACAGAATGCGATGCTATAAACCTGAGCCCTTAGCTTAGCGAACAAAAATCAGCAGAGGGCAGGCAATGCGGGTGGCCTCATTTTCCACACCAGAAAGTCAACCCAAATGCATCTCAAATGGAAACAGAGTTTTTTTTTAAAGTGGCAACTCTAACCTCTTATTTCATAATGTATTAAACTGATGGCTATTTTAAGAAATAATATTTCCTGTGATAAAGAAATTTGAATTTCAATAATTCCTCCTGTTTCAATTTGGTTTCTTTTTCTTCTTTTAAATTAATGGAAATTTAAATGCCATGACCGTTATTTGCAAAATACATACAGGCCAGGTGTAGCGGCTCATGCCTATAATCTCGGCACTAAGGGAAGCTGAGGCAGGAGGATGGCTTGAGCCCGGGAATCTGAGGCCAGACTGGGCAACAAAGTGAGACCCCCCAACTCTATTTTTAAAAAATTAAAAAATAAAACAACAAAAAAATCCCTCTCCCCTAAGAAAATATATATAAAAGAGCAGCCTATAGATTCTGTGTGGCTGTCAGCTTCTTCGCAAAGGAAACAAATGCGTTTGCTCACACTGGATGAACCTAGGCCCTGATAAGGCTCACGTGATCTAAACCATCTGTCCCAGGGGCAGAGGGGAGACAAACTAAGGAGCAACATTCCCTGGAGAAAGCCGTTGAAAACCTTTCCATCTGGAAAGATGAGGACCTGGGGTTGGGGTTGGTTGCTTTGAAAGCCCATCTGCCCGTGCTTCAAAGAGATAGCATGCTGTGGGATCTACCAGGTGCTTTGAAGCCATCATCCAGAAATTCCTCTGAAGAAAACGCACTTTAGAGCTTTGCTTCAAAACCTTGTTATATTTGATTTCAGTGTTCAGTGTTTAAAATGTTAAGTTCAAGCCCTTTCAACAGAAAGCCCTCTGCATGGAGGCCAGGCTGCCAACACGGCAGGTGGGAAGCGGACGACACGGACTGCACACAAATGGGTCTCCTTATTGGGGATCCAGGGAGGAGGCGGAGGGACGGATGCTGCCATAAAGACTTAAAGGTGGTTGCCAGAAGAACCACTGACAAAAATGCAGCAGGGGTTTGACGGTCAGGGAATTAACGCCTTCGATGCCTGAGCTTCCTCCTTCCACCTACCTGGGAAAAGAGTGACATCAGGCGACCATCAGACATGAAGTTTTTGCAATAATACTACCAGTAACTATGACATCAAAGACAATAGCTACTAATTGCTAAGCTTCTGTTACATTATTAGGCACTAAGCTGACTTATCTAGGCACCTTATCTCATTTCTTTTTCTTTCTTGAGGCAGGGTCTTGCTCTGTCACCCAGGCTGTAGTAGCACCACTTTGGCTCACTGCAACCTCCACCTCCTGAGTTCAAGCGAGCCTCCCATCTCAGCCTCTAGAGCAGCGAGGATGACAGGTGCAGATCACCACAACTGGCTAACTTTTTATTTTTTTGTAGAGATGAGGTCTTACTATGTTGCCCAAGCTGGTCTCAAACTCCTGGGCTCAAGCAATCCTCCTGCCTCAGATTCCTGAAGTGCTGGGACTGTAGGCATGAACCACCGCACCCAGCCACCTTATTTCATTTCAACCTCCTAACACACCAGTGGGGTCGGTCTCCTCACCTTCCAGGCTTGGAGGACATAGTATATGTTCAAGGTCACATGGCCAGTAATGACAAAGCCTGGGTATGGAGGAATGACCTTCTGTATTCGTATTATATATCTGGCTCTGTATTAGGCCGTTTTCATGCTGCTGATAAAGACATACCTAGGACTGGGAAGAAAAAGAGGTTTAATGGACTTACGGTTCCACAGGGCTGGGGAGGTCTCACAATCATGGCAGAAGGCAAGAAGGAGCAAGTCACATCTTACATGAACGGCGGCAGGCAAAGAGGGAGAGCTTGGGCAGGGAAACCCCCATCTTAAAAACCATCAGATAGGCCGGACGCAGTGGCTCATGCCTGTAATCCCAGCACTCTGGGAGGCCGAGGCGGGTGGATCACGAGGTCAGAAGTTCGAGACCAGCCTGACCAACACAGTGAAACGCTGTCTCTACTAAAAATACAAAAATTAGCCAGGTGTGGTGCCTCGCACCTGTAATCCCAGCTACTTGGGAGGCTAAGGCAGAAGAATCGCTTGAACCTGGAAGGCGGAGGTTGCGATGAGCCCAGAGCCTGCCATTACATCTAGCCTAGGGGGCGACAGCGAGACTCAGTCTCAAAAACAAAACAAAACAAAGCAAAAACCATCAGATCTCCTGAGATTCATTCACTATCACAAGAACAGCGCAGAAAAGACTCACCCCATAATTCCATCACCTCCCACCTGGTTCCTCCCATGACACATGGGAACTGTGGGAGTTACAATTCCAGATGAGATTTGGGTGGGGACACAGCCAAACCATATCAGACTCCAAGGTCCAGACTCAACCATGTGACCATGTTTATTCCTGCCTGGTACCAACCTGGAAGCAACAGAGCGGGATGAAAGTCTGGTGCACAGCGACTGTCTACTGACTTGCATAAAACAGATGAAACCTGCCCGTAAGAGCTTTACACACAAAGCTGCCTTGAGGCCACTAAACGTGTTCATGCATGTGTTAAGTCTCAGCGGATGAAGCATTAAACTTCTAACTCTACTTATAAAGGGGAACGAACCGGGTTCTAAGTTGTGGGCCTGACGCAGTTTGCCCTGTGTCCCCAGATGAATTGCTGAGCTTCAAGACCTCACCTCTGCTATGGGAAAATGTGCCCTGATTATCTCACCAAAAAAAACAACAAAAAAGAAGGCTACTGAGGGGACAAAATGAAATCAACAGCTAGGAGTGTTTTGTGATTGCTTTAATAGGGTTCTAGTTTTTACAGAAAATTTAAAATTGTGATGATGGCATCTTTTATTATTTCTCAGATGCTATTGAAACTGCCTATTAGAAGCTTGGATGGTTAGACCATGAGGCCACAGTGGAAACTTCAAGACAGTCCTCAAGAGCTAGCAGCAGTCTGGGGGGCAGAGGTGACTAACATGCAGCCAGAAAGGCCAGACCTCCCCAACTAACCCCCTTCCCCCAGAACCCCAATAATGTCTCTCATTTGGTTGGCGGTTCTGTAAAACCAGGACTGAATGTCTTCAGTCCGGCACGCCCTGCTAGTTGTGATAATTCCCACTGACTCCTCTTGCACTCAGTGAGGCATTTGACACATTCATGTTATTCATCTGCCTGGACCATGAAGGCTTCTTCCTTAGCACTGAAGAGTTAGCTGATTAATTTGTTCCTTTTTTCTCATTCATCCATTTATTCAATAATTGGTTTTTTTGGGGAGAGGGTGTCCATTCTGTCACCCAGGCTGGAGTGCAGTGGCACGATCGTGGCTCACTGCAACCTCGACCTCCTGGGTTCAAGACATTCCCCCACTTCTTGAGTAGCTGGGACCACAGGTGTGCACCATCATGGTCCATTAATTTTTGTATTTTTTTGTAGAGATGGGGTCTTGCCATGTTGCCTAGGCTAGTCTCAAATTGCTGGGCTCAAGCGATCCTCCTGCCTCGGCCTCCAAAGGTACTGAAATTACAGACGTGAGCCACCACACATGGCAATGAATATTTTTTGTTGAATATATGTGTCCCCCATAAGCAGGTCTGACTGCTAAGTGCTAGGGATGGAGTGATGAAGACAGACTTAAGAAATCTACAATCTGGCAACTCTTATGTAATCGATAACAGATTATCAGAGTAATGAGTGCCAAAAACCCAAATTTAGGGCTTGCCAGTCCAAGCCCAGAATAAAGTGCCTTGTGCCCTAAGTTTAGGGTCAACTCTGAGTTTTTTGTTTGTTTTTTAAGACACAGGGTCTTGCTTTGTTTCCCAGGCTGGAGTCCAATGGAACAATCACAGCTCACTAACTCCTGGCCTCAAGTGATCCTCCCACCTCAGCCTCCTGACTAGCTGGGACTACAGGTGTATGCCACCGCACTTGGCTAATTTGGTAAGTTTTTTGTTGAGACAGGGTCTCGTTATGTTGCCTTGAGCTCCAGGCCTCAAGTGATCTTCCCATCTCGGCTTCCCAAAGTACTAGGATTACAGGCATGAAACACCATGCCTGGCCTAACTCTGCATATTTTGAAAATCGATTCCCAGCTGGCCAGGTGCAGTGGCACACGCCTGTAATCCCAGCACTCTGGGAGGCTGAGGCAAGCAGCTCACTTGAGGTCAGGAGTTCGAGACCAGCCTGGCCAACATGGTGAAACCCCATCTCTACTAAAAATACAAAAATTAGCTGGGTGTGATGGTGGATGCCTATAATTTCAGCTACTCAGGAGGCTGAGGTGGAAGAATCACTTGAACCTGGGAGGCGGAGGTTGCAGTGAGCCAAGATCGCATACTGCACTCCAGCCTGGGTGACAGAGTGAGACTCTGTCTAAAAAAAAGCAAAACAAAAAAAAAAATTCTCATTCCCCTATATCAATTCTGATAGAACTAAGGCTAGGAAAATTTGAATTATACATGTGTTTTAAATACCTGGGCAATATTCATAGTTTTCTGATACCTTCTTACTGCCCCTATTCAACCTTTGATTTTCTTTCATGAATTTTCATTCAAAGCTAAGTGTATACAGTATCCTGGAGTTCAGCCTGTAAAGTGCATCACTGGAGAAAAACCAAAACAATCTCTGTCTTGGGGAACACGGTGACAGAACAGAAAACGAACTCAGAAAGTAGATGGACCTGGGAGACCGTGGAATGCTTTCCTGGCTTGGGGGCTGCCAGCCAAACCCCTCAGCATCACCCTGGCGGAGCAATCAGTAGATAGGAGATTGGATAGGGACAGCAGGATAGAGACCAAATATCAAGGAATGCCACTGGCTGACTAGAAAATTTCAGGAATTCCTAATAAATAGACGGGAGAGATGACATCCATAAAGAACTAAAGGAAACTGCAGTTCTTGATCTAAACTGCAGATCAAAACATACATGATGGGCCAGGCATGGTGATCTCACCCCTGTAATCCCAGCACTTTGGAAGGCCAAGGCTGGTAGTTCACCTGAGGCCAGGAGTTCGAGACCAGCCTGGCCAACATGGTGGAACCCTGCCTCTACTAAAAATACAAAAATTAGCCAGGTGTGGTAGTACATGCCTGTAGTCCCAGCTACTCGGGAGGCTGAGGCAGGAGAATTGCTTGACCCAGCAAGCAGAGGTTGCAGTGAGGCGAGATCTTGCCACTGCACTCCAGCCTGGGCAACAGAGTGAGACTCCGTCTCAAAACAAAGCAAAACAAAAAACCCAATACATGGTGTATCCGTCTGTTCTCACACTCCTATGAAGAAATACCTGAGGCTGGGTTATTTATTTATTTATTTTTATTAATTTTTTTAGTAGAGATGGGTTTCACCATGTTGTCCAGACTGGTCTCAAACTCCTGACCTCAGGTGATCCACCTGCCTCAGCCTCCTAAAGGGCTGGGATTACAGGCATCAGCCACCACCGTGCCCGGCCAAGACTGGGTGATTCATAAAGAAAAGAAGTTTAATTGACTCCCAATTTCCTATGGCTGGGGAGACTGCAGGCAACTTCCAATCATGGTGGAAAGCACCTCTTCACAGGGTGGCAGGAGAGAGAAATGAGTGCCAAATAAAGGGGGAAGCAGGCTGGGTGCGGTGGTTCACGACTATAATCCCAGCACTTTGGGAGGCCGAGGAGGGTAGATCATTTGAGGTCAGGAGTTCAAGGCCAGCCTGGCCAACGTGGTGAAACCCCATCTCTACTAAAAATACAAAAAATTAGCTGGGTGTGTAATCCCAGCTACTTGGGAGGCTGAGGCAGGAGAATCGCTTGAACCTGAGAGGCAGAGGTTGCAGTGAGCGGAGATGGATTGCGATTGCCCCACTGTACTCCAACCTGAATGTAACAGAGTGAGACCCTGTCAAAAAAACAGAAAGAAAGAAAACATTTTGACTCTCTATATAACAGATATTTGCAACATATAAAGCAAAAACAAATGCAGGGGAAATTGACAAGTTCACAGAAATCAACCAGATCCAACAGACAAAAAGTAAGTAGAAAATGACAGCAGTGGTTTGCTAATGAGCATAAGAAGTTTCCAGAGAAGCTTATTAAAAATGCAGGCTCTTAGCACTTTATGCGTCCTCCAGATCCAAATCTATATCTATGGGTGTGGTGTGAGAATTCACAGCTTTAATAAGCAGCCCAGGTGATTCTAATATACTTTAAGGATCACCGAGTTAAGTATTACAATTAACCGTGTGTGATTTAACAGATACATTGAGAACTTTGTACCAAAAAGAGAATGATTATTCTTTTGAAATATCAAAGAACATTCATAAAAATCATCTGGTAGGCCACAAACAAAAAGCCTTAGAAACTTTCAAAACTCCAAAATTAAACCATTGTTATTTTTAGGCCATTTTTAATCATAATGTGGCCAAATTAGAAACTAACACAAAACTACAGCAAAAAACAAAACTAGGTAAACAAAAAACCATTTGCTTAAAATGTTTAGAAAAGCTCTCCTAAATAAAGAAGGCTGGGCATGGTGGCTCGAGCCTGTAATCCCAGCACCTTGGGAGGGCGAGGTGGGAGGGGATTGCTTCAGGCCAGGAGCTCAAGACCAATCTGGGCAACACAAGTCCCTGTCTCTAAGAAAAAATTAAAAGATTAGCCAGGCATGGTGGCGCATGCCTGTAGACCCAGCTGCTTGTGAGGCTGAGGCAGGAGAATCACTTGACCCCAGAAGGCTGAGGCTGCAGTGATCTGTGTTCATGCCTTACGCTTCAGTCTGGGTGACAGAGCAGGACCCTGTCTTAAATAAAGAAACAAGTACATAGGAGAGAGAGAGAAAAAAACCCTAGAGTAATAAGCCAATTAAAAATATGGCCGGGCGCGGTGGCTCAAGCCTGTAATCCCAGCACTTTGGGAGGCCGAGGCGGGTGGATCACGAGGTCAAGAGATCGAGACCATCCTGGTCAACACGGTGAAACCCCGTCTCTACTAAAAATACAAAAACATTAGCTGGGCATGGTGGTGCGTGCCTGTAATCCCAGCTACTCAGGAGGCTGAGGCAGGAGAATTGCCTGAACCCAGGAGGCGGAGGTTGCGGTGAGCCGAGATCGCGCCATTGCACTCCAGCCTGGGTAACGAGAGCGAAACTCCGTCCCAAAATAAATAAATAAATAAATAAATAAATAAATAAATAGCTGGGCATCGTGGCTCACGCCTGTAATCCCAGCACTTTAGGAGGCCAAGGCAGGTGGATTACCTGAATCAGGAGTTCAAGACTAGCCTGGCCAAGATGGTGGAACACCGTCTCTACTAAAAATACAAAAAAAAAAAAAAAAAATTAGCCAGGCGTGGTGGCACATCCCTGTAATCCCAGCTACTCGGGAGGCTGAGGCACAAGCACCACTTGAACCCAGGAGGCAGAGGTCGCAGTGAGCCAAGTGAGACTCTGTTACGTTGCACTCCAGGCTGGGTGACAGAGTGAGACTTCGTTTCCAAACAAAATGAAAAACAAAAAAAATAAGATCAGGCTGGGCGCGGTGGCTCATGCCTGTAATCCTAACACTCTGGGAGGCGGAGGCGGGCGGATCACCTGAGGTCAGGAGTTCAAGACCAGCCTGACCAACATGGTGAAACCCCGTCTTTAAAAAATAAATAAAATAAAATAAGATCAAAAGAGACTTCGTTTCTAAACAAATAAATAAATGACAGTGAAAGTATTACATAGTACTACATGGTAAACTTTGTGGAATAAATGAAAAGCAATATTCAGAGGAAAATTTATAGCCTAAACGTATAGCTTACTTGATTTATTAGAAAACAGTATGAAAATTAAATGGGCTAGGTGCAGTGGCTCACACCTGTAATCCTAGCACTCTGGGAGGCCAAGGAGGATTACTTGAGCCTAGGAGTTTGAGACCAGCCTGGGCGACATGGTAAGACCTCATCTCTACCTTAAAAAAAAGAGAGAAAGGCCGGGCGCGGTGGCTCAAGCCTGTAATCCCAGCACTTTGGGAGGCCGAGGCGGGTGGATCACGAGGTCAAGAGATCGAGACCATCCTGGTCAACACGGTGAAACCCCGTCTCTACTAAAAATACAAAAAATTAGCTGGGCATGGTGGTGCGTGCCTGTAATCCCAGCTACTCAGGAGGCTGAGGCAGGAGAATTGCCTGAACCCAGGAGGCGGAGGTTGCGGTGAGCCGAGATCGCGCCATTGCACTCCAGCCTGGGTAACAAGAGCGAAACTCCGTCCCAAAAAAAAAAAAAAAAAAAAAAAAAGAGAGAAAGAGAAAGAAAAGAAAAAATAAATAAAACATTTAACTTAAGTCAGGTTAGCGTGGTGGAGATCAGGGAGAACTAATGTGATAAATTAAACCAAAAAGTTTAAGAGAGGAATTAAGATAAAAGCAGAAATAAGCTGAAATGAAAATAACAAATCGGTAAATGAATGAATGGATGACTAAATAAATAAAGTATACTTGCTCAATTAAAGTAATAGCTGAAGATGGTTTGGCTGGGTAGATATAGACAGCTTTTCACATTATACTCAATTTACTTCTGAATCGTTTGAATCTTTTTAAATGAGAATGCACCCACATATCAGGTGTTAGAAAAAATGATACAAAATCATGTAAAAATGGTTTCACATCATATCTCAGAAATTCTAAGTAGGCTATAAATGCAAGATATTAAAGCTATTTATTCTCATATTGATTCAGAAGTTATTCTTTATTTTCATTAAGGCTGAAAAATAGGCTTCATTAAGTTCAATTCATCCGGTGCCTTCGTTTGCAGGAACACCCTACTGAGGGATGGGATCACCACATCTCTTACTTCTGGACCTGCAATTCATGGGCATTTAGTGCTTGTTCAGCATCATTTCGCATCATTCATGCTCATTGCCAAATTATTCCTGCTCTGCTGGCCCTGTGCTGTCTGACCTACCTGCCCGGGGCCCTTCCTAATGCTATAAGCCAGTTGTCTTTTGGTCTGAGCTGTCCAGCTGATCATCCCGGGGGCCTTTGATGTTTCTGGGTAACAGACGGGCTAGGTCAAGAGCCATTGTCAAGGAGAAAGCCCTTTTCCTCCTGTCTTACCAGGAACGGACAAAGCTTCCATTATCTACATCAGAAGTTGCAAGCTGGTAGTCTAAAGGCCTCATCTGGCCAGCAGGTATCTTGTTTGGTCCACAGGAAATTGTGAATTAGGCTGGGCATGGTGGCTCATGCCTGTAATCCCAATGCTTTGGGAGGCCTACACGGGAGGATTGCTTGAGCTCAGGAGTTCAAGACCAGCCTGGGCAACATCGTGAGACTCCATTTCTACAATGGGGTCCCAGGCATAGTGGCTTGTCCCTGCAATCTCAGCTACCTAGGAGGCTGAGGCAGTAGGACAGCTTGAGCTCAGGAGGCCGAGGCTGCAGTGAACTACAATTACGCCACTGTACTCCAGCCTGGGTGACAGAACAAGACCCCGCCTGAAAAACAAACAAACAAACAAACAAACAAACTGTAAATTAGTTGCCAACATAAAAAAAAATTCGGAGAAATCAAACATAAAGAAACCCAGGCTGGGCACAGTGGCTCATGTCTGTAATCCCAGCATGGGCAGGTCACCTGAGGTCAGGGGTTCTAGACCAGCCTGGCCAACATGGTGAAACGCTGTCTGTACTAAAAATACAAACATTAGCTGGCCGTGGTGATGGGCACCTGTAATTCCAGCTACTTAGGAGGCTGAGGCAGGAGAATCACTTCGACCCGGGAAGTAGAAGCTGCAGTGAGCCGAGACCGTGCCATTGCACTCCAGCCTGGGCAACAAGAGTGAAACTCTGTCTCAAAAAAAAAAGAAAAGAAAGAAAGAGAGAGAGAAAGAAAGAGAAAAAAAGAAAGAAGAGAGAAAGAGAGAAAAGGAGAGAGAAAAAAAGAAGGAAGGAAAGAAGAAAGAAAGAGAAAGAAAGAAAAAGAAAGAAGAAAGAAAGAAAGAAAGAAAGAAAGAAAGAAAGAAAGAAAGAAAGAAAGAAAGAAAGAAAGAAAAAGAAAGAAAGAAAGCAAGCAAGCCAGCCAGCCAGCCCAGGTAGATATCTAGCTTCTCTTAAACCTGGAAAGCCTGGCGCCACTAGGCCCATACTTCTACAGGATGACACTCCACCGTGATTGCCTGCGACCGTCCTCACCATTCCCTGCATGCCTCGAATGACCTACCTGCCTCGCTCATGTGATTTAAAATATTCTCTTACATTAAAAGCATGTGCCAGAAATCCCAATATTTCAAGATTCAAACTACATATCTCAAACTGACTCTTATACCCCAAGCAATGCAAAAATTGTCAGACTATGTGTCCTGATTCACAGTTTGGAAAACACTGTCACTGGAATCATAACTCAGGGACGTGATGACTGAAGTCCCTTGTGTGGGCTGGCCAGGGTGCCTAATCAATAGCTATACCACTCACTCCTTGATTCAATCATTCAATCCACTTGATCAACCAAGATTTCTTTGCAAACTGACTCTATGCCAGGCACTTTTCTAGGGACCAGAGACACCGCAGGTAATGTGATAGAGCACATGACTGCTATCATGAAGCTTAGATCTGGGATGGGGGAAAGTGAGGCCCTAAATACCAAACTTGCGAAAGATCTATAGCAGTAGCTGAATGTGGTGGTGTGTGCCTATAGTCCCAGCTACTGGGGGAATGGCTTGAGGCCAGGAGTTTGAAGTTTTAATGCACTATGATCACGCCTGTGAATAGCCACTGCATTCGAGCCTGGCCAACAAAGCAAGACTTCATCTCCAAAAAAAAAAAAAAAAAGCACTGATATGAGCCAGAGCCCCACAAACTATTATGTATCCTCTACTCCCATCCATGGATTTGTTGCTGTGTTTTGTTTTTGTTTTTTTGAGATGGAGTCTCACTCTGTCACCCAGGCTGAAGTGCAGTGGTGCCATCTGAGTACAACTTCCACTTCCCAGGTTCAACCAATTCTCCTGCCTCAGCCTCCTGAGTAGCTGGGATTACAGGCATGCACCACCATGCCCGATTAATTTTTGTATTTTTACTAGACACAGGGCTTCACCATGTAGGCCAGGCTGGTCTTGAACTCCTGGCCTCAAGTGATCTGCCTGCCTTGGCTTCCCAAAGTGCTAGGACCATAGGCGTAAGCCACTGCTGGCCAATCCATGGATTTTGTAATATGGGAACAGGATTTTCTCATAAACTCCACCTAGGATTTACAATTTCAGAGCTGGCAGGTGCAAGAGATATTTAATTCACCCCTTCTTGTTAAAGAAGGAAATAGAGGCTTCAGAGGAATGTGACTTAGCCAAGGCCCCACAAAGAGTTTATGGAAAAACCCAAGCCACCTTCCCAGGCTCACGGAATCTGTCACTTGGTCTTCCTCCCTAAAACAAGACTGGCAAACTCTGACACCTTCAGGAGGTGTAATGTAATATAAACTATCAAATAAACCACAGTGTTGCACAATAGAGAGTGGGGACCAGGCCAAACTGGGCGCTCATGCTCAGAAGAAAAGTTTTCTAAGTCAAAGTCAAACAGCAGCAATGCTAACCATGGCGCGCCACCAAGCTGGCCAACAGCACACGTCTGTGAGCCGAAGCTGGCCCTTCTAGTCACGAATCTGAGCCCTCGATTTGGCCACACTCCCTCCCATTCCTCAGTGTATTTCTATCCTTATCCTGCATTTTAGCATATTTTTTCAAGTCATACCTAATCAGAAAGCCTCTCCTACATGCCTCTATTTTCTCTGCATTGTTTTTTCTCAAGTTTGAGCCACGTTTTGAAATGTAACCAAAGTGAGAAAAACCAAATAGGATGGGTACATATTTATTTTCATAATATAGTACTGTCTTGATATAAAAACAACACAAAATTAATTTTCTATTTATCTAAAATTCACTTTTTTTTTTTTTTGGTGTAGACAGGGTCTTGTTCTCTTCTCCAGGCTGGAGCGTAGTGGTGAGATAATGGCTTAGTGCAGCCTCAAACTCCTGGGCTCATGCAATCTTCCCACCTCAGCCTCCCGAGCAGCTGGGACTAGAGTGGCACCTTAGCATGGCTGACTAATTGTAATTTTTTATAGAGAAGAGGTCTCACTATATTGCCTAGGTTAGTCTGCAACTCCTGGCCTCAAGTGATCCTCCTGTCTTGGCCTCCCAAGCATCAGGATTACAGGCATGAGCCACTGAGCCCAGCCAAATGTACCCCTGTACATAGTAAAAAACCTAAATATTCTGTTATGTAAATATTTTGCAAACATATGAATATTTCCTTGTCTTCTTAAAAGAGTATGCTGAACAGAATTCAGTCTTTTCTTGATATTAATGGTTAATATTCTGGATACAAATTGAGCTACAGGCCGGGCGTGGTGGCTCACACCTGTAATCCCAGCAGTTTGGGAGGCAGGTAGATCACCTGAGGTTAGGAGTTCGACACCAGTCTGGCCAGCATGGTGAAACCCTGTCTCTGCTAAAAATACAAAAAGATAATTAGGCGGGCGTGCTGGCATGTGCCTGTAATCCCAGCTACTCAGAAGGCTGAGGCACGAGAATCCCTTGAACCTGGGAAGCGGAGGTTGCAGTGAGCTGAGATCATGCCACTGCACTCCAGCCTGGACGACAGAGAGAGACTCTGAAAAAACAAACAATAACATAAACCAATTGATGTATAGTATAGGGGGTACTTTTAGGAGCTATTCTGCTTCCGTATCTTTCATGTTATTTTTTTAAGTGACATCCTCTCCCTACCAGGTTTCCAAAAGTGCAGAATATGGTTTTAAAGAGAAGGGCAGACCAACCTTCCATCCTGTGCCTTCCTGACCTTGACGACACTGTATTTTTGTTACTGTTTCACTGGTTGGTCATCTTAACTTTGTACGATGTAGAGAGCTTTTAATTTTGATTTTTTTAAATGTCCCTGTTTTACAATCCTCAAATCTAAGCCACAAAGTCCAAAGTATCTTAAAAGATGCTCCTTCCATTGGAGGTGAGCTCAGTCCTCCGGTTTGGAATCACTAGGAGTTCTTTTGTTAAAAATGCGCTACCTCCTATATACAAATTCTATTAGCTGAAAAGTTCAGAGCTAAATATGCATCTTAAACAAATAGCCTAAGCGATTCTTGTACATAGGCAACTTTGAGAACCGCAGTTCTGTCTTTTCCTTGCAACTATGGTTGTCAAACATTGCGACAAATTATAGTCACGTAAGGACCTTAACAAAGGGAACAATGGCTGAATCCAAACTCAGAATCAGAACCTCTGAGTGGTAAGACTTGGGTATTGGTGTTTTTATTTACTTTTTACTCTTTATGTTGAGCTAGTTAAAAATTTCCCATGCCATTTGTAAGGAAGAATAGAGACAGAGAGCCCGTGGACCCTTCACCCAGCTTCCCCAGTGGTAACACCCGCCTTAACTATACCGTAACATCACAGTCAGGAAACTGCATTGATACACTCCTACTATGCTGTTTTTCCTTTTTATTTTTATTTTTTAACTAGTTATCCTTTTTTATTTTTTTATTTCTTCTTCTTTTGTTTTGTTTTGTTTTGTTTTGTTTTGAGATGGAGTCTCGCTCTTGTTACCCAGGCTGGAGTGCAATGGCGCAATCTCGGCTCACCGCAACCTCCGCCTCCTGGGTTCAGGCAATTCTCCTGCCTCAGCCTCCTGAGTAGCTGGGATTACAGGCACACGCCACCATGCCCAGCTAATGTTTTGTATTTTTAGTAGAGACGGGGTTTCACCATGTTGACCAGGATGGTCTTGATCTCTTGACCTCGTGATCCACCCGCCTCGGCCTCCCAAAGTGCTGGGATTACAGGCTTGAGCCACTGCGCCCGGCCTATTTTTTTATTTCCTCTTCTTTTTTTTTTGTTTTGTTTTTTGGCCCAGGCTGGAGTGAGGTGGCACCATCTCGGCTCACTGTAACCTCCATCTCCCGGGTTCAAGTGATTCTCCTGCCTCAGCCTCCCGAGTAGCTGGCATTACAGGTGCCCACCACCATGCCCGGCTAATTTTTGTATTTGTAGTAGAGACAGTGTTTTGCTGTGTTGGCCAGGCTGGTCTTGAACTCCTGACCTCAGTGATCCACTCACTTCAACCTCCCAAAATGCTAGGATTTCAGGCGTGAGCCACCGCGCCCAGTCATTTTTGTCTATTTCTTCTTTTGGTGATGCTTAGTTCTACTGAAGCAGCTCCTCTCCTCTTTAATGTGCTAGCTTTTTCTATTTTGAAAACATGTAAAACCTACAGAAAACTTATCATGCTAGTATAATGAACACACAAATATCCTTCACATATATTCACCAGTTGTTAACATTTTGCCACATTTCTCTCCTTCTCTCCCCACCCACTTTCTCTGTCTCAATATGTACACACATATTCTTCATCCTGACCCATTTATGCACAGCCCTTCATGCCTGTACACTTTAGCATGTGTCTCCAGAGAATAAGGACATTCTCTTGCATGGCCACAATGTAATTACAAACGCAGATAATTTTTTTTTTTTGAGATGGACTTTCGCTCTTGTTGCCCAGGCTGGAGTGCAATGGCGTGATCTTGGCTCACCACAACCTCTGCCTCCTGGGTTCAAGCGATTCTCCTGCTTCAGCCTCCCGAGTAGCTGGGATTACAGGCATGCATCACCATGCCCGGCTAATTTTTCTGTATTTTCAGTAGAGACAGGGTTTCTCCATGTCGGTCAGGCTGGTCTCGAACTCCTGACCTCCCTAACTGCTGGGATTACGTTACAGGTGTGAGCCACTGTGCTTGGCCAGATAACTTAATATCAATACAATATTATCTAATATAATAGAGTTTATTTCAAATTTTGTTCATTTTCCAACTCTCCTTATATGTAGCAATTCCTCTCCCGCACACCCCAAGTTCTCATCACACTGCAGTACAGTATTATTTCTTTACTCTCCTTTAATCTGAAACAGCACCCTTTATCTCTCAAGCTACTGACTGTTCTTTTTTTTTTTTTTGGAGACAGGGTCTCACTCTGTCACTCAGGCTGGAGTGCAGTGGCATGATCATAGCTCACTGCAGCCTCCACCTCCTGGGCTCAAGTGATCCTCCCACCTCAGCCTCCCAAGTAGCTGGGACTACAGGTATGTGCCACCATACCCAGCTAATTTTTTGTGGAGATGGAGTCTCCCTATGTTGCCCAGGCTGGTCTGGAACTCCTGGCTTCAAGCATTCCTCCCACCCTGGCCTCCCAAAGTGCTGGGATGATAGGTATCAGCTACTGCACCCAGCTGCCACTGACATTTTTGAAGACTCCAGGCCAGTTGTTTTGTAGACCGTCCCCCTCAATTTGGGATTGTCTGGCTGTTTCCTCATTGGATTTCACTTTTGAAAAACATTTTTCATCGCCATTTTCAGTTATGGATTCACTGAGGAGATATTTGGCTAAGGAGAGGTTCTATCATTGTTTAAAACATTATGAAGCATAATTGATGGATGGTCACCTCTGAACACCTTGCTCCCAGGCAGAACATCAATAATATTCACAACAGACTGTGGTACACTCTGAAGAAAACCAGGTGAGTGCAATGTTCCGCCTGTGACTGTGAATTCTAAGGAACAAGAAGTCATGAGCCTGGGCTTCCAGCAGGGGCTTCCCCGAGGCCGGGGCGAGCAACATTATTCCTTTATTCCTCAGTTTCCTCAAACTATGACATAAGTTCTAGGGAATGAAAATTCCTGAACTTAACTCACAGGGTTAACATGGTGATGGATGTTACACGCTCACCACAGTGCCTGGTACTCAGTAAGTGCTCATTTAATGTAAGCTCTTATTATCATTTAAAAATAACATCCAGTCAAATCTCTCGTGTATTGTTTTACATCTTCAGGCCAGGCGCAGTGGCTCACACCTGTAATCCCACACTTTGGGAGGTAGAGGCAGGAGGATCACTTGAGGCCAGAAGTTCGAGACCAACCTGGGCAATAAAGCAAGACCTTGTATCTCAAAAAATATATATATATTTTTTTAATTGGCCAGGCTCGATGGCTCATGCCTGTAATCCCAGCATTTTGGGAGGCAGAGGCGGGTGAATCACGAGGTTAGAAGTTTGGGACCAGCCTGGCCAACAAAGTGAAACCTCATCTCTACTAAAAATACAAAAAATTAGCCGGGCATGGTGGTGTATGCCTATAATCCCAGCTACTCAGGAGGCTGAGGCAGGAGAATCACTTGAACCCGGGAGGAAGAGGTTGAAGTGAGCAGAGATTGTACCACTGCACACCAGCCCGGGCGACAATGCAAGACTCTGTCTCAAAAAAAAAAAAAAAGTTAAAAATTAGCTTGGCATGGTGGCATGTACCTGTAACCCAGCTACTTGGGAGGCTGAGGTGAGAGGATCATTTGAGCCCAGGAGTTCAAAGCTGCAGTGAGCCATGATTGCACCACTGCATGGGAGACACAGCAATACTCTATCTCTTTAAAAAAAAAAATACATATATATATCTCACAGCTCACTGCAACCTTGAATTCCTGTACTCAAGTGATCCTCCGGTCTCAGCTTCTCAAGTAGCTGGGACTGCAGGTACATCCCACCACACCCAGCAATTTTTTTAAAATTTGAGTTGAGACAAGCTCTTGCTATGTTGCCAGGCTGGTCTCTAACTCCTGGGCTCAAGGCACCCTCCCGCCTCTGTCTCCCAGAGCGCTGGGATTACAGGCATGAGCCACTACACTCGCCCTGTGGTTTTCCTAGACTCTCATGGAGTCCATCTTACGGCACAGCTGCTTGGCTATGGAAAATATCCCCAGCTCTTCAGGGTTAGGGTGCTGAAAACTGATCTTACCATTTCGTCCTGAATAGTTAAGAGAATCCTTTCTCTGTCTGCACTGCTTACAGGGTGAGAATGTCTGCATGCATTGAGAAAGGAACAGTTAAAACCACAGGGCTTGGTGCTGGTGGGAGATTTCGTATCCTAGGGACAAGCACAGAGAACGGGGCATGGTAAAAGCAACTTCCCTTCCCCGACGGGGCCTGGCTCTTCTGTTGATCTCCCTGCCTCCCATCTCTCTCCTCACTAAATCACCCTTGCTCCTGAAGTGGATCTGATCGCTCTCATCCCTGCTATATCAACACCATTGCTGGCACACAGCCAGTCAATGGACCAGGATCCAAACTCAGGCCGCCAAATCCCAAAACAGGGCTCCGAGCCACAGAGCTGTATGGCAGTTGAGTAAGTACCAGTGTAGAGAGATAGCTATGGTATGCTGTTGGGTTTTTTAAACAATGGGAGGCTGGGTACAGTGGCTCACGCCTGTAATCCTAGCACTTTGGGAGGCTGAGGCGGGTGGATCACCTGAGATCAGGAGTTCGAGACCGGCGTTGCCAACATGGCAAAATCTCATGTCTACTAAAAATACAAAAATTAGCCGGGCATGGTGGCATGTGCCTGTAAGTCCCAGCTACATGGGAAGCCGAGGCAGGAGAATCGCTTGAACCCAGGATGCGGAGGTTGCAGTGAGCCGAGATCTCACCATTTTACTCCAACCTGGGTGACAGAGCGAGACTCTGTCTCAAAAATAAATAAATAAATAAATAAAGAGGCTGGGTATGGTGGCTTAGCCCTGTAATACCTGGAACTTCGGGAGGCCAAGGCGGGAGGATTGCTTGAGTCTAAGAGTTCAAGACCAGCCAGGGCAACATAGTGGAATATGAGACCCCATCTCTACCCAAAAAACCCCAACAATTAGCTGGATGTGGTGGTGAGTGCCTGCTGTCTCAGCTATTCGGGAGGCTGAGGCAGATTAATCGCTTTAGCCCAGGAAGCAGAGGCTGCATTCAGCTGTGATTGTGCTACTGTACTCCAGCCTGGGCGACAGAGCGAGACTCTGTCTCAAAAAAAAAAAAGGTGGGATAATCAAATAGCATGAAGAGTATAATCCTATTTACGTTAAAATAACCATTAAAAATGTTAAAAAGGCACGTACTCAGAGGTCGTTTATGTGGTAACCCCAAGCACTGGAACTGCCTTAAGTCTCATCACTGGAACGAAGGAAGGAGGATGGAAGGGATTTCACGCGGAGCCGGGCTGGGGGTGGGGTTGAGGTGGGCTGGCCAAGGATGGTGCCCTTTAGTTGCTTATAAATGTCAATAATAACAATGACTTTAAGACACTGAACTGTTATTGTGGGAAAATACCCAAGTCACCCCATGCCACCGTCCACCCAACGGAGAGAATGCTCAGAAGGCATTCCAGAAGGTATCAGCGTGGCCCAGTCTTCCTGCCACCTGTCATGCTCTCAGGGACTTCAGAGGTAACTAAACTTGGGAGATACCACTCACTGGGAATGAGGCGGGTCTGGGATATTCTGGATCAATGATGGCGTCTTGGATATAATGAAATACGCCATTTTTAGTCCAGATGGTTATCTACCCATTTACTCACAGTAATTATCTCTGTGGCAGTGGGATGATGAAAGGACTTTTGTTTTCTTTATACCATTTGATTTTTTTCTTTTTTTAAGAGACAGGGTCTTGCTCTGTTACCCAGGCCGGAGTTCAGTGGCATAACCATGACTCACAGTAGTCTTGTCATTTGAATTTTTTGGTATCAATCATGTATTATTAGAAAATAAGTATCACAATTTTTTTTTAATGTACACTTTGTCCCATTCCTGGTACATCAATGGAGACAATATCTTTTTTTTTTTTTTTTTAAGTTGGAGTCTCGCTCTGTCGCTCAGGCTAGAGTGCAGTGGCTTGATCTTGACTCACTGCAACTTCCGCATCCTGGGTTCAAGCAATTCTCCTGCCTCAGCCTCCCAAGTAGCTGGGATTACAAGTGTGTGCCACCACGTCCAGCTAATTTTTTAATTTTTAGTAGAGATGGGGTTTCACCATGTTGGTCAAGCTGGTCTCGAACCCCTGACATCAAGTGATCCACCTGCTTCCCAAAGTGCTGCCATTACAGGCGTGAACCACTGCGTCCAGCCAGAGACAATACCACTTAAATGGTGAACACAGCATTCACTGCATCGTACAACCATTTCCCCAGGAAAGCCAAACATGACGAAGACTTGGCACTTTGGTGGAACTCTCTGGAAAAGGGTATCTTCTTTTCACCAGAGATGTAAAACAGCTCAAACCCCATGACGGCTTCCCCTTAAACTTAAGAGAATCCCATATCTTTACTACTGCCCCGAGCAAGCCCCCTGCAATCTGACCTGTGGCTGCTTCTCTGACCTCACCTCTACTTAAGTGTCACCTCATCAAAGGGAAGCCCCTGCACCCTCCATATAAAATAGCAGCCCCTAACCATCTTTCTCTGTCCCCTTCCTGTTTTATTTTTCGTATCAGCCCTGTCATCTCCTGACACATGATATACTTATCTTCTGCCTTATCCTCAGCGTCTGGAATGGCGCCTGGGATGGTGGCACACTGGAGCACACACACCTAAGTAAAGGGACAGCTGTTCCTCAGCTCTAGTCACTGTTGGTGTATAAGAACGTGGACCCCATGCCTGGGCAAGGTGGCTTACACCTGTAATCCCAGCACTTTGGGAGGGCGAGGTGGGCAAATCACCTGAGGTCAGGAGTTCGAGACCAGCCCGGCCAACATGGCAAAACCCCATCTGTACTAAAAATACAAAAGTTAGCTGGGTGTGGTGGCGCACGCCTGTAGTTCCAGCTACTTGGGAAGCTGAGGCAGGAGAATCAGTTGAACCCGGGAGGTGGTAGAGGTTACAGTGAGCTGAGATCACACCACTGCACTCAAGCAAGAGTGAAAGAGTGAGACTCACTCCAAAAAAAATGTGGACCCCCAAACCTACCAATTTTTCCAAGAAGCCCCAAATTCAGATTTTTACATAGACTCTCCTCCTGATTCTTAAATGTCAGCTAGTGGGTTGGGTGTGGTGGCTCACACCTGTAATCCTAGCACTTGGAGAGGCTGAGATGGACGGATCACAAGGTCAGGAGATCAAGATCATCCTGGCCAACATGGTGAAACCCCATCTCTACTAAAAACATAAAAATTAGCTGGGCATGGTGGTGGGCACCTGTAGTCCCAGCTACTCAGGAGGCTGAGACAGGAGGATCACTTGAACCTGGAAGGTGGAGGCTGCAGTGAGCTGAGATCACGCCACTGCACTCCAGCCTGGGTAACACAGCGAGATTCTGTCTCTAAATGAATGAATGAATGAATGAATATGTCAGTTAGCAATTCACATCTTTTAAAAGCAATGTACAAGTCAACGGGGTGGAGGCCAACAGAACATGTCTGCAGCAAGCCGGCCTGTGAACTCAGAGAAGCCACGAAATTGAAGTTCACGGAGGATGTGACTGAAGACGAGAGGCTGGTGTGCTTCAACATTGAAGGTCAGATGAAAAGTACATATGCGGACACGCATTTCCTTTTGCTCCATTTCAGGCTGCACTGGCAAACAGTGTGAGGTGGCTGAGTACGTCTAGCCACGTGCCTCTTTTTTTTTCTTTCCCCGTTCAGATTGCATCTCTTAAGGCTTCTGCGTTTGCCGAAAACTGGCGTTGCCATTTTACTCTTTCACTTTGCAGGAAAATAACTCCAAGGGGAAACTGACTGTGAAGCCTTATGGAGTGCCCCCTCAAGATGGGGGGAAAGAAAGGAAAGAGAGAAATATAATCAAGCACTCAGAGTGGAGACAATTAAGTGCTGGTGGAGCAGCAGCCATGCCTATGCGGAGCACGTGCGCAAAAGCATGCCGATGGGACTTGGTGCTGCTGCCTCGTGCTGCAAGGAGCTTGGAGGTCGCAAAGGAAGGGCTGTATGTTAATTTCACAAGAGGTGCCCAATGCTTGATCAAGGCAAACTAACACGGCCTCTGGCTTGAAGCACACACACATCTGGGGCCGGGACTGTAATAGACTGCGGGGGGCTAAAAACCAGCCTCCCAATTAAGAGAAATGGATGGCTGTTTTGCACAGACTGATCCTGAGCAGGGGGCTGTTTGGTGCAAAAGCAAATTGTCTGTGTGTTGTTTGGGAGCTGAGTTTTAAAGGTAATTAAGTCCACAATTCTGCCTACTGTTTAACTCCACTTTAATGAACTGGGCAGAGAAACAAAGTTGTTGGGTCATTCCATAGAAAAGGAGATTTATGTTCTGTTTTAGGGAAACAAAAATTTCCAACATATTCTCCAGGTTTTTTGCAACCAGGGTGTGAAACAAAGTGATCCTTGATCTTCACCTGTCTTTCCTTTATCAGCAAATAAGGAAGTACAAGCATGCGACCAAAATCGGAGGGACATTTCCCGGACTGCATTCCCATCTCCTGTCAGAGTCCTTCTCATTTCACAAAAGTGACACGCAGAAGCACGACTCTGCCTTTGTGGTGACACCACTGAATCTGCAGCTGGGGCCCGCAGGTAAACAAACGCTGTCCCGGCAAACGGGGCAGGGTCTGGCTTAGCAACCTGCCTTTGACCTACCACCTCTTGGTAATTTTGCTTCTACCTAACTATGGAGATGATCTACTCATTCTGCTTATAAAAATAATGCCCTTGGAGTAAACCCCAACCAACCACTCCCACCTCCGTCCTGGCCCAGGCCTGTTCTGCCCCAGTGCACATAACCTTCCTTCGTTCTATATCCACCTTGTTCACACTGTGCCTGCATCCTGCTCCTTAAACAAGCCTGGCCTCGTGCCACTGCACTTCCTGCTTTCTGTGTCTGGAATGCCTTTCTCATTGCTCCTTGTGAAGACACCTTTTTTTTTTTTAAGACACAGTGCCGCTCTGTCACCCAGGCTGGAGTGCAACAGTGTAATCTTGGCTCACTGCAACCTCTGCCTCCAGGGTTCAAGCAATCCTCCTTCTTCAGCCTCCTGAGTAGCTGGGATTTTTTTGAATTATAAGTCGAGATGGGGTTTTGGCATGTTGGCCAGGCTGGTCTTGAACTCCTTACCTCAGATGATTCACTCACCTCGACCTCCCAAGCTGCTGAGATTACAGGTGTGAGCCACAGTGCCTGGCCCCAAGCCACTCCCAATCCATCAGGTTTCAACTGAAATGTCATGCTGGAAAGAGACCTTCCTTCTCTCTATTCTCTCTATCCTGGCTAACACTGCCTCCTCTCCCACACCATCTTACTGTCCCATCTTTCTCCTCTGCTTTCTTCAGAGAACGCGTTGATACCTGAAATGATCTCATTGTTTATTTCTTGCTTTCTTCTTCATTGTCTGTCTCCCCTTCGGAATACAAGTTGCTTAAGAACAGGCACCTCTCTGGATGGGCCCATGCCTGTAATCCCAGCTACTCAGGAAGCTGGGGGGTGAGAGGATGGCTTGAGCCCAGGAGTTCAAGGCTGTAGTGAGCTATGATTGTGCCAATGCACTCCAGCCTAGGTGTCTTAAAAAATAATAATTAAAAAATGGCCAGGTGCACCGGCTCATGTGTATAATCCCAGCACTTTGGGGTTGGATCACAAGGTCAGGAGTTCAAGACCAGTCTGGCCAATATGATGAAACATTGTCTGTATTAAAAATACAAATACTAGCAGGGCTCAGTGGTGCGCGTCTATAGTACCAGCTCCTTAGGAGGCTGTGGCAGGAGAATCGCTTGAACCCAGGAGGCGAAGCTTGCAGTGAGCTGAGATTGCACCACTGCAGTCCAGCCTGGGCAATAAAGGGAGACTCCATCTCAAAACAATAATAATAATAATAAAATTAAAAAGTATAAGTACCACTTCAATTTTGCTCATTTCTGAATCTCTGGTGCCTAGGACAGAGCCTGATGCTCAGTGAGAGATGTTTAACAAATGCTTTTGGAAGGAAGGCCTGGGATATACTTCTACAGTACAAAGGATTTCAGGAATGAAACGGAAATCTGAGGGAGGGGAGTAAAATGTCCTGTTGTCAACCTCGTAAGCTGCTAAGCTGACACGGACTCCAAGCTAAAGCTGCACAGGCCTCTAGGTTTTTAAACACATGGCTCCTGCTGCCCTGGGGGTGGTATTCAAAACACTTACCAGTGCATGTCAAGACATTTGGATGGGCTGAGTATCAGCTCTCCTCCGTGCCCTCACCAACTTGGCCCTCAAACCCCTACCCAGCTTTTAGGACCCGGGAGAAATGTCACTACCTCTGGGAAACCTTCTGGGATCCTCTCCCTCCTCTGTCCTCGCCATGCTCTGCCCCAAGCTCTCTGTATTCTCTCGCTGTACAGAGACCGTGGGCTGGTGACCCTTAGAGGTCAGACCCCAGCCTCACTGACCCCTGGACACTGGGTGCCTCTAAATGCTGACCTCCCAGCCCAAGGTCCGCTCAGCAAAGTATGTGAAATAAACGCAACAGTGAAGGCGCACAGCGGCGAGTGAAGGGCAGAATAAATAACCGTCAGAAAGTGCCCCTAGGGGCCACTGCAGCACTGAGCTTCACCGTCCTTCAGGTGCCCCGAGCTCAAGGCCAAGCCCATCCCTACCTGCGGACGAGCCTCAGAAGTGTCGTGTGCCTGGACAGTCACATCCCCACACAGCTCAAAGTCTTCAGAATAGTCCACAGGAGGTTCGATGTGGAGCCGCGGGCCAGCTTCTGTTCTGATCTGCACAGATTTCTGTACAAAAAATTCAGAACATTTCAGATAGGGTGGAATGAGGTCTTTATTCCTCTGCAGGGCAGGGACTGGTGCTGGAGAGGTGCGGCTGGGATCTACAGGCTTAGATATCATGGGTGATGTGCCTGCATGCAACAGCAGTGGAGTCGTGATGAGCAGAAGCCACAAGCCTCCATCTCATCTGGGCCAGCAACGGATGGACCACGCCACCTCGCTCAAGAGTCTACTGCTTCCTGCTGTCAAAATATGTGCAGGAAAATTTTTAAAAGTAACTTTTTGGTTAGAAATTATTTTTCTATTTTTTTTGAGACAGGGTCTCACTCTGTTGCCCAGGCTGGAGTGCAATGGTATGATCTCGGCCCCTTGCAACCTCCGCCTCCTGGATCCAAGCTATTCTCCTGCCTCAACTTCCCGAGTAGCTAGGACTATAATCACCCGCCACCACGTGGTGAGTTTTTTTGTCCTTAGTAGAGAAGGGGTTTCACTACGTTGGCCAGGCTTGGTCTAGAACTCCTGGCCTCAAGTGATCTGCCCAAATCGGCCTCCCAAAGTACTGATATTACAGGCATGAGCCACTACACCTGGCTGGTTGGAAATTCTTTATTAGTAGGCTGTTAGTAGGTGCTAAACTTCTCAAAAAGGGATTTGTGGTCAAGGTATGGTGGCTTACATCTGTAATCTCAGCATTTTGGAAGGCCAAGACAGGAGGACCACCTGAGGCCAGGAGTTGGAGTCCAGCCTAGGCAACATGGTGAGACCCCCATCTCTACAAAAAAATTTAAAAATTAGCCAGGTGTGGTGGTATGTGCCTGTTGTCCCAGCTACTCGGGGAGGCTGAGGTGGGAGAATCGCTTGAGCCCAGGACTTTGAGACTACAGCGAGCCAAGATCTCACTACTGCACTCCAGCCTTGGCGACAATGTCAGACCCCGTCTTTTTTTTTTTTTTTTTTTTTTTTTGAGACGGAGTTTCGCTCTTGTTACCCAGGCTGGAGTGCAATGGCGCGATCTCGGCTCACCGCAACCTCCGCCTCCTGGGTTCAGGCAATTCTCCTGCCTCAGCCTCCTGAGTAGCTGGGATTACAGGCACGCGCCACCATGCCCAGCTAATTTTTTGTATTTTTAGTAGAGACGGGGTTTCACCATGTTGACCAGGATGGTCTCGATCTCTTGACCTTGTGATCCACCTGCCTCAGCCTCCCAAAGTGCTGGGATTACAGGCATGAGCCACCGCGCCCGGCCTCGTCTTTAAATAAAAGAAAAGTGGGGAGCTTTGTGATCAGACTTGTTTGGGAAACCCTGGCCTATCCACATATACTGCGGATATCCTAGAATGAAACAGAATGGAACATTTCTCAAACTTTCTGGACTGCAGACACTCTGGACTGGGGCATCTCTTCCTTCTAGCATTCCTCAGATCATTCTTTGAGAAGGAAACTCATTGGCCTGGTGTGGCATATTACAGACTGCTCCCCAGTGTCCACTGTCCCCTTCTTCTATTGCCCGGAGTTTCCAGATGTGCACCTGGAGACCCAGCCTCCCCTATAGCTAAGAGGAACCACGTGAACACGTTCTGACTCATGAGCCGTGGGCGGGAGGGAGGGACGTGCATTCTATCTTCCAGGTGTCTCCTCAAAGGGCTGGGGGCCAGCCTTGGAGGCCCTGCAGCTTCTCCTGCCAGCTGGAATGGGGAGGTGGGAGTGAGCCGACTGGTGCTGGGGGGAGGAAAGCAACATCTGGAGGATGTCAGAGTAACAGGGGTTCCTCAGTGACCTCATGGAACAAGGGAGAGTGCTCCCATCTATGCAGTGTTGTGTCAGAGACAACAGCTTTTGTGCTGTTTAATCCACTGTTATTTGTGTCTCCCTGCTGGAGCAGCCAAACCTGTACCTTAACTGATATACGTGGCACACAAGGTTCCCTACGATGTGGCCACAGCCCACCTTCCTGCTCTGATTGCCGCACAGACAACCACACACCTGATAATCGGGCTAAGCGAAAGGGCTTCTGGGGCTGCGAGCATCCAGGCTGGGTCCTTCGGGAAACACCTCCCTTGTTTTCCTCTGGGACCCGTTTTCCTCCCAACCCTCAGTCCACGTGTAGCCCCATGGTGGGGATTTGAGACAGGCCTAGCCAATCTACCCATCCTGCCCTCACAACACACTATGACCAGCCAGTTCAGGGATGGAAGCTAAGGCAGCCAAGGAGAACAGCCCTGGATTCCTGTTAGAGCCGCGAGAAAGAGGTGCTCTCTTCTTGCGGGATACAAAGCGGCAGGGCAGTCTGCCAGGAGCTGCTGGGGACCATTCTGTCCCTAACAGAGAGAGCAAAGAGAACTGAGAGGCTGAAGCAGAGTCCCCATGGGTTTTAGAACCCCTGGATCCAGCCACACCTGAAGCAAGCCCCACTGAAATATTCTCTTTTTTGCGTAAACCAACGTGAAGAGGATTAAAGCTATTTTTAACAGTCTTGGCCCTCCCCTGTACCCTAAATTCTCCCACCCCTGTGCCTTTGCTCATGCCGTTCTCCCAATCTGAATGCCATTCTCCCAAATCTTCTCCATGCATCCAAATCCTATCTAGCTTTGGAGACAATGCTCTCTGCCTACCCAATACCTGTTCTCTGCCTGACTCTATTGAGGTGGCCATGTGCCCCACTAAGATGGTCACATTGCTGGGGGCCCTTGCAGCCAGGGTTGGCCAGGAGATCCAGGTGTGGCAATGCCAGTGGTTAGAAATCCGTAAGGCGGAGCTTCAGAGAAAACTGTTTTCCGGGTAATCAGGAGAGACTCAGTGCAGACAGGACTTCTGCCTTTACCCTTCTACCCTTCTTCCTGACTGGAATGTGGATGGGATGTTTGGGAACACAGCAGCCATCTTGTGAGAATGAGGAAGAAAGCCACACACCAAAGATGGCCCTGTGAAACAGAGGAACTGGGTTCCTGGTGGCATCACCCACCCAAGCCACCAGCCTGCCTCCAAATTCCTTATTCACAAGCGACGAAAACAGCAGCGGCGGTCTCTAAGCTGCAGCAACAAAGATTCTGCTGCAAGCAGCTCAACTGTCTACCATTTGGTAACCCACTCCGGGCACTTGTCACTTTTGCGTTTCTGTTACTGCGGCTCCTGTGTGGTAAAGGACCTGGGTTCTACACTCAGGTAGTCTGTACAATTCCTGGAACTCGGATGCTTATGCCCTGTGTGAACTTGAGCAAGTCACCTAGCTTTCCTGAGCACTGGTTTCCAAATGTGTTAAAACACATTTGGGCCGGGCACGGTGGCTCAAGCCTGTAATCCCAGCACTTTGGGAGGCCGAGGCGGGTGGATCACGAGGTCAAGAGATCAAGACCATCCTGGTCAACATGGTGAAACCCCGTCTCTACTAAAAATACAAAACATTAGCTGGGCATGGTGGCGTGTGCCTGTAATCCCAGCTACTCAGGAGGCTGAGGCAGGAGAATTGCCTGAACCCAGGAGGCGGAGGTTGCGGTGAGCCGAGATCGCGCCATTGCACTCCAGCCTGGGTAACAAGAGCGAAACTCCGTCTCAAAAAAAAAAAACAAAAAAAACAAAAAAAAACCAACAGGAAAAAAAACGGCACTCATGAATCTTCATCAGAGAGCTGCCGCAAAGATGACACAGAGTGCCGCAGGTGAGCTCTCGGCTGGGGCTTCGGCGCCGCGGGGCTGTGCCTATTTACGTGGCATCTACTCTGCACAGGTCACCAGACTGCCTCTCAGGCGTATGTTTCATTCAGCAAAGCCCCCTAAAGCAAGCCAACCATGTCCTCTGGTAGTGAACCAGAGAAACTGCCACCTGCTCCGAGGCTGGGGATAAAGCTGCCTATGTTGGGCTCAGTAAGCAGGGAAGCGAGGCAACCAGGGTATGGTATGTAAAGGAGCCTCACTCTCAGACACCGACCTGCTCATGCACAAATCCCAGCATGAGGCTTCCTTTAATGTTCTGCCCCAGGGGCCTTGCTTACCTTACCCTGTCCTGGCACTGTTACTGAGAGACAGAACAGGACACAGACAATGTGTGTGAACTCTAAGACTCACATAAGGGGTACTCAAGGGTAATTAGGGGCCGGGCATGGTGGCTCACACCTGTAATTCTAGCACTTTAGGAGGCTGAACTGGGCGGTTCACTTGAGGTCAGGAGTTCGAGATCAGCCTGGCCAACATGGTGAAATCCCGTCTCTACCGAAAATACAAAAATTAGCCAGGTGTGATGGTGGGTGCCTGTAATCCCAGCTACTTGGGAGGCTGAGGCAGGAGAATTGCTTGAACCTGGCAGGTGGAGGTTGCAGTGAGCCGAGATCGTGCCACTGCACTCCAGCCTGGGCAAGAGAAAAAAAAAAAAAGGATTATGTCTCTGGAGGATGAACTGGGGAGGAATTGCCCTAGAAAACGCAATTTCCTAGAACTGGTCCTTGAGGCAGCCAAAAAAAAAAAAAAAAAGGCGGGGGTGACAGTGGTGGTAATTAGGGCATGCATTTCCCTTGAAGCCCTGAAGTTAGAACCTTTCCCCCTACAATATTCAATTCCCTGCATGTTTAGTAACATAAGGATTATCTAGATGGTGAAGAAAATGATGTCAGAATCTTACTGACATACAGTACTCTAGCAGTTTGGACAGAACTCCTTTCTGATCCAAGTTCACATGCCCCGCTCTCCCATCAGTGCTTTCACACTATGTGCCATGTCCCTGGGTGCCACTCCAAGCACTTAGGTGCATTTGCTCATTTAGCTTTTTTTTTTTTTTTTTTTGAGACAGTGTCTCGCCCTGTCACCTAGGCTGGAGTGCAGTGGCGTGATCTCGACTCACTGCAACCTCCGCTTCCCAGGTTCAAGCAATTCTCCTGCCTCAGCCTCCTGAATAGCTGGGACTACAGGTGTCTGCCACTAGGCGCAGATAATTTTTATATTTTTTGTAGAGATGGGGTTTCACCAAGTTGGCTAGTCTGGTCTCGAACGCCTGACCTCAGGTGATCTACCTGCCTTGGCCTCCCAAAGTGCTGGGATTACAGGTGTGAGCCACCATGCCCGGCCGCTCATTTGGTTCTAAAGACAAACCAAGGGGGAAACTGAGTCACAAGAGTGTAAGCCACTTGCCCAAGGCCACACAGTGAGGAAGTTACAGAGCCTAATCAGAGGTCTGACTCTAAACCAAAGAGAGGCCAACATTTTCTGTAAAGGGCCAGAGAGTATTTTAGGCTTTGCAAGCTAAATGGGCTCTGTTAGGATATTCAGCAATCCTACTGCAGCTCAAAAGCAGCCATGGGCAATGACTAAATAAATGGGCATGGCTATGTTCCAGTAACACTTTATTTACAAATATGGGTTGAGGCTAGATTTGGCCCAAGGGCTGTAGTTTGTGGATAAACGCTTGTTCTACATCGCCACACCGCACTGCCCCCAGCAGGCACGTTGAAGAATAAATGTGCTCTACCTGGGCTGGGTGTGGTGGCTCACACCTCTAATCCCAGCTCTTTGGGAGCCCGATGCAGGAGGACTGCTTGAGGCCAGGAGTTTGAGACCAGCCTGGGCAACATGGTGTGATCCCGTCTCTACAAAAATATACATATATGTTAAAAAACAATGTGTCCAGCCTGGGCTACAGTGGCCTTTGGACTGGGATCAGAGAATTTCCCAGGCTGGGCGCGGTGGCTCATGCCTGTAATCCCAGCACTTCGGTAGGCTGAGGCAAGCGGAACACTTGAGGCCAGGAGTTTAAGACTAGCCTGACCAACATGGAGAAACCCTGTTGCAACCAAAAATACAAAAACTTATCCAGGCATGGTGGCATGTGCCTGTAATCCTGGCTACTCGGGAGGCTGAGGCAGGAGAATTGCTTGAACCCAGGAGTCAGAGGCTGCAGTGACCTGAGATCACACCACGGCACTCCAGCCTGGGTGACAGAACAAGACCCCATCTCAAAATAAAAAACAAAAACAAAAAGAAAAAAAAAAAAAAGAATTTCCCGAGCGTATCTAACACAATGAAGGAGGCAGGGGCTGCGGTGACCTGAGATCACATCACCGCACTCCAGTCTGGGCGTCAGAACAAGGCTCCATCTCAAAAAAAAAAAAGAAAGAAAAGAAATAAAATTTCCTGAGCATATCTAACACAGTAAAGGAGGCAGGGGCTGAGCTACAGATCATTTATCTTAGAGAGACGGTGGAAAGGGCTGAAGAAAAGCAGCTGGGATTCTCCCTGGGAGAGCAAGGAGAAGGCGGGGTGCAGCAGGAAAGTGCATGTCCACGCCTTCCTACAGGAGGTGGGTTACTTAGAGATGCCCCTCGGGACTCCCAGTTTCCCCTGCTGTTTCCATCCCTCACCCCCCCCCATAACCCCCCCACGCCGCCTCCAGGCCCTGTCAACTTGCTCTTAGCACATGTGTTAGCCTCAGCGCCAGGGCCTGTGGAGGGAAAAGCACGGAACATATAACCAACACTGGGGGTTTCCAGGCCCGGAGATTCCTGGACGTCTTCCTGCCTCCCCTGGGATGAAGCTGTAAAGGCTTTGAAGTTCATCACTGAGACGAATTTTCTATCACACCTCCCAGGAGAGCAAGCTCCTCCCTCCTCCCCAGAAACTACTCAATTAACATCCAAATACTAGGAGCTCTTCTAGCTGGGAAGAGATGGCTTGAGAGGGGGCAAGGAGGAGGGACAACGGGGCACGGGGCCCAGGCCTGAGGAGCTGCCTGACTCCCCAGCACCAGCCGGGGCCTGGGGTGCCCCCTGGCCTCCCCATGGGTTTCTAGTCCTTTGTCAAGAAAAGGGGGGCTCGACTAGGGCCCTGCTACTCTAAGTGTGGTCCAGGGACCAGCAACATTGGTCTCTCCTGGAATTTGTGGGAAATGCAGAATTATAGATCCTTCCTTGGCCCTGGGAATCGGAATGTGAATCTGAGCAAGATCCCAGGTAACTTACACGCACATACATTCAATTTCCAGTAGTATGATCTACAGGGCTTTGTGGTGGAAGCCATTGTTTCTGCATGTCCAGCACACTTTCCCCTGTGTTTGGTGAAAGCACCCTGTTTTTCACTGTTTGAGATGGCGTTTTGCTCCCCACTTCTTGTCCCGGTCCCAAGAGATTCACATGGGACTGAACCTTCTCTAAGGGTGGATGAAGCATGTGACCCAGGCCTGGCCAATCAGAGTATGCGATTTGATTCCCCTGGCCGCGGTGATTGGGTGACTGGTTCTGGTGGGGGGAAGAGATGCAGTAGCAGGGTGGCAGACCTAAGTGGGCAGCTGCTGGTGACTTGTCTTGGTACCACATGGGGCTCAGGGGGAGTTGAGAGATGAAGAACGGGTTGTTACATTGTTTGAGCTCCTGGACCCAAATGTGCCTGAGCTTAGATAACCAAGAATCGGGATGAATAAATCTTCTAGCCTTGGATTTGAATTGAAAGCATGAGAGAGCTCTAAGGTTCACGGAAAGCTCAGGTCTCTCTCTTTTTTATTTTTTTGAGACGAGTCTCACTCTGTGCCTAGGCTGGAGTGCAATGGCGCGGCTCACCGCAACCTCAGCCTCCCGGGTTCAGGCAATTGTTCTGCCTCAGCCTCCCGAGTAGCCGGGATTGCAGACATTTACCACCACACCTGGCTAATTTTGTATTTTTAGTAGAGAAGAGGTTTGACCACATTGGCCAGGCTGGTATTGAACCCCTGACCTCAGGTGATCCACCCGCCTTGGCCTCCCAAAGTGCTGGGATTACAGGTGAGAGCCACGCGCCCGGCCTCCTTCTCTTCTTCTACAGTTTTCTCATCTTCCCTTTAGCACCACTGCTCACCTCGCCCAGGTGTCAGGACCCAGGTTTGCAGTCAGCATTAGGCACTCAATCAGCAAGCTTTTACTGAGCACCGACTGCATACAAGGTTCTGAAAACAGGAAGATACAATAAAAAAAAAAAAAAATTAAAACCCAATGCTCTGCCCTCAAGGAGGTCACACAGCACATATAATGGGAGAATGTGTTTATGAAGCAACATGTGACAAAATTAATGTGGTCCAGAAAGAATCTCTAATGCTGAGTGGGTGCTGGAGAGGGGAATAAATAGTCCCTCCATCTGGCCTGCTCTCCCGCCCCCAGCCCCAAGGAGGCTCCTCTGCCACCACTGGGAGGAGATTGAAAGCAGCCCTGCCTACACGGAAGGCTCACCTCCAGTGAGCAGCCCAGGCTGGCAGGTTCCAACCCAGCCCCCCAGGCCGTGCACGGCTCCCTGCCTCCCACCTCCACGCCCTTGCAAGGGATGATGACTGTGCACCTGGCTGGCTCCCCGCTTGGCACGCTGCTGTACCCGAGTGGGTGTTTCAAAGCTGCTGCTCTTTCCTGCCCACTTGCAGAACCCAGACCTGGGCAGACCCTTGTAGTATCAATCACACGCCGGAGGAGCATTTAAAAGCCCTGATACCCCCAAATCCATGTTCTTTCTTGCTAGCCCTAGGCCAGCTTATTTCATACCCAGCCCACACTCAGCCCAGTTCATGCCTAGAGTTATCTGTTCATATCTGCCACCCCTCTTCGCGAAGTGTTCCAAACGGTGTGCATTAAGGCTTATTGTCAAGCAGAAAAAAAAGAGCAAGGCTGGGGGCTGCCCCGAGTGGTTGTGCGGGAGTGCAGTATGCAAATGGCTCCCTCTAGAGGTAGGAAAGCTCTAAAATACGGACAGGCAGGTCTAGGGTGGGGAGGTCTGCCTGACTTGCTGTGTTCGTCCCACCCGGATTTGTCTGATCTCTTAGAAATAGCAGCGCTCAGGCCGGGCGCGGTGGCTCACGCCTGTAATCCCAGCACTTTGGGAGGCCGAGGCAGGTGGATCACAAGGTCAAGAGATTGAGACCATCCTGGTCAACATGGTGAAACCCCGTCTCTACTAAAAATACAAAAAAAATCAGCTGGGCCTGGTGGCACGTGCCTGTAATCCCAGCTACTCAGGAGGCTGAGGCAGGAGAATTGCCTGAACCCAGGAGGCGGAGGCTGCGGTGAGCCGAGATCGCGCCATTGCACTCCAGCCTGGGTAACAAGAGCAAAACTCCGTCTCAAAAAAAAAAAAAAAAAAAAAAAGAAATAGCAGCGCTCCCCACTCTGGCAGTCTGTGTTGTGCAAGATCACTGAAAAGGCCGATGCTTCACGGTTATTTCATTTGTTGTCCTCACTGCAGGGGTCTCAGAACTCAGGAGGAAGATAACAAGGGACAGGGCCCCCAACACGTCCCATTTTCATTTGTGGGTTTTTCTGAAGGGGCTGAAGCTGCTTAGGCCACAACAGGACATAGGATGTGGTGGCTGAGTGAGAGCGAAGCCTCTGCTTTAACAATTGCAATGAACTTGCTTTAGAGACCTTTAAGGAAAGCCCACCCCACAGTAAATTGCTGGAAGGCCAATCCCTTCACTAGCAATTTAATGCTAAGAGCGATGACGTTCATCAAATCTGACAGCATTTTGGTAAACGACGGCTCTGTTGATTAGGCCGCTGTCCACCCAAGTATTACAAGGCTGAGGAAGCCATAAATCTTAATCCATGGATAACAGCAGAAAGATCTAAGGTCTAGAAGTGGTGGGGGGAAAGGACAGTATGAACAAGAGGCCATATATCATCACCAGCCCATTCCACAGGGAAGGCGGCAGCTCGGGAGCCCAACACAACCTTCACCATGATCCTCCCCAAGCCCCCCAGGAATCGGAGGAGCTTGGGAAGGGTTTTACAGGTGGAGGTCGTTGGCCTCTTGGCCAGCAGCCAGCGTTGGAATGACTCTGTGACCTTCCGGCCAAGGGATCCGGAGGCCAGTGCAACCTGAGGCAGCCCCTCCTGTTGGGGCAGCTCTACCCAAATGTGCTTTCTTATTTTTGGGTGAGACCATAAGAAGAGAAACCTGTTCTCCTGGAGGCGGTGAATGCATTGGGCTTGGTCAGTAGAAACGGGGTGTGTGACTCAAGAGAGTTTCAGGGCTGGGCGCAGTGGCTCACGCCTGCAATCCCAGCACTTTGGGAGGCCAAGGTGGGTGGATCACCTGAGCTTGGGAGTTCAAGACCAGTGTGGACTACAGAACAAGACCCTGTCTCAAAAAAAAAAAAAAAAAAAAAAAAAATCCAGCAAGACAGCCAGCGGGAGAGTACAGAGGGTGAATGTGGAGGCCAGGGGGCTGGCGGACTGTGAATAGGGCTGGGACTGCAGGCGCTTACTGTGCACTGGGACCACCACATCCTACCACAGTGTCCCCTGCTGACCCGGCCGTGCCCAATGTGAATACACGAGGTGACCGCGTGGCCCCGCTCATCCCTCCTGGTTGGCAATGCCCTACAAGAGAAACCCTAAGACTGGGAAAGGACTGCGGTCCCTCTCTTGGTGGAGTCGCTTTTGAGAATTGGCTGTCTTGACCACTCTGCCTACCCCCAGCTGCCTCTAAGCATGGCAGAAGCCCATCCAAAAGGGTTAGGATGGAAATCTTCCTTTCCCATGGACCAAGACTCTGTCTCCATGTTTCTACCATGGAGAAACTTTGGACTTAATTCCACTTCTTGGAGCCAGAGCGAACCAATCCAGCCCGTGTTCCTCATGACCGTAATAATAGTGTAGATGGCACATCCAGTCTATTCACTGTTCTACCTCCAGCCTCTTTGATGAGACTGTCCAGGAGTCACAGTTCCTGCCCACGCGGCGGCACCAGGGCAGTCAGGGTTTCTACCAGATGACCTGGTCTCTGAGGGGCTCCAGTCATAGACAACTGAGGCAGGACGGGGTGTCACATCTAGGCTAAGCAGTGGCAGCCCAGTCTGTGTCCAGAGACACAGAGATAAGCTGAGATTCAGACTGTCTCTGTCTTGGAAACTTTCAACTAACGAACATGAAGGGAGTGAAAAACAGCGTGGAGAAGGCATGATGGATCAGGGGAACATTGAAGCTACAAGTCAGCGGCAGCCAGGGGACGGGGAACAGAGGTGCCAGGAGTGGAGACTGTGGAAGGTTGGTGAAGAGAGAGAGAGCCCTGCTACAACGGCTCCCTGTTCCTCCTGCAGCCCCTTGCCCCTATGGGTGGTCCTTTCTGCACACATGAGCCCAACGTGTGAACCCAAACGTGGTGCTCTACTGTTTCAACCCTCTTGGAAATTTCTCACATTAAGATTGAAATCCAAACTCCTGGTCGGGTGCAGTGGCTCACACCTGTAATCCCAGCACTTTAGGAGGCTGAGGTGGATGGATCATGAGGTCAGGAGTTCGAGACCCGCCTGGCCAACATGGTGAAACCCTGTCTTTACTAAAAATACAAAAATTAGCCAGGCATGGTGGCGCATGCCTGTAGTCCCAGCTACTCAGGAGGCTGAGGCAGCAGAATCGCTTGAACCTGGGAGGCAGAGGTTGTAGTGAGCCGAGATTGTGCCACTGCACTCCAGCCTGGGAGACAGAGTGAGACTCTGTCTCAAAAAAAAAAAAAAAGAAAATCCAAACTCCCTCCTGTGGTCTTCTAGGCCTTGTATGATCGGTTCTTCCTACCTACAGTCCTGACACCCTCATCCCCACCCTTTCCACCACCCTATCCTGATTGTCCTGCCTCCCTTCAGCCTGTGCCCAGAGCCCACTGCCCTTGCTATCCCCTCACCTGAAACCCTCCCCCAGCCACAGATCTTTCCAGGGCTGGCTCCAGGCGATTCTCAGGCCTTGGCTGTGATGGGGCCCCTTGGGAGGCTGTGCTGCCCACCCTCGCTGAAGGAACGCTTCCCCCGACACCCTCTCTCTCAGGCCGCTGTCCTCTGTCCTTCCTTCACGGCACTGTCTCCAGACGTGCTTGCTTGCCTTTGGTCCTTTGCCTCGCCATCCTCCCTACCCGCTCCCCATCAACATGAGCTCCAGGAGAGCAGGGCCAGCCTCATTCACCCCTCGGACCCTGGCACCTGTAAGTGCCAAAACTGAGTATGTGCTCAATACATGAGCAATGGAATGAATGAAGTGAAGTGTGGGTGAGCAAAGGAACATACTAGAATGAAGAGCCCTGAGGCCTGCAGGCGGAGCTGCCCTCCCCACCAGCCCCTCCGCTGATTAAAACAACAGTCAGCACCATTCACTGACTATTTCTCCTGTGCCAGGCACTGCTTCAGCCTCTCTCCAAACACCGGCTCATCTGATCCTCATTAATTGCCCTCATTAATTACCATTACCAACCCCACATGACAAATGAGAAAGCAGGCACTGAGGGGTTAAGCAACTTAGCCACTGTGCAGCTGGCAAGAGGCGGAGCCAAAGCTTTGCAGTGGGGTTGCTGGAAGGTTCCAGGGTCTGAGCTCTTAGCCATTCCTCTGGACTTGTCTGTCACCTGTTCTCACCTGACGCAGCAGGCAGGCCCTGCTGAAGGACCTCCTGTAATGCATGCTGCACACGCTCCCCTCCAGCAGCACTGGGAGGTTTCATTGATGATGAAACCAGAGCTCAGAGTGGTTACATGGCCAGCTCTGGGGCACACAGCTCAGAGAGGTTACATGGCCAGCTCCGGGACACACAGCTCACAGAGGTTACACAGCCAGCCCCAGGGCACTCAGCTCAGAGAGGTTACATGCACACAGCTCAGAGAGGTTACACGGCCAGCTCTGGGGCACACAGCCAGTGAGCAGTCCAAAGCCCATTCCTTCTACTCTCCAGGGGCTACAAATTCAAATGCCCCTAAGAGCCAGGTGGGAAATGGAAACATGAGATAAGAGAAATCATAACCTAAATCTGATAGTAAACCACAGCTGCCACTCAGCCTCACCACCAAAGCTCCGGGGAGTGGTGGGGACTTTGGCAAACAGGAAGGCTCGTGCTCTGTCCAAAGGCAGCAGCTAGACAAGGCTCCTGCTGCCTAGCAGGGAGGAGGATGGCCCAGCATGGGGGCTAGACTTTCCATTTTTTCCCCGGAAGAAGAAATCTAGATTTTTATTTTTCGAGATAGGGTCTTGCTCTGTCCCCCAGGCTGGAGTACGTGATCATGGCTCACTGGACCTTGAACTCCTGGGCTCAAGCGATCCTAACTGTCTCAGCCTCCCCAGTAGCTGGGACTAGAGGTGTGCACCACTATGCCTGGCTAATTTTTTTTTTTTTTTTTAATTTTTAATAGAGATGGGATTCGCTATGTTGCCTGGGCTGGTCTTAAACTCCTGAGCTCAGGTGAACCTCCTTCCTCGGCCTCCCAAAGTGCTAGGATTACAGGTGTGAGCCATTGCACCTGGCTAGATATATTTTTAAGATAAAATCTTATTAATTTAAATGTTGGCAAGCTTCTAAAAGTCTTTTAAAAACGTGTTGAGCCGGGCGCGGTGGCTCACGCCTGTAATCCCAGCACTTTGGGAGGCCGAGGCGGGTGGATCACGAGGTCAAGAGATCGAGACCATCCTGGTCAACATGGTGAAACCCCGTCTCTACTAAAACTACAAAAAATTAGCTGGGCATGGTGGTGCGTGCCTGTAATCCCAGCTACTCAGGAGGCTGAGGCAGGAGAATTGCCTGAACCCAGGAGGCGGAGGTTGCGGTGAGCCGAGATCGTGCCATTGCTCTCCAGCCTGGGTAACAAGAGCAAAACTCCGTCTCAAAAAAAAATAATAATAAAAAAATAAAAAATAAAAAATAAAAACGTGTTGAATCCAAAAACCATTATCTGGGGGCAAGTTTGAAGCACATGCTTCAAGTGGTTAACTTCTAGACTCTGCCAGGCCCACCCTCCATTTGTCTGAAGTCAGGTGTCACACCCTCCTCCCAGTTAAGCAGTCCCCATGTCTTCACAGCCAGAGCTTCAAGCAGGAACTAAGCCTTCTTGAATTTTTTTTTTTAACCCTAGAGCCTTGCCAGTGCCTGGGCCCTGCTGGGTGCCAGTACATGTGTCAAATTAATAGATGATTTAATTCATGACACGTGTTGTAGTTCAGTTGCCACTTCTGAATGCTACCTGGTTTGTCTCTATCTTTAAGGGTAGTCCCCAAAGGCCTGAGTGTGTGGAGCGGATCCATGCTCTGGACTGGAGGGGGCTGGTACTCAGTACCCATCCCACACTCCCCCGGGAGCCGTTCTGTGGGGTAGAGGCCAGAAAGCGAAATACTGCATTTCCCAGGCTCCCTTTCTGAAGCCGTCCTCACGGGGTTAACAAGAATTCTGTGCAGAATATAGTTATAACTCAGCATTTATCACCCACTTCCTTGTAACTGAAATTCACTGGATTCTGACCATTAGCATTCCCATTATTCCTTATAGATTTCCGACCATAGAATTGTAAGGTTTTCGTTTAAGAATTGCTTGAGATGTTTTTCAGATCTTAAATTCCAGCAAAACAACGGACGCCAGCCAGTTTGAAAGCCCCCACCGATGAACGGGATCTGCACGAGAACACAGCGTCTTCATCTCCCCGTCCCGTGACTTCACCCTGCACTCTTCTATCAATCAAGGATCTCCACATGCCAGCCCACTCCAAAACCCTAAAAACACTAGCCCCAAACTCCTCCAGGAGACAGATTTGAGGTTTCCTCCCAGCTCCTTGTTTGGCGGACCTACAATTAAACCTCTCTCTCTGCTGAAACCCGGGGTCTATGTGTATAGACTTGCCAGCATCGCACAACGGACCTATTATGGGTAAATTCTGGCCTGGGTTCTAGGTGTGATTTAGGTGCAGCCAATCAGATGGCCTCACACGAGCCAGGGCAAGCAGAAGTGAGGTGAGGAGAGGAAGCGGGTAAATGTTGGCTGTTTCAGTGCTAAGCACAGTCCTGGAGGCATTGGGTTCTTCAACAATGTCCCTGGCTGGCCAGCCACGCTGTGGGGCAGGGTCTTCATAACGTTGCTCTAGCAGGTGTGGGGGCACTCTGAGGCCAGCAGCTGGGGTAGTAAGTCCCTGATTCCTGGAACTGCAGCTAAGGTGATGCCTTCCTGATGCCAATCCCCCACCTTCCCAACGGTATCCTAGGCAGCCGCTCTCCTGGCAGGCCCAGGCTAAGTGACCATGCTTTTCAGGCACTATTCCTAGAGGCCCAGCCCAGAGTCCACTCCTCCTGCTAGCCCAAGGACTTTATAAACACCCCGATTCCCTGCACCGTATTTCTTTCCGCTTAAAATAGCCTGAGTGGTCTCTGCTGTTAGGCACTGACTGACCCCTGACAGATACAGCGTAGAAGGACAATTACAGCCCTTGAGGCATCAGGAAACCAGGAAATTAGCTATGATTAGGCCCTGTGAAGTGTGGGACCACAAGGAGAGACTGGGGAGGGTTCTAATTAATCTTAGGCCAAGTTTTTTAAATTGCAGACTCTGGGGCCAGCTATTAAGCCACAATCCAAGACACAAATAAGGCTCCTGATAATAGAAAGCTCTCAAAACAACTAGAAGAACTGTCTTAAGTGAGAGGTGGAGAAAGGCCTCATTAGCAGCAAATTAATATTCATTGCAGGGGACAAAAGGAGGCCTCCAGGCTGTGTGTCCTCCAGGCCTTGCTCCTCAGCACTGAGATCAGGCCGATGCCCTTCCCCAATTAATCAAAGACTTGAAGATGCTCCTGTGGGGAAGCAGAAAGACCAGGGTTTGTAACCACAGGCCCAGAGTTCAAATCCCAGCCTGCCCTCTTCCTTAGTAGCGATGCGACCCTGAGGAAGTCACCTTACCTCTCTCGGCCTTGATCTCTTCAGCAGCACAATGAGGACATTTACTGACCGACTGGGTTACTGTGGGTGGACTGATTTATTGTACATTTGGTAAAGTGTGAATTGTTGTATGGTAGTAACTCCCAATCTTGGTGAACACAAGTTTAAAAATAACAACAGGCCGGCGTGGTGGCTTATGCCTGAAATCTCAGAACTTTGGGAGGCCGAGGCAGGAGGATCACTTGAGGCAAGAAGTTCAAGACTAGCCTGGGTAACATAGTGAGACCCTGTCTCTAATTTAGAAAAATAAATAAATTTTAAAAAGAAAAAAATAACAATAATTTTAAAAATAATCACACTGCTTAAGCCTCAGCAAGTCAGAATCTCTAGGGGTGAGGCCTGAGCATCTGTATTTTAAAACTTCCCTAGACCATTTAAATATACAGTCAGGGCTGAGAAATAAAAAAAAATTTTCAAGACTCCAGCCAACTGAATGAACCCCTTCTTGGCCAAGGGAACCTCAGAGAAACCTTAAAACTGAGTTCCCATCCATGATGGGATGGGAGGTCCGACATGCCTCATTATACCTCCTCTATCACTAACCACCAGGAGGCTTTTTTTCCTACGGGTTAAAAAGAATCCAGCCCTTTTCAGTGGGACGCAGTGCCTCATGCTTGTAATCCCAGCACTTTGGGAGGCTGAGGTGTGTGGATCACCTGAGGTCAGGAGTTCAAGACCAGCCTGGCCAACACAGTGAAACCCTCTCTTTACTAAAATACAAAATTAGCCAGGCATGGTGGTGGGTACCTGTAATCCCAGCTACTTGGGAAGCTGAGGAAGAAGAATCGTTTGAACCTGGGAGTTGGAGGTTGCAGTGAGCTGAGACTGCACCACTGTACTCCAGCCTGAATGACAGCAAGGCTCCATCTCAAAAAACAAACAAACAAAAAAAAAACCCAGCCCTTTTTGAAGACTCCACCACTGATACCAACCAATGCCTGCTGCCCCTCTCTTCTGTGGTTTCCACACATCTGACCAGCATTTCTTCCTGGTAAGGGACCACCAACCATGGAGTGGTTTTGGCTCTTCTATGGAAGATGCACTGTGAGGGCTTCTGTGTCCCCTGATTCACCTTTTGACATCAGAGGCCAAAAACTCCACCCTCAGATCATGCTAACACCCCCATTTTTGGACCACGGGATCCAAGGAAAGGCATGAAGCTCAACTGCACATGCGTATATTTCTCTTTTCATAAATATTCATGACTCCTCCTACAGCTTACTGAATATGTATACTGGGCCACCTATTCAGCATAAATCCCCCGTTTTATCCCTTCGAACTTGAAAGTGCAGGTTTCTGGCTTCTGGCCCGAGGCTGTGCTTCCCAACTTGCCAGAGCATATACCTGGGAGGCTGCCATGCTTTCTGAGAAATAAAGCTCTCCTTTCCAAGTTTGTGAACCTCGTCATTCTTCATCTGATGGGACTGGGACCCGCTAGTCCCAGGTAAGGTATGAGTAACTACGAGGTAAAATATCAAGAACTATATGAGCAAGAGCACAGAACTTGGGGCAAAAGATCTAGGATTGACTCTTGATTCAATTCAGCCCACTTCTTAGCTGTTGACCTTGGAAAGCACAGTGAACTTTTCTGAACCTCCATCTCTTCAGCTCCTTATAAAGAGGGACAATATTGGAAAGTACTCGACAGTTCTGGGAGGGCAAAGGAGATGAGTTACATGGGAGCTGAGCCTATGCATGGTACCTGGGGTAAATGCTCAGAAATGCAAGCTCTTGACATTAGCACACCAGTTGCAACCCAAAATGGCATCTCAGTTCTTTGGGGCAGGGGCTTTGTCATATGCACCTACTACATTCTTAGCATCCGGGACTGTGGACGCCACATAGGGGTTACTCAATAAAAAAATACCTGAATGAACAGTCAACATGATGGGGCTCTGAATCTGACCTTCCTACACCCCCCAGTGGGGCTGGCGTGGCCCCATCCAAAGGGGAGGGCCAGGAGCAGAGCGGACTCTCCAGAGGTCAGTTCCACATGCAGAAAGGGCACCACCACCTTGCCCAGCCAGACCCACCTACTGCCCACAGGATTTTTTCTTTTTTTTTAAACAGGATCTTGCTGTGTTGCCCAGGCTGGAGTGCAAGCGGTGCAACCGTAGCTCACTGCAGCCTCAAACTTCTGGGCTCCTGCATAGCTGGGACTAGAGGTACCTGTTACCACACCTGGCTGAATTTTTATTTTTATTTTTAGCAGAGAGAAGTTCTCGCTTTGTTGCCTAAGCTTGTCTTGAACTCCTGGGCTCAAAGTGATCCTCCCACCTCACCCTTCTGAAATGCTGGGATTGCAGAAAGTAGCCACTGTGCCTGGCTCGGGGGGGGGGGGTTTAAATGCTCTGATTGTATTTCTGTTCCTATAGCCACCCACACTCTGTACTGTAAAGTGTGGGCTGGGCCAGTCTCCAGACCTGGTGCCATCCTCGGCGCTGGACTTTGCTGGGGGCTGTCCGTGAATTGCGTCTTAAGGCTTTTTCAGCTTCTCCAAACAGAGTTCTTCGTCCATAATCTGCACCAGAGAAGAAGGAAGGAGACTTGGTGAGGCACTGATGACAAGCTCACAGTACCAGGATGGTTTGTAGCTCGTGTCTAAAATGCATGTCAGTGTGCCCAGAGTCTTGTGTACGAGGACACTGACTGCAGCACCGTTTGTAGCAACAAGACATTAGAAAACAAGCTAAATGCTGAGCAGAAAAGGAATGGGTAAATAGGTTCCAGTATATCCATGCCATGGAATAATATGTATAATGTATAGCCAGATCAGGCAGGTCTATATATGCAGAGAACAGCCTTCAAGATACAAACACAAGGTATAGGACAGCAGGTACAAGAGGTCACGTTTGTATAAAAGAGGGTAGAGGGTCAATCTCTTTGCTGAATGAATGAATACATGTACTGCTGGTGTTCTAAGTACATAAAATCCTGTTACCTGTTCCTCTCTGAAACCAGGACCAGGAAAGGCTGAATTTTCCTTACTAGCAGCAAGTCTGCCTCTACCATGAAAACTAGGAGAGCCACTGGTTTTCCTCTTCGCCCAGGGCAGTGGGGAGCGCAAGCTATACTCTGAGTTCAACTGCAGTGGCTCTCCTTGGAAAACATTTCAAATCACCTTCTCTTCTTACCCTTGTTGTTTTGACTTTTACAATATATTAGTGGCTTGGGATCTTACCATGTCTGTGAGGCCGCGGATTAGAATAACACAAATCAAAGTTACTGTGTCCTGGCAAGCCTGCAAGCTGGGCATAATTATTCCCATTTTATGGAAGGGGAAAGTGAGGGTCAGAGAGGTCCTAATTACCTAAGGTCTCAAAGCCAGAAAGCGGCAGAAGAGGGTTCATTCTAATCCAGTCTGCCTTGCTCCAGATCCTCTTATGACTTGGTAGCACACTGGCCTCTCCAGCAAGGCAGCCTGCCGTGAAGGGCATTCTGACCCCCCACTTGGGATAAGCAATCTCGCCAGTCCCATGTTATTGTATTTTATTCATTTATTTATTTTGAAACGGGGTCTCGCTCTATCACCCAGTTGGAGTGCAGTGGCGTGGTCATAGCTTACTGCAGCCTTGACTTCCTGGGTTCAATCAATCTTCCTGCTTCAGCTTCCTGAGTAGCTGAGACTACAGGCATGCACCGCCATGCCTAGCTACTTTTTGTATTTTTTGTAGAGATGGGGTCTCCGTATGTTGCCCAGGCTGGTCTTGAACTCCTGAGCTCAAAGGATCTGCCCGCCTCGGCCTCCCATAGTGCTGGGATTATAGGCATGAGCCACCGCACCTAGCTGAGTCCCATTTTAAAGATGAGCAAACAAAGGCACAGAGAAACTAAGTGGCTTCCCATGGCAACCTGACTCCATATGCTCTGCCATTTCATTTATTCAACTGCCTAGTCATTTTTGGTGTCTATGCTAGGCTGGCTTGGGTATTTTTCTATTACACACAGGCTTCCTGTGCTTTTTGTATAGGGCACATGAAGTCCATTTAAAGTATGCATGGGTACGGGTTAACTAAATGCAGAAACAAGCGGTGGAATCAAAAATTACACAGGGGTTAGGTACTCAAGACATATCAAGTGAAAAATCAGATATAATCCAAAATTTCCCTAGACATTTCCTTAAAGTGCTGACACTTAAGACCCAGGAAATGTAAAAGCCAGAAATTTACTGCTTTGGCCGCCATTGATCTGGGTTAGTAGAGGCCAAGACTAGTTTTAAAAGGAATAAAATAGGATTTCTCTTTCTCATTCTTATGCTTTCTGGCCATGCGGGTGTAGTTAACTTGTGTTCGTTGTTCACATGCACAGGACGTGGTTCCACAGTCCCTAATTAATTAATTAATTAATTTTATTTAGACACAATCTTGCTCTGTCACCCAGGTTGGAGTGCAGTGGTGCAATTTTGGCTCACTGCAACCTCTACCTCCAGGTTCAAGTGATTCTTGTGCCTCACCCTCCTGAGTAGCTGGGACTGCAGGTGTGTGCCATCATGCCTGGGTAATTTTCATATTTTTAGTAGAGATGGGGTTTCACCATGTTGCCCAGACCAGTCTGGAACTCTTGGCCTCAAGTGATCCACCTGCCTCATCCTCCTCAAGTGCTGCGATTATAGGTGTAAGCCACTACACCCAAACCCCTAATTAATTTTAATTAACAGAGCTGTGACTCAGCCTGGAGGGCCTGCACTCACCGTGTGTCCCTTCCGTGTGGGAGGCACTTCTGGAGAAGTCAGAGTGAATTGCTTTCCGCGGTGACGATTTCAGCTCTGAGTTGGCGCCATTGACATAGACAGAGAAGCCTTGCTCCAAGTGCTCCAGCCTCAATTGCATGGGGTCCTTGGTTTTCAAATGCTTTAATATCCTGAAAGAGAAATGGTGGCTTGTTCCTCCTCATTATTGGAGAGTCGGGGCTGCTGCACCCCCCAGCCGGGACTGAACTGCTGCTTCAACAGTTAAGCATCTCTAATCAGAGCCCAGGGGGCGTGTGCCCAGCTGTTTGTCTACAAACAGGCTCTAACAGGCCCATTACCCACTCAGAAAAGCCACGAGGGGGAGACAGTTTGGGGCCCTGCAGGGAAGTTTCTGTAGCCCTCATTCTGAGGCTCAAATACACATTAGCAAAAGAGAACACACCCGGTTCATGCCCCGTGGTGGCCAAGGCAGAGTGAAGGCTGTGTGTACACACTACTATCATACAGGCTGGGTGTTCTGAAACGATCCCAATTTCATGCAATTTCACTTGGTGTGAAACTTCATTTGATGTGTAACAAAACGTGGTTTTTAGGCTCTCAGGCTTTGTGAGAGAGATTTCACATCACCCCATTTACAAATCAGAAAACATCTTTCGTCAGACCAGGTGGGCTAATTTTTTGCTTCAGTGAATAGACGTGTTCTCAAAACACTCACCCCTGGTATTTCAAAGGCCATCATTTCATATTCTAATGCAGTTAAAAAATATATCAATGCAGGCATTCGTTCAAGGTGAATAACGTGATTATCACGTCTTTTGGCTAAAAGGCAGGAGCGCGGCCAGGTCCCTAATTTAGCTTTCACTGAAGCCCATCCTTACACCTTGAGCCTGGTCCTTTACCCAATCAAGATGTCACCCTGCCATGTGTCCTCTTCAGGCCCCAGAGAACTGCTTCCACTGGACACCAGACTCGCCAGCATTTTATACACAGCTTTAGGCAACCCCACATCAACTAGATTTATACAGACAAACAGCCAACCTAGCAACAAGTGTGCCTCTTCTTGTAATTAAACAAGTGCCAATCAAATTGGCAAAATTTAAATTTTAAAAAATAATAGCCATCACATAAAAGGTGCATACTGTGTGCTAAACTCTGTTCTAAAAACCTGAAGTCAATTCTCATTATTCACAGTATAAGTGGTCTACAAAGTCACAGGGAATTCTGAATCAGCGAACTTGGAACTACCATTCCCAGGGGAAATACAGGGTTAGGTGCCTGTCAGTCTTTGGTCACATTTTCATGAACCAATCAACACAGAACCTTGTGTATGTGTGTTTCTGTTTAAAGATGCTTATTACATCATTGATTCATTCACACCGAACTCACAGCCAAGAGCACTATCACTCATGCCTGAACAAAGCCTCTTAACATATGTATTTTGTTCATAAGGCACATCACAGCCTCATGCTTAGGAACACTGAACAGCATTTCTGCACTATGTATAAGGCCAGTTCAAGTGATGAAATTTCCAGCAGAAAGTACAAAAATGCGGAAAACATGGCACTACATACACTGCAAAAAGGACACTTGTTTATAATATGAGAGGCAGAGAACTGTCTTTATCAGCTGGGAAGGTGTGCATCAAGGGACTAAAAATTTTGCCTCTCTGCACGTGTCTGCAAATGACCACAAAAATGTGGCAAGTATCCACTATGGGGTTATAGATCAGTTTTAGTGATGACACAAATTCATAGGCAGAGAATCAGAGAATGATGATGATCAACAATATGAATATGTTACTCTTTACAACAATCCTATAGCCTAATCTCCCCCTCCCCCTTTTTTTTTTTTTTTTTTTTTTTTTTTTTTTTTTCCGAGACGGAGTTTTTCTTTTTTTTCCCAGGCTGGAGTGCAATGGCGGGATCTCGGCTCACCGCAACCTCCGCCTCCTGGGTTCAGGCAATTCTCCTGCCTCAGCCTCCTGAGTAGCTGGGATTACAGGCACGCACCACCATGCCCAGCTAATTTTTTGTAGTTTTAGTAGAGACGGGGTTTCACCATGTTGACCAGGATGGTCTCGATCTCTTGACCTCGTGATCCACCCGCCTCGGCCTCCCAAAGTGCTGGGATTACAGGCTTGAGCCACCGCGCCCGGCTCCCCTCCCCTTTTTTTGAGATGGAGTCTTGCTCTGTCGCCCAAGCTGGAGTGCAGTGTGATCTTGGCTCACTGCAACCTCCGCCTCCCAGGGTTCAAGCGATTCTGATTCTCCCACCTCAGCTTCCCAGGTAGCGTGGACTACAGGCGTGCACCAGCACTCCTGGCTAATTTCTTTGCTTGTGTTGTTAACAGAGACACGGTTTCAACATATTGGCTAGACTGGTCTCGAACTCCTGACCATCTGCCCACCTCGGCCTCCCAGAGTGTTGGGTTTACAAGCGTGAGCCACTGTGCCTGGCCATAATCACTTTTACTATCGCCATGTAGTAGATAAGGAGTTTGAGCCACAGAAAGGTTACAGAACTTGGCTAAGGTCACATAGCTATCACAGCGTATGGCAGAGTTAGAATGCAAATTTAGGCAATTTGGCTCCAGCGCCTACACCAAAACCAAGACAACTTGTAAAGCCAGCAAGATGAGGTTGAAACTGGCAAACTTAGACACTGCTGGTAATTCATAGAACCTTCGCAGAAGTAGTATGAAAATATAGAAACTGCCATATGTTTGGTCTCTGCCCAGAAAGCACATTCCGGCAGATTATTCCTGGGCATATGAACTCTAGGCAAGAAGACAGTCAGTGTTCGGTAATAACAAAACCCTGGAAGCAACCCAAACGTCCAACAGCAGAGAAGTGGAAGCTGCTATTACACTGATGTTAGAATTATGAAGACTATGGAAACATGGGGGACTGCTTGTGATCTGTTCAGTTGGGGGGGCAGGGCATGGTGATGAAAGAGGCAGAATAAAAATGATACACAGGCCGGGGCATAGTGGCTCGTGCCTGTAATCCC
>NW_022436991.1:13860158-13878720 GCF_009761245.1 Sapajus apella | reverse complement strand
AAAAAAAAAAAAAAAAAAGAAAGAAAAATTAGCTGGGTGTGGTGGCATGCACCTGTGGTTCTAGCTACTTGGGAGGCTGGAGCAGGAGGCTGGCTTGAATTGGGGAGGTTGAGGCTGCAGTGAGCCATGATCATGCAACTGCACTCCGGCCTGGGTGACAGAGACCTTGTCTCCAAAAAAAAAAAAAAAAAGAAAGAAAGAAAAGGACAATGAAAAAGAAAAACAAGGTACATATGTAGTAAAGGTAAAGCTGGAAAACTGTATTTGTGGACCCAGTGTGGAAGGTGATAAATATAAAATGAAATCGGCTGTTGGGGGAAGGCGGTGGCACTGTGGGTGATTTCTTTGTTTATTTTTTAAATGTTTCTTTAGCGGCTGATACATTCATCTTTTCACCAATTGTGGCAGGAACATTTATTACAGACTGCTTATCTCTTGCCAGCCTTGGAAGCCTGGGAGATGCCTGATTGTTAGGCAACAACATAAAACAGAAGAATAACACAAGTAACTAAGAGACCATTTCCAAACACAGCAATAGCTACGCTTTCAGGAGCAAACAATCACGGGACAGTATAGGCACCAGCAGTCTCCGGGGAGCAAGTGGGAACCCCAGGGAGCCTGTGGCAGGGCAGGGCAGGGGATCTGATCACCCAGGCAGAGAGCCTGCCTAACTTCTCCCCTTGCCTTCTGATGCCACGTTAACAGCCACGGCATCCAGTTGCCCAGGATCTAGGGCTGGCGGTCCATGGGTGCCCTTCCTTAAGCAGAATGATTTATGAAAATGTAGATTTATGAAACTGATAAATTAGGAGATAATTATTCAGACTGTGAAAGGAATTGCTAGAGGAACTCCCCTACTGCAGCAGAGTGCATCAGTAATATTCAGGTGGCATCAAAGAAAAGTGTTTTTTTAAAAATTTATAGCCTACTTTGCATAAAAAGCTGTCCTGGGCGCAGGGGACTCAGATAAATCAGAATCCGCTCTTGCCCTATCCAAAAATCAAGTCCTGCCCGCCTGCCACCTGCCACCCTCTACTGGCTTGCCAGTTCAGCTTTTTCCATGGCACGCTATCACTGGCTAATGTTGTATTATGGATATATCTGTGTATTTGTTTATTCTTCCTCCCCTGCACTGAAATCTGAGCCCCTGTCCACGATGCCTGCTGAATAAGGAATGCTCTCAATGGCTATTTCTTTCTTTCTTTCTTTCTTTTTGGATCTTGCTCTGTTGCCCAAACTGGAGTGCAGTGGTGTGATCACAGCTCACTGAAGCCTTGATCTCCCAGGCTCAAGCAATCCTCCCTCAGCCTCCCAAGTTATCAGGGACTACAGGCACGTGCCACCACACCTGGCTAATTTTGTATTTTTTGGTAGAGACAGGGTCTCCCTGTGTTGTCCAGGCTGGTCTTGAACTCCTGAGCTCAATGGATCCACCCACCTTGGCCTCCCAAAGTGCTGGGATTATAGGCGTGAACCACTGCACCCAGCCTCAATGCCTGTTTCCGGAACAAGTGACCCTAAGGAACTCAAGGTGGGTCAGGGGACATGGGTGAGTACCCTAGTGCTCATAGCTACCATTCATGCGATACACATCACACCCATCATTTCCATTCTATCCCCATGTTGGCCTTTGGGGTCATGTGCACGGATGAGGAAGTGGAGGCACAGTGAGTTGGGAGTACAGGGTGGGATGAGAACCTGACATGGCTAGGGCTGGGGTGGTTAGGGAGGACTCTCCTCCTTGTGGGCCTCCAGAGCACGGACCCAGATGGCAAGGAGGACCCAGTGAGCATAAAGGGCAGGTCTCCGTGTTCTCAGGGGCAGCGGCCTACTTGTAACTAGGATTATGACTGAGTGGTGTCTGAGCGGTGTGGCTGCCATGGCACTATAGATGAGCCACATGGTTCCTCCAGACCTGTCATCTCAGGTTGCCTGAGGGGTTCTACAAGGATCAGTGATTCAAGAATTACCTGAATGTCAACTTGGGGAGAAGGCGTTTATATCAAAAGGATGCTAATAAAAATAAACATTTTAAAAATTAGCTGGGCGTGGTAGCCTGCTCCTGTAGACCCAGTTACCAGGGAATCGGAGGTCAAAGGATCACTTGAGCCCAGGGTTTGGAGACTGCAGTGAGCCATGATCATGCCAGGGCACTTCAGCCTAGGCAATAGAGTGAAATACCCATCTCAATCAGTCAGTCGATCAATCAGTCAATAACTGCATGATGATGATGATGACGTCAAATGCTGAGTTGGGTAGGGGGCTTGCTATGGGTCTTCAAGTGCCTTGTCTCACTTCACCCTTCAGTGATCCTGGGATGAGGTTCTGTTGGCCCTGTTTTAGAAATGAACTTGCCTAGCCAGGCGTGATAGCACTCACCTGTAGTCCCAGCTATGTGGGAGGCTGAGGCAGGAGAATCACTTGAACCCAGGAGGTGGAGGTTGCAGTGAGCTGAGATCGTACCATTCCACTCCAGCCTGGGTGACAGCGTGAGACCCCGTTTCAAAAAAAAGAAGAAGAAAAAGAAATGAACTTGCCCAAGGCCAGAGAGCCAAGGAAACTGCCAAGCTGAATTTGAGTTCTGACCCATGGGGCTGCAGGGCTGGTGCTCTCACCTGCTCCTTCCTGCTGTTTCTGGCCTCTAGCACCAGGCATCACAGGGGCTCTGAGCAAAAAGAGGTCAGAGGAGAGAGCACTGGCTCACAACTGGGGGCTCCTTGGAGGGGGTGGCTTTGATTCCAGTCTTGAAGGGTGAAGACAGGGAGGGCAGGGGTACAAAACGCCTGCCTCTTCTCCCCAGAACCTGTAGGTCCTCTAGGATGCTTCACAGAGCTACACAGCAGAGCATCTGTGCCGGGGGAGGAGGCGAGTGTGGAGGATGAATCTCAGTGCTGGAGGCTCCACCATCTCCCTAGCTCGCAAGACCTTCAGCAAGTCCCTAAACCTCCTGGTGTCTGCTTCCTCTTCTGTAACAGGAGACTAAAGATGCCTTCACCCCCCTGGGCTGCCATGACGACAAAAGGATAGACTGGGTTAAAGCTCTGGCTCAGTCAGAGGCCCAGGTGGGGGCCCCAGTGATGCTGATTCTCTCCTTCCTTCTTTCTGCCTGGACCTCCTCCTGGGGCTGCAGACCCAGCTTTCTTGTGGGCAGGTTTTCTTGTAAGTTTCCCTTGAATGACCTTTCTCAAGGACCAAATGATCACAGCATTGCTGGATGCTTGGACCTGGAGAGCAAATCCGGGTCTATCCCTCACAGTCTAGAGATATATATCACAGCCCTTCTCGGCCGTCACGGCTTCAGATCCAAGGGCCCTCATCTTCAGTCGATCCTCGTCACTCAGCCCTTTGATCACTCCACCTGCTCTTTCATGAATCTTGTCGGGTGTGATTACCTCTTTCATGAGGTTGAGTGATGAGAATCACTCAGAGTCCACTGGGACAAGCAGCTGGCAGGGTTTTTGCAGGGGTGAGGCGGGATTGTCACATCTGCAGACTCTGTCGCCTGGAGCACACAATCACTTTCCGCTTCTTTTGTCATAGTTATAGGTGGCCTTGCACTTACCCTGCCATAGCTGGGGAGTTCTTCAAGGGCAAGAGTTGTGTGTGGACACCTGTGTTCTCTACCTGGCCAGGAATCTCCCCCATCTTCCAAACAGAGCCCCTCAGATCTCCTGTGGGTATAGCAGCATTCCTTCTTTCACTTCACGAAACCGACTCCACTGGGTGAAACTGACTTCACTGCACAATTTAGCAGGGTGCCAAGAAGGGGCCAGTAGGACTGTGCCATCTCCTGAGACCACAGAGAGTGACTGACTTGTATATAGTCAGGATATACGTCCCCTCTAAATCTCACATTGGATTGTAATCCCCAGTGTGGGAGGCAAGACTTGGTGAGAGGTGACTGAATCAGGGGGCAGAGTTCTCATGAATGGTTTAGCACCGTCCCCTTGTGCTATCCGTGCGACAGTGAGTTCTCCCAAGATCTGGCCATTTAAAAGTGTGTGGCACCTCCCCCCACTCTCTTTCTCCTGCTGTCACTATGCGATGTGCCTGCTCCCACTTTGCCTTCTGCCATGAGTAAAACTCCCTGAGGCCTCCCCAGAAGCCAAGCAGATGGCGGTACCGTGCCTCCAGTACAGACTGCAGAATCGTGAACCAATGAAATCTTTTTTCTTTATAAATGACCCAGTCTCAGGCGTTATGCGTAGTAAGGCAAAAACGGCCTAACACAGCTTGGGATGGAACTGGGCCCGTGCCGAGCCAATGGGAACCTTCCTCAGCACTTCTGCTGGAAGCATTAGTAGAGATCCCTAATGCTTCTAGTAGCATGTACATAGGGGCTTTTACTGGCTGTCTTGACCATCACAAGTGAAGTACCTGCCTGAGAATGGCTCTAACATGGGAAAACGAGGGTATAGAAAACGGAGCATAGTTTCTTTTGATTACATAACCTAAGCACTTGGATCCAGCTATGCCTGAGGCCAAGAGTATCATGGTGCATTTCTTTTTTCTTTTTTTTTTTTTTTTGAGACGGAGTTTCGCTCTTGTTACCCAGGATGGAGTGCAATGGCACGATCTCGGCTCACCGCAACCTCCGCCTCCTGGGTTCAGGCAATCCTCCTGCCCCAGCCTCCTGAGCCGCTGGGATTACAGGCATGAACCACCATGCCCAGCTAATTTTTTGTATTTTTAGTAGAGACGGGGTTTCACCATGTTGACCAGGATGGTCTCGATCTCTTGACCTCGTGATCCACCCGCCTCGGCCTCCCAAAGTGCTGGGATTACAGGCTTGAGCCACCACGCCCGGCCTCATGGTGCATTTCTTTTCTTTGTTTTTTAAGAGACAGGGTCTCACTCTGTCACCCAGACTAGAGTGCAATGGCATGGTCATAGCTCACTGCAGGCTAAAACCCCTAGTCTCAAGCGATCCTCCCACCTCAGCCTCCAAAGTAGTGAGTAAATAGCCACCACACCTGGCTATTTAAAAAAAATATTTTAGGCCGGGCGCGGTGGCTCACGCCTGCAATCCCAGCACTTTGGAAGGCAAAGGCGGGTGAATCACGAGGTCAAGAGATCGAGACCATCCTAGCCAACATGGTGAAACCCCATCTCTACTAAAATACAAAAATTAGCTGGGCATGGTAGCGTGTGCCTGTAGTCCCAGCTACTTGGGAGGCTGGGGCAGGAGAATTGCTTGAACCCAGGAGGCAAGATGCAGTGAGCTGAGGTCGCGCCACTGCACTCCAGCCTGGCGACAGAGCGAGACTCTGTCTCGGGGGGAAAAATATATATATATATATATATTTTAGAGACAGGGTCTTGAAGTTCTGGATTCTTCGGCCTTACCCTCCTGCATAGTTGGGATATAGGCAGACGCCACCGTGCCCAGCTTGATGCTGGATTTCTTAATTTCATAGGCCAGTGTTTCCTAGTCAAATCTCAAAGGTAAGTTTAAACCCAATGCTTAAACCCAATGCTTAAGTCCATTTGCTTTGGGTTTCTGTCTCTTACAGCCAAAAAACAATAATACAGTCTGTGTCTTCCTTATCGCAATGCTTCCCTTTGCACTAACGGCAATGCCAGGCCTTGGAAGGTACTCAGTGAAATCCTGCTGAATAAACAAAAGAAAAATGTTGCCCAGCTTCTTATGGGCAGCTGTGTTCTGGGTGGATCTGTGCTCAGAACTCACTCCAATTATTACATCCCCCCTTCTCAGGTTACAGACATGCTGGATAAGCAGCCTGGGTTTTTATCTCCCTCCACGTCCAGGGTAAAGCTCAGAGACTAGTTTTCTATCTGGTCCTGTAACTAGACTTCCAAGTAAATTGCAGTTCTTCCCACAAAACCCATCCTCAGTTAACTTAGGGCCACTGGCAATCCCAGCAGCCTTTTTTCTCCTATTGATTACTTATGACATCAAGCAAATTGTAGAGTCCACCCCGGCTCCACCACTTCCCAGCTGCGAGACCTCAGGCAAGTTGCTCACTGCTCAGAGCCTCCACTTCCTTGTCTGTAAAATGGGTGCAGCAACTCTGCCCCATTGGTTAGTGTGCAGATAAAGTAAAATGATGAGGTGAGGTGTCCGGCATAGGGCTGGCACTCTGCAAAAGGCACCTTTGAGATTTGCTGGACGATGGCTCAGGGGATTCCCATTCTTCACGAGTCTCTACTGAAGGTGTTTCTTTCCAGCTCTATCTTCTGATTTCCTGTCATCATGACAGCTTCCTCTTGGTGACAACATGTCCCCCCAAATTTTATGGCAACTCAGTTTTGATATAGCTTTTAATCGTCTGTGCTATAACCTTGTCTCTGGAAATTCTCATTTATACTTCCGGCCAGTGCCTCTTTGATCACACACTTATTGATCCCCCAATTAATGAGAAACAATTTGTTCAGAAGGAACTGTGACAGCCTCTCCCCAGACAAGTCACATGCAGATGATTAAACGATCACCCAGGTGTTCGGTGGCACCATCCAGTCTGCCAGAGATTGAATAAAACATCCTGCTCCGTGGCATTAATGATGACGGAAACCCACGTCGGTCTAATCAGCACAAGCCTTCACTGTTTTAGTTTGAGGTGGATGTGGGGATGGAGGGGGATGAGCACAGAGCTGCTGGGTAAAGAGGACACTGTTGTGGCATTTCTGCCTGGCCCTGGAGAGGCTGTCTATTCAGAAGATCTCCACCAGGGGTGGCGCTGCCTTACTACATGGGTATTTGGAAAGTGGGTGGGTGCTGTCATAGATGGAATTTAGGATCTTAATGAAATTTCGTAAAGGGGGTGGTGGGCAGGGATGCTAAACTGCAATTTGTGAGATTACAAAACCTTTGTCCCAGGCCGGGCACAGTGGCTCACGCCTGTAATCCCAACACTTTGGGAGGCAGAGGCGGGTGGATCACTTGAGGTCAGGAGTTCAAGACCAGCCTGGCCGACATGGTGAACCTGTCAGTACTAAAAATACAAAAATTAGCCAGGTGAGGTGGTGCGTGCCTGTAATCCCAGCTACTGAGGAGGCTAAGGCAGAGAATCACTTGAACCCAGAAGGCAGAGGCTGCAGTGAGCTGAGATCGCGCCACTGCACTCCAGCCTGGGTGACAGAGTGAGACTCCATCTCAAAAAAAAAAAAAAAAAAAAAATTGTCCCATGCAACATGCCACCAGAGCCCCTGCTGATAACACCGAGTCCAGTCAGTGAGACCGGAGCTGAAGTCACATGCTGAGTGACACCTCCCTACCCCAGACTCTCTCGTCTGCAAGACCCTAAGCCCACTCCCATAACGCAGAGGGCCATATTCAAGCTCATCCCTTCTTCCCCTCCTCCCACCAGTTCTTTGGGCCTGCATTGTTTTTCTGTTTGCTCGGTGCTTCAATTTGAATTCAATACCAACATTTTAAAACTCAGGAGATTTTGCAACCCAAATCCACATCTCCAGCTTCTCTGGCAGACTTGGGAGGATCAGGACCCAGGCTGGGGTGGGTGGGAGGGGGGGACTGTGGTCTCACAGACAGCTGGCCTGGGCCAAGCAGCTTGGAGACGGGAGCTTCAGGTACCCACGGTCCCACTGAGCTGGCTCCACTCACAGTCTGTCCCCCCCCAGCACCTGAATTTGCAAATCCCCAGCTTACTGCAAGGTTTGAGGCCTGAAGACAAACTACAGTGAACTGAAAATGAACTTCCTCAGCCCCACAAAGGAACCGAGGAGATGATGGCTCTTTCAAACCAGACCATGATGCTTTGACCTTGATCGCTACACACTGGACCTACTGCAAGCTTTTTCAAGGACCAGCACTCCAGAGACAAAATCAGTCCTACTTTAACTTCAAATGACTTATCGACCAACTTCAAACGCCAATGTAAAATGGCTCCATCTTTGCATAACATGACATGATTATAGGCTCAGATTTCAGGGGCCGTCAAAGCCTGTAAGATCACAGAGTGGGCTCTTCAGGTGGTTCTTGCACAAGCCCTGCCAAATTCAAGCCTTTTTTTTTTTTTTTGACAACCCTATCTTCTCCCAGGACAGCAGCAGGGAGGGACGAGGCGGTATTTACACGTCAAACAGTCTGCTATAGCTCAGTCAAAAGACGCAATGAAACCAATGAACGGAGAAATAGGAGCTGGGGTTGCAGATAATACTCTAAGCCTCTGAGTGGAGGGGAACTCTGCATCCCGTTCTTATGTGAGGCAGGGCCTGCCTGCTGTTAATAAATCTAAATAGATTTTTACTTGGCTAATATCAAAGGCTGCCGTCGAGCGGCTTCTCTTACCGGTTCCTCTGCTGAAGCAATATTAAATACTCATCATGTTTCTCATCAAAGTCTGTCACCATGTCCTTAGCGCAACCCTGAAATGAAGAAACAGAGCAGTGTGATATCGGAACGCAGGGAAGCTCTGACTGAGGGCGCGGGTGCAGCACACACCGGCGCAGGAGGCTGAGAGGCGGAGGCTGACCTTGACAGAGGCCCAGCTCCCCGGGAGCATTGCTCCGGCAACCCTGAGCCCCAGAGACTGTCTGAGGCCCCATGGGCCTTAGGTGTACACACTTTTAATCATCTATAAAAAGGAGAAGGTCAATTCCCGCCTCTCACTACTGTTCATTCCTCTCACGCCCACTATGATCAAGGACTCTGACATGATTTGGGCTGTACTGTTTTCTCAACACTCATAATTTAATTATCTCGATTGTCATAACCAGACGCAACCCAAATCAGTTGTTTAAAAGGGGATCTTGGCTGGGTGCAGTGGCTCTTGTCTGTAATTCTAGCACTTTGGGAGGCTAAGGTGACAGGATTGCTTAAGCCCCGGAGTTCGAGACTAGCCTGAGTAACCTAGAGAGACCTTATCTCTACAAATAATTTAAATATTAGCCAAGCATGGATGGTGCATGCTTGTGGTCCCAGCTACTCTGGAGGCTGGAGCGGGAGGACTGTCTGAGTCTGGAAGTTGAAGCTGCAGCGAGCCATGATTGCGCCACTGCACTCCAGCCTGGGCAACAGAGCGTCTCAAAGAACAAAAAGGGGAGGGGAGTCTTATTTTCCCCTTGCCATTGCAAGAGAAATCTATGTTAATGATAAACAATGCAGTCATTACAGAAATCTGTGACCTAGACTGGAGGCCCTCTTGGAGTGGACATAAGTGGTTCTGTGTCTCCTAGTCTGGCAACAAGGCCCTGGGTTTCCCTTGGGGAACTGCTCAGCCCGTTCTTGCAGTTCACTGCCTTCCCTAGACAATCTTGAAAGTGACTTGGTTCTTCTCTTCGTTCACATGACCTTGGCCTTGCCAATCAACACAGGGCTTCCCCTAGCCACAGTGATTTACCAGGTTAGGGGTGAACCGTGACCCAAGTCAGCCCTGGGATTTTGCTGACACCCTTAGAAAATGAGCTGCTCTCTTCCCATTTGGATGCTGTGCCAATGAGATGCAGGCCTGGGACCGCCTGAGAATGAAGCTGCCAAAGACAGCGGCTCCAAGAGACGAAGAGGCAGATTCCTAAAGACAGCATTTGAGTCCCTGGATCTACCTATGCATAAAGAAGGATCTGGGCAATTCAGTTATTGCCTTGGAAGTTTCAGCTGAGTTTCTGTCATTTGCAGCCAATAGAATTTTAAGTAATATACTATGATCCGACCGTCAGAGATAATCCCTGGTATAAGTTATTATGGCTTTCTGGGGGGAGTGATGTATAATAAACTACACATATTTAAAGTGATATATGCATATACCAGTAAAACTGCTATTAAAATTTGATAAATGTATCTTCCTCTGGGTGCCTTTCTTTGTTCAAAGTATACACACGCCGGGCGCGGTGGCTCACGCCTGTAATCCCAGCACTTTGGGAGGCCGAGGCGGGTGGATCACGAGGTCAAGAGATCGAGGCCATCCTGGTCAACATGGTGAAACCCCGTCTCTACTAAAAATACAAAAAATTAGCTGGGCATGGTGGTGCGTGCCTGTAATCCCAGCGACTCAGGAGGCTGAGGCAGGAGAATTGCCTGAACCCAGGAGGCGGAGGTTGCGGTGAGCCGAGATCACGCCATTGCACTCCAGCCTGGGTAACATGAGTGAAACTCCGTCTCAAAAAAAAAAAAAAAAAAAAAAGTATGCACAGATACATATCTACACAGAAACACATATACACTCTTTAAAAAGCATTTTTTTTTTTTTTAAGTAGAGATGGCACCACACTCTGTTGCACGGGCTGGTCTCTAACTCCTGGGCTCAAGTGATCCTCCTGCCTTGGCCTCCCAAAGTGCTAGGATTACAGGCATGAGCCACTGCACCCAGCTCCATACTCTTTTACTTCTTTTGTTTGTTTGGTCTTTTTTTTTTTTTTTGAGACAGGGTCTTGCTGTGTCACCCAGGCTGGAGTGCAGTGGTACAATCTCAGCTCACGGAAGCCTCCATCTCCCAGGTTCAAGCGATTCTCCTGCCTCAGCCTCCCAAGTAGCTGGGACTATAGTCACCCACCACCATGCCCAGTTAATTTTTGTATTTTTAGTAGAGATGGGGTTTCACCATGTTGGCCAGGCTGATCTCTGAACTCCTGGCCTCATGTGAGGCCTCCTGAAGTGCTGGAATTACAAGTGTGAACCACTGCACCTGACATCATATGTTCTTTTAAACAAAAATGGGATCATACTATAAATAATGTTTTTCAATTCGTTGTTTCTTTCTTTTTTTTTTTTTTAATGGAGTCTTGGTCTGTTGCCCGGGCTGAAGTGCAGCGGCACACCCTTGGCTCACTGCAAACTCCGCCTCCAGGATTCTCTGGCCTCAGCCTCCAGAGTAGCTGGGATCACCGGTATGTGCCACCACAAGCAGCTGATTTTTGTATTTTTAGTAGAGACAGAGTTTCACCATGTTGGCCAGGCTAGTCTTGAACTTCTGACCTCAGGTGGCCTGCCCGCCTCGGCCTCCCAAAGTGTTGGGATTATAGGCGTGAGCCACCACACCCAGCCAATTTGCTGTTTCTTAATTTCTTTGCCAAGGGGAGGATTAACGATACAATATCAACTTGGTACTGGTCCCAGGTTATAGCAAGTTATGGGGATTAAGTTTTAAATGGCAAGTAGGGCATTTGTATCAGAAATACAATTTGTGTGGGAACCTCAATGTTTATCCTGGGAAGAAGAGAGAGAAAAATAGAAATCTCTATCATTCTCCTCTTAGCTTCTCAAAATCTGGCTTTAGTCCCATTATTTTATTAGAACACTACCCGAGACAGACCCAGGACCACCTTAACGTAATGCAATCACTCTTCCTCCATCCTTTTCAATGCTCTGAGCCACGGGAAACTGCTGACCATCCATCATGCCGTCCCAAAATTGAGAATGATGGGCATTCCATTTCTCTCTCATCCTCATGATAATCATAAAGATTCCCACCTCATTTCTAAAAAAAACACCCAGTGTGGTGGTGCATGCCTGTGGTCCTAGCTGCTCAGGAGGCTGAGGCAGGAGGATAGCTTGAGTCTGGTTCAAGGTTACAGTGAGCTATGATTGCATCGCTGCACTCCAGCCTGGGAAACAGTGAGACCCTGTCTCTAAAAAGCATCCTACTTGCCAAATTCTCTTCTGCTTCTGCAGTGCTGAATGAGCCGCTCTTTCCACGCGGCTTTCTGCCTGTGCCTTCTCTAGCTAGCCTTCATCTGTGCCCCCAACTGTGGATGCTCAGTTCAGCGTCTGTCTGCGTCTCTGTCTCACCAGTCTTTGGTCTTTCTCCCTCCTGTCTTCACTTCTCCCTCCGATTACGAGGCAGGCAGCCTGATGTGCAGCCCAGTCATGCCTCGCCCAGGGATGACAGCCTGATCCCCCTTTCTCTTCGTGTTTCTTGTAGGACCCCAGGTCGTCACCTTCTGCTTCTCCCTTCCCCTGGAGCCCCTACTTTTCCTTCCTGAATTCCCTGTCTCTAGACCCACTCAGGAACAGCATGCTGTATCCCCTTGTTCTGTCCTATCCTGACATCTCTGCAACCTGAGTTTCACTGGGCTTTCTTGCTGGCTAAGTTGGCCAATCATAAAGTAAGTAATAAGAAACAGTGATATTATGAAATAATAATAAAAATAAAAGGCTGGGCATGCTCACGCCTGTAATCCCAGAGCTCAGGGAGGCTGATGCGGGAGGATTGCTTCAGGTCAGGGGTTTGAGACCAGCCTGGGCAACATAGCAAGACCCTGTCTCTTAAAAATAAAAATTAAAAAATAGCTGGGTGTGTGGCCAGGCGCGGTGGCTCAAGCCTGTAATCCCAGCACTGTGGGAGGCCGAGGTGGGTGGATTACGAGGTCAAGAGATCGAGACCATCCTGGTCAACATGGTGACCCCGTCTCTACTAAAAATACAAGAAATTAGCTGGGCATAGTGGCGCGTGCCTGTAATCCCAGCTACTCAGGAGGCTGAGGCAGGAGAATTGCCTGAACCCAGGAGGCAGAGGTTGTGGTGAGCCAAGATTGCGCCATTGCACTCCAGCCTGGGTAACAAGAGCGAAGCTCCGTCTCAAAAAAAAAAAAAATAGCTGGGTGTGGCTGGGCACGGTGGCTCACGCCTGTAATCCCAGCACTTTGGGAGGCCGAGGCGGGTGCATCACCTGAGGTCAGGAGTTCAAGACCAGCCTGGATAATATGGTGAAACCCCATCTCCACTAAAAACACAAAAAATTAGCCAGGCAAGGTGGCAGGCACCTGTAATCCCAGCTACTTTGGAGGCTGAGGCAGGAGAATCACTTGAACCTAGGGGTTGGAGGTTGCAGTGAGCTGAGATAGTGCCATTGCATTCCTGCCTGGGCCACAGAGCAAGACTGTGTCTCAAAAAAAAAAAAAAAAAAAAATAGCTAGGTGTGATGGTGCATGCCTGTAGTCCTAGCTACATGGGAGGCTGAGGTGGGAGGATTGCTTGAGTCCAGGAGTTCAAGGTTACAGTGAGCTATGATTGTGTCACTGCACTGCAGCCGGGGCAACAGGGTGAGACCCTGTCTCTCTAAAAACCGGAGAAACAACAACAAAAAACAAACTAACAACAGCTTTCCTGGCTTCCAGACATGCCCGTAGAGGTTACTCTGTCCTCCCCCGGGCCTGAGTCCTGCCTCATCCTGAGTGCAAGAAGAACGCAGGAGGACTCAGCCCTCGGGAGAGCTGGCTTGCAGGAGTGTGGGTCTGGGGAGGATTTTCACTTTCTTCCAGAAATAATAACACATAAATCGCGCAAACAGTTTACCCAGCATTTCCATATACATGATTCTCCTTTGATCTTCACAGAAGCCCTTGAAGTAGTGATTATTACCCCATTTAAGATACAAGGAAACCCTCCCATGCATCTTCCCAGAACACAGATCCTACTCCACAGCAATTTACATAACCATTTTGAAACATTAAAATGACCGTCGATATATTATGGGTATGGAATGAAACACTGGATGACATTTTTAGATGAAATATGGGACTTCAAAGAAATCTCAGCTTTCGCTGGCTGCCCTGGGCTTTCACCTCAAACTCTCCGGGGAATGCGTCGATCCTCCTCCGCCAGGAGGGAGATGTCATCAGAAAGACTTGAGGAACTGGAACATCCATCCATCTCCACTTCTTAAATGCTGATGTGCCTACAAATCACCTAGGAATCATGGTGAAATGCAGATTCTTTTTTTTCTTCTTCTTTTTGAGACTGGGTCTTACTCTGTCTCCCAGGCTGGAGTGCAGTGGTGCGACCTTGGCTCACTGCAGCCTCGACTTCCTGGGCTCAAGCAGTCCTCCCATCTCAGCCTCCTGAGTAGCTGGGACTACAGGCAGGTGCCACCATACATGGCTGATACCTTCCTTCCTTCCTTCCTTCCTTCCCTCCCTCCCTCTCTCCTTTTTTTTTTTTTTTTTTGAGACGGAGTTTCCTTGTTATCCCGGCTGGAGTGCAATGGTGCGATCTCGGCTCACCGCAACCTCCGCCTCCTGGGTTCAGGCAATTCTCCTGCCTCAGCCTCCTGAGTAGCTGGGACTACAGGCACGTGCCACCATGCCCAGCTAATTTTTGTATTTTTAGTAGAGACGGGGTTTCACCATGTTGACCAGGATGGTCTCGATCTCTTGACCTCGTGATCCACCCACCTCGGCCTCCCAAAGTGCTGGGATTACAGGCGTGAGCCACCATGCCCGGCCCTTTTTTTTTTTGATATTTTGTAGAGATGGGATTTTGCCATGTTGCCCAGGCTGGTCTCAGACTCCGGAGCTCAACTGATCCACTTGCCTCAGCCTCCCAAAGTTCTTGGATTACAGGGGCGTGTCAGTACACCACTGTGCCCCAGATTCTATCTTTTTGTTTTGTTTTCTGAGACAGGGTCTTACTATGTTGCCCAGGCTGGTCTCGAACTCCTAGCCTCAAGTGATCTTCTCACTTCAGCCTCCCAAGTAGCTGGGACTACAGGCATGTAGCACCGTGCCTGCTTTGAAACGCAGACTCTGACTCAGTAGGACTGGGAAGTGCCTAAGTCTGCATTTCTTTCTTTTCTTTTTTCTTTCTTTTTTTTTTTTTTTTTCTTGAGAAGGAATCTTACCCTGTAGCCCAGGCTGGAATTCAGTGGTGGGATCTTGGCTTACTGCAACCTCTGCCCTCCTGGGTTTAAGCAATTCTCCTGTGTCAGCCTCCCAAGTAGCTGGGATTACAGGTATGCACCACTATGCCCCGCTAAGTTTTGTATTTCTAGTAGAGACAGGGATTCACCATGTTGGCCAGGCTGGTCTTGAATTCCTGACCTCAGGTGATTCACCCACCTCGGCCTCCCAAAGTGTTGGGATTACAGGCATAAGCCACCATACCTGGCACTAAGTCTCCATTTATTTTATTTTTTATTTTTTTGAGATGAAGTCTTGCACTGTCACCCAGGCTGGAGTGTAGTGGTGTGATCTCAGCTCACTGCAACCTCCACCTACCGGGTTCAAATGATTCTCTTGCCTTACCCTCCCCAGTAGCTGTGATTGAGTAACTGGAATTATAGGTGCCCACCACCACGCCCAGCTAATTTTTTGTATTTTTAGTAGAGATGGGGTTTCACTATGTTGGCCAGGCTGGTCTTGAACTCCTGACCTCGTGATCTGCCCACCTCGGCTTCCCAAATTGCTGGGATTACAGGCGTGAGCCACCGTGCCCGGCTCCAAATCTGCATTTCTAATGAGCTCCCAGGTAATGCCCATGGCCCACACTTTGGGTAGCAAGGCCGCAGACTAGCCAACTTTATTTCCCACTATTCACAACAACCCCACCTCCAGTCAGATGGTCTCTGAACTTGAGGGAGGTACACGAGATCTGGAGTCCAGCCTGGTTCCATGTCACAAGGTTGACACTTAGTTTCTTTATCTACGAGATGGGGTGGAACTTTTCTTTCCCTCACAGGGTTAAGTGTGAACTGGATGCAGTAACAGTGGAAAGGATTTAGTAAAGTACCTGGCCCTTACAAAGTTCTCAATGAACATTAGTTATAAGTGCATTTATGGAACTCCACTACCAAAATAGCACCATCCCAGTCCCATCCTGCCCCATTCTCACTCCTGTGAGATTGTGCTGGCCTAGAGCCAGAACCGGAGCAAAACTATTTTATAAAATGCAAAACTGTTTTTTAAAGAAGTTGAAATGGCTGCCCCATTCTCCTCACAATAACTACTGTCCTTGGCCTCTGTAAATAGAACTGCCAGTTTGTTCTGCAAAACTATGTAAAGCTGCTTACCTTTTCTTATCCGTAACTGCTAAAATCTGTGACTTCTATCACCACCCAGACGATGCGTAAACAAATGTGTATCTCGACTTCTGTAAACCACTGAAGTAACAAACAGAATGACAAAAGTCCCCTGGCCCTTGGAATGTCCGGACACCCCCGCCCTTGTCTCCTCCCAGGAGGTGAATCACAGAATCCCCTAGCCCTTGGAATGTCCGAAACCTTTTCATCCCCATCCCCGCCCCTCACCCCCACTCCCAAGGTGGTTTTTCGGGTATAAAAAATCGTGGCACCCTCCTTTTGACACCACAGGTTGGAGAGACGTGAGTCCTGTGTGGTCGCCGGCATAATAAATGACCCTGCAATCTGGCATACTTTTGTCTTGGTGATAACTTTCTACGCTCCGGTCAAATACAACACTCCTAACCTTCATCATTTGATTCCCTTTTCCAGAAACCCACACCAGCCCCCTCCAGCCTCAACTCCCAGACTCTCTGAGGGCCAGCTCCGATCCCAAAGTCCCCATGAAGGCTTCCCTTGCCATTCTCCACCCCGCCCCCAACTTCAGCTCCTTCTGAAAGCCTGCCATTAGTATTAAATTATATACAATACAGTGTGAAATCGGATATAATTGAGTGCTAAGTTGTTAGCATTTAACAATATATACTACTCACTAATTATCTGGGGATTTGGAGATGTGGGTGTGAGCCCTGAACTCTGCTGTTTATCTCCTCTGAGTCTCGGTTTCCTTGTCTGCAAAAATGGGATACTGAGAAGGTCTACCTTACAGGGCTGCTATATGGATAAACTAGGAATAAAGTGGAAGAAATCTGGGAGCATTTTCTTTCTTGCTTATCTTGGCTCCCCAGTCAGATTATAAATTCCTGGAGGGCAGTCCCAGGGGACGAGGAAGGAGAAGGAGTTTCGCCTGGGTGCCTGGAGGCCTGGGCTCCAGTCCTAGTTTATGACGATCATTGCTAAGGTTGACTTAGCACTTTCTATGCGTGACAGGCACGATTCTAACCCTTTTTGTGCCTAACTCAGTTAACCCTCATTGTGGTGAGGCTTAATTTCCTTGCCTACAAAATGGACTTATGAATACTTAAGGCACCCAGCAAAGGTGTGAGAGCCCTGAAAAATGCCAAGTTGATCTTCGTTGTTTCTCAGGAAACATTTATCAAGGGCTTACGCTATGGCTGACCCCCTTGCATATGCGATCGGGGCTTCACAAAAGCTCTGACCCGGTGTATATTCAGATACCTGTGTAGGCTCTGTGGATCCCAAATATCTGAGGCAGGTCTCTGTTAATTTAGAAAGTTTGTTCGGCCGAGGTTGAGGACACAGGCCCATGACAGCCTCAGGAGGTCCTGATGACATGTACCTAAGGTGGTCAGAGCACAGCTTGGTTTTATACATTTTAAGGAAGCATGACACATCAATCAACATGTGTAAGATGAACAGCGGTTCAGTCTGAAAAAGGTGTGACAACCCTAAGCAAAGGTGGGACAACTGGAAGGGGGGAGGAGGCTTCCAGGCCATAGGTAGATAAGAGGAAGGGGGGAGGAGGCTTCCAGGCCATAGGTAGATAAGAGACAAATGGCCGCATTCTTTTGAGTTTCTGATTCGCCTTTTCAAAGGAGACAATCAGATGTTCCTTTATCTCAGTGAGCAGAGGGGAGGCTTTGAATAGGAGGCAAGTTTGCCCTAAGGGGTTCCCAGCCTGACATTTCCCTTTAGTTTAGTGATTTGGGGACCCCAAGATTTATTTTCCTTTCACAACTGTAATCAACTGCTGGTTGCTGGCTGGGGGTGCTGCGCTGAACAGCCCCCAGTCATGTACGCAGTGGGAAAGGTACCCCCTGCTGTTGTATGAGTGGGCTGCAACCATACATTGTCAAGGGACCCCTGCAGGGGTCCTGAGAACACCCATTTAATTACATGCACAAGGGCGTTCCCGGTAGAGTACGTAACCTTCATCGGACTACCAAAGGCACCTGGGCCCCTCCCAAAGGAGAGGATTATAACACAATACACAAATGCAATGCCACGTGTCTGAATTAGATCCCCAGGAAGGCCTCTCCAATCCTTGGAGTCATCTTCAAAGCCCCACTCTGTCTTCCATGACACATCTAATCCATCAGCTCCACATGAAAACTACAGTGTATCTAAAATCTGACCATTTCTCCCTGCTCTCCCCTCCTTGGCTGGTTTGGGCCCAGACTGGAGTCCTGCTCCTGGCTGCCCCCTGCCCTCTGTTCTCCCTGCTGCCGCCCGGGGGACCTGATGAGAGGTAAGTGGAATCATGTCAATCTTCTGCCAGGACCCCAAGGGGGCTCCTGTCCCACTCAGAGTCAAGGGCAAGGCTATCCCAGTGGCCATGAGGCCCTGCACTCTGGGCCTCGACCCCCACCTCTCTGAGCCACTTCCCACTCCCCCTCCTCACTCCAGGGTCCTCAATACCCCCCAGGCTCCTGCCTCAGGCTCCATTCCTTCCAAGTGGAATGCTCTTCTCCCAGGAAAATTCCCACATTCCTCATCTCCTTCAAGACTTAACTCACAGCCGGGCGCGGTGGCTCACGCCTGTGCTGTGGCTCACGCCTGTAATCCCAGCACTTTGGGAGGCTGAGGCGGGTGGATCACGAGGTCAAGAGATCGAGACCATCCTGGTCAACATGGTGAAACCCCGTCTCTACTAAAAATACAAAACATTAGCTGAGCATGGTGGCGCGTGCCTGTAATCCCAGCTACTAAGGAGACTGAGGCAGGAGAATTGCCTGAACCCAGGAGGCGGAGGTTGCGGTGAGCCGAGATCGCGCCATTGCACTCCAGCCTGGGTAACAAGAGCGAAACTCTGTCTCAAAAAAAAAAAAAGA
>NW_022436991.1:13822059-13860058 GCF_009761245.1 Sapajus apella | reverse complement strand
GGCGACAGAGTGAGACTCCATCTCAAAAAAAAAAAAAAAAAAAAAGACTTAAGACTTAACCCAGATCCTCCCTTCTCAGTGACGCCTCCCTGACCACCGTAGTGAAACTTGCAAGCTATACACACACCGCACCCTCCTCTCTGTATCCCCCCCGCACTAACACATGTCTAATTTATCTTACTTATTATACCTTTCATTTACTGGTCTGTCCTTGCACTAGAATGAGAATTCTATGGAGGCAGACAGCTTTGTCTATTTCGTTCATTGTGCATTCCAATGAAATTGCTGAGTGAATGAATCCATGAGGACACATTTGAGCGGGGATCTGAAAGTTGAAATGTTACCTGGGCAACAAGAATAGGGAAGGGCATTCCAGGCAGCAGGACCAGCACGAACAAAGGTTTGGGGGCATGAAGAAACATGAAATGTTCATGGACGGGCCAGAGGATGCCTGAAAAGCTGGGCCCCAGCCACCTGAAGCATTGGCTTGTCACTCCTAAATTACCCCTTGGTTAGGATGTGGAGCTTGCAGGGAGGCCAGAGGAATGAAGAATTGGCTTGAGTGCTGGGTGCTGAGGAGGCGCGAGTGACCTACAGCAGAGGGTCCAAGGAGTTTGGATGTGACACAAAAGCAGAGTCTCAGTGTCCTTATTGATAAATGTCATCTTTATCCCCAATGTTGGCCCTGGAGAAGGCACAGAATTTTATCAATGGCTGTCTCTATAAAAATGTTTTTTCAAAATTAGCTGAGTGTGGTGGCGTGAGGCTGTAGTCCCAGCTACTTGGGAGGCTGAGGTGGGAGGACAGCCTGAGCCCAGGAGGTCGAGGCTGCAGTGAGCTATGATCATGCCACCACACTCCGGCCTGGGCAACAGAGCGAGACCCTTAACCTAAGGAAAAAAAACATCCTACTAAGAGTTAGGCACTACGGAGGTAAGAGAGAAGTTAGGACTGTGGTTTGAGATAAGCCTGGGCAACATAGCAGGACCCCATCTCTGCACAGCAGGGCCCCATCTCTACACAGCAGGGCCCCATCTCTACACAGCAGGGCCCCATCTCTACACAACAAGGCCCCATCTCTACACAACAAGGCCCCATCTCTACACAGCAGGACCCCATCGCTACACAGCAGGACCCCATTTCTACAGAAATACCAAAAAAACAAAAGATCAACCATGCATGGTGGTGTGCACCTGTAGTCCCAGCTACTTGGGAGGCTTAGGTGAGAGGATGGCTTGAGCCCAGGAGGTGGAGGCTGCAGTGAGCTATGATTTCACCACTGCACTCCAGCCTAGGTGACAGAGCAAGACCCTGTCTCAAAAAATAATAATAATAATTCTACCAATGGCCATATTATTAATTCTCTCTGGGGGAGGGGAATGGAATTGGAATGAAATGCCAAGAATCAGTTATACTTAACTCCTAAAGACGGAGTCCAGGCGGGCACGGTGGCTCACGCCTGTAATCCCAGCACTTTGGGAGGCCGAGGCGGGTGGATCACGAGGTCAAGAGATCTAGACCATCCTGGTCAACACGGCGAAACCCCATCTCTACTAAAAATACAAAAAATTAGCTGGGCATGGTGGCGTGTGCCTGTAATCCCAGCTACTAAGGAGACTGAAGCAGGAGAATTGCCTGAACCCAGGAGGCGGAGGTTGCGGTGAGCCGAGATAGCGCCATTGCACTCCAGCCTGGGTAACAAGAGTGAAACTCCCTCCGTCAAAAAAAAAAAAAAAAAAAAATACGGAATCCATATTTCAGGGATCACGTATTCCTCTGAGGCCAGAATATTGGAATTCTCCTCAACGGGGCTGACTTAGTGAATGCAGAAGCCCGAGCTGCATTCAGGAGTAGCAGAGAGTACAGTGTTGGTTTCTAGGGCTTGAGAATGCCACATACCTAACCTTGCTGGCTGCAGGTCCCCGCAAAGAACCATCGCTTAGATGGGATAACACTGAAACCACGAAGTTACTGTCCATGGCCAGGTGCGGTGGCTCACGCCTGTAATCCCAGCACTTTGGGAGGCGGATAGATCACTTGAGGCCAGGAGTTCAAAGCTGGCCTGGCCAACATGGTAAAACCCCATCGCTACTGAAAATACAAAAATTAGCTAGGCATGGTGGTAAATGCCTGTAATCCTAGCTACTTGGGAGGCTAAGGCAGGAGAATGGCTTGAATCCGGGAGATGGAGGTTGCGGTGAGCCAAGATCACGCCTGCACTCCAGCCTGGATGAGAGTGAGATTCCGTCTCAAAAAACAAAACAAAAAAAAGCAAGAACAAAAAAGGAGACACTGTCTGGGGCCACAGAGCTCTTTCCCCGCTGCCTCTCTGCAGGCTCCACATCCTAACTAAGGGATGAGTTATGGATGACAAGCCAATGCTTATAGTTACTGGGGTCCAGATTTTCAGGCATCCTTTACTGCCATTTATCAATGCTATCTGTGGGTGCTTATTTAATGCCTGCAGCAATCTTATGCGCTAAGATCATTATGCCCATTTTACAGAGGAGGAAATTGAGGCTTTGAAAGCTGAAGCAAATTGCCTGAAGGTCTCAGAGCCTCTAGGTGGAGATAGACAATCTTGTTTTTGTGGGGCCAGCATCCATTCCTGTTCTGCGTACAACACTTTGATTCTCCTCTGGGAAACTGCCTTTTGTCCACTCTTGGTCCATGTGGCATGGCTGGAAATAACACTCCCAGCTCTGTGAGGGAAAGCACGTGCCGCAGGCCCGGCCAGTGCATCCCATCTCCCCGGCCACGTGATGGTTCAGGGCTAGGCATACTTCCCAAGCTGTGCCTCCCAAGGATCCTCCTGAGAAAGTCCTTAACTCTCCTCTACAATTATTAGCTGACATGAGCCAGGGCTACTAGGGAAGGAAAGAAAAAGTCATTTCTTTTTTTTTTTTTTTTTTTGAGACGGAGTTTCGCTCTTGTTACCCAGGCTGGAGTGCAATGGCGCGATCTCGGCTCACCGCAACCTCCGCCTCCTGGGTTCAGGCAATTCTCCTGCCTCAGCCTCCTGAGTAGCTGGGATTACAAGCATGTGCCACCATGCCCAGCTAATTTTTTGTATTTTTAGTAGAGACGGGGTTTCACCATGTTGACCAGGATGGTCTCGATCTCTTGACCTCGTGATCCACCCGCCTCGGCCTCCCAAAGTGCTGGGATTACAGGCTTGAGCCACCGCACCCGGCCAGAAGAAGTCATTTCTTCACACACAAAAGAAGGAGTAATTTTACCAACTTCTTAGGTTCACCGTTACGAGCATTCTTATACGTTCCATGAAAAAATCTGCCCAAGATGCCAGGCACAGTGGCTCACACCTGTAATCCCAGCACTTTGGGAGGCTGAGGCGGGAGGATCGCCCGAGCTCAGGAGTTCGAGACCAGCCTGGGCAACATAGTAAGCCCCATTTCTACCAAAAAAAAAAGTTAGAAAAATCTGCCCAAGACTGATGACACCAACATAGAGACAGCAGAATGGAGGACACTGAGAGACAGGCCAGAAAGCAACTAGATCCTTTAATGGTGGTTAATCCGCCACATCCAGCCACGCCCGAAGCCAGCACTAACTTGAACCTTTTAGTCACTTGAGCGCATACATTCCTTTCTTTCCTCAGGCCAGTCTGAAGTGTGTGTGTGTGTGTGTGTGTGTGCACATGTGTGCATGTGCAAAAGAGAGAGAGATTTATACCTGAGTGAGTTCTGGGTAGCACAGTAGTAGAACAAATACTAGGTGAATCCAAAGTCCCTGGCATGTCTAAGGGCTCAGGGAAGCACTTCACAGAGGACTAAATGATACCTCAATGAAAGCTCCCATAGCCCTAAGCCCACAAGAAGAGAAGACCCAAATGTATCTTACAGTACAAAACTCATACTCTTCCTTCAAAACCCACCCCGAGGGCCAGCTCCTCTGTTCCCCCAGTGAGTCTGTGTGTCCCTGCACTGTGGAGCCCAGCCTCAGTGCATATGAGTTAAATGAGAAAGAATTTTTCTTTCTTTTTTGAGACAATCTTACTCTGTCACCCAGGCTGGAGTGCAGTGGCACGATCTCAGTTCACTGCAATCTCCGCTTCCCAGGTTCAAATAATTCTCCTGCCTCAGCCCCCCGAGTAGCTGGGACTATAGGCATCGACCCCCATGCCTGGCTAATTTTTGTATTTTTAGTAGAGACAGGGTTTCATCATGTTGGCCAGGTTGGTCTCCTGACCTCAAGCAATCCACCCATCTTGGCCTCCCAAAGTGCTAGGATCACAGGTGTGAGCCACTGCACCCAGCCTGGGCCTGCTTTTGACTGCATTTGCTAACATATCAGTTGTATTCCCATCCTCAAAAAAGGAGCAATAAATACTCTGCAGTCAGTGCACCCATTAACGCCAGCAGAAGCCAAGCAACGGCTGATACTGCCCCCTAGAGGTGGAATAAAACAGCACAAAACACTGCAGCAAACATTTGAGTTTCTCGTACCCTGGGTAGGTGTGCTACGCACACACCAGATGGATAATCAAAGGGAGCATTTGGGCTATTTTTTGAATACCTTAGAGTTACAGTTATTACTACCCTACCTGCTGTGTACTATTCTTTATTGCTACCAATACGTACCTTGAGGTTTTAGAGACTATCAAGGCAGATCCAGAATCTAGAACCCCAGGACACAGTTATGCTGTATTTTTTATAAAAATGTTTTTCTTACATAGCTATCTAAAACATCATTTTCAATCCATGTACAATGGAAAATCATAAGCATTTCTTTTTATTCTCAGAAAAGTTTTCTAAAATTGCAAGGTGTTTATTGCAATTTTAGAAAATTGCAAGATATTTATCAATTATCATTCAGACTCACAAATATAGAAGTCTTAAAAAATCTTGAGGCCAGGCACGGTGGCTCACATCTGTAATCTCAGCACTTTGGGAGGCCAAGGCGGCTGGATCACTTGAGGTCAGGAGTTGGAGACCAGCCTGGCCAACATGGTGAAACCCCATCTCTACTAAAAATACAAAAAATTAGCCAGGTGTGGTGGTGAGTGCCTGTAATCCCAGCTACTCTGGAGGCTGAGGCGAGAGATTTGCTTGAACCCGGGAGGTGAAGGTTGCAGTGAGCTAAGATCATACCACTGCACTCCAGCCTGGGCAACAGAGTGAAACTCCACCTCAAAAAAAAAAAAAACAAAAAACTTGAATGAGTTTACTTTAAAATGGAAAGTTCATATTAATACCATAAGTGGAAAATCATTATTGCTTGCCAGGTAACTGTAGACATAAACACAGACCTACTAAAAGAGGAAATGTTTACAAGCCACCTACAAGGTAGCGGAGGTAGGCAAATCACACTGGGAAACACAGAGGCAGAACTTCCACATTCACACAACCCTGGGAGGTGGGTGGTGCTGACTTTATTTCACACATTGATGCGTTCCTTCAATTTCTGCCGAACACTTCCTCTGGCCGGGCCCTGAACTAGTCTCTGGAGATACAGCAGTGAGCCCAGCAAAGTCTACTCTGGTACCACGAAGTTCACATTCTAGTGAAAGGAGACAGAGGATTTATAAAAAAGCAAAACAGTGGAGTGCAGTGGCTCATACGTGTAATCCCAGCACTTTGGGAGGCTGAGGCAGGAAGATCACTTGCCCAGGAGCTCAAGACCAGCGTGGGCAACATAATGAGATGCCATCTCTTAAAAAGAAGAAAGTAGGAAGGGAAGGAAGAGTCTAGGAGGAAGGGGAGGGGCTCCCTCTTCCCTTCACTGCAGCTGGGGTTGGGGTGGGGGGTTCAGGGCTCCAAGAAGGCCTCTCTGGGGAGGTGCACCCCAAGGGTAAAAGCACCTTTGCGAAAATGATGCTAAAGAGAAAATCCTGACATAACCAATTCTGTCTTGCCTTTAACCTCCAAACTGCCTTTGGTCATTCTTGGGCATGTGCCGCACTAACTTTGGGAAAATTTAGTTTATCGTTTTAATAATAACAGCCCTTCCCAAAACGAAACCACCTTTGTACATCTAATGAAAGGCCACCCACCAGGTTAGGGGGATGAATTCTGTTAGGGCCTGAATTCTGCTAAAATGTAGGCACAGTTAAACGATCACCAGCCATCACTCCAGAGGTCATTAGATTTGGAGCTTCCTCAAGTACTCCTGCAAATCACGACTGTGGATCCTAAGATTGGCCTTTTGAGATGTCTCTTCAGGCTCTTGCATGGTCCAAGCCACACCCCTATGACTGCACCTTCCAGCCAATCAATGGCAGCCAGGACCTAGCTCCCTGCTCACCAAACTATCCTTGAAAAACCCTAGCCTCATCTGGGTGCCCTGGCTCATGCCTGTAATCCCAGCACTTTGGGAAGCAGAGGTGGGAGGATCACTTGAGCCCAGGAGTTCAATACTAGCTAGGGCAACAGAGTGAGCAACAAAGTGAGCCCCTCCGACACCCACTGTCTCTTTGAAAAAAAAAAAAAAAAATCTTAAAAAAAAAAAAAAAAAGAGCTGGCACAGTGGCTCATGCCTGTAATCCCGGAACTTTGGGAGGCCAAGGTGCATGGATCACTTGAGGTCAGGAGTTCAAGACCAGCCTGGTCAATGTGACCAAACTCAGTTTCTACTAAAAATACAAAAATTAGCTGGGTGTGGTAGCGGGTGCCTATAATAACAGCTACTCAGGAGGCTAAGGTAGGAGAATCACTTCAATCCAGGAGGAGGAGGTTGCAGTGAGCCGAGATTGCACCACTGCATTCCAGCCTGGGCAATAGAGCAAATCTCTGTTTCAAAAAAAAGAAAAAGAATAAAAGAAATAAAAAAAAAAAAAAACCCCAAAACTCTAGCCTCCAGCATTTTAGGAAGTCTGATTTGAGTAATAGTAAATCTCTGGTCTGCTGTCCAGCTGACTCTACATGTATTAAAGTCTGTATCTGTCTCAATTCCTGTTTTGAGAAATTGGCTGTATCTAGGCAGCAGGCAGACTGAACCCACTGGGCAGTTACAAGGGTAATGGGTTAAAAGGGTCTTCCAGACGGCAGGAACAGCGAGGGCAGAGCCCAGGAGGCTCAGCACATTTGGGGAAGTGCTCAGAGGCCAGTGTGGCCGGAACAGAGTGAACAGGGCAGGGGGGCGGCAGGAGATGGGGTGGGACAGACCTTGTGGCTGCCAGGCCTTGCACACTCTGGCCTGATGCTGAGGCGGCCAGGAAGCTACCAGAGGGCTTGGGGCAGACCTGGCATCATCTCACCTGGATTTTAAGTGAGTCCTGAGTTGAGAAGGGCTGAGGGAGGCTCAGGTTCCCACAGGGGCTGCAGGTGGAAGGGTTGAGGCTGCCCGCACCCTCCTTGTCTGAGGACAGCACAGGAGGGGGCTCAGGCCTGAGGCAGCATAAACAGCCTCTGATTATTAAGAAGGAAGAGAAGCAAGCTGCTTTCACCCTCCCAGGCTGGTGCTGTTAGTGGAGCTGATTTAGGGCCACTTTTACCTGTCAGAGCCTCTCAAACCTGCAGGACTGGCCATTGGGCCTGATGGGAGGAGAGAGGCAGCCGCCGTCTGTCAGTCTCTGCCTCCATCCGCTCAATTTCCATCAGAGAACTTTTCCTTCTAAGGAAATGAACCTCCCAACACAGGGCATTTATCACCACCAGCCCCACAGGCAGCGCTGTCTGAGCGGATGCTCATCCCCCGTACCCCAAGGCTGCCGCCAGACCCTGAAGAGGGGAGGGCACTCCCTTCCTATTTATCCTACACATATTCCTTGTGCTTCTCCTATGGGCTAGGCATTGGGCAAGGGCCAGAGACAGGCAGACAAGTGCAATCTGGCCCCGCCACCCTCCCAGACCTCATTTCCACCTTCATCCCGATAGCCATGTGGTCCTTCTGGCTGCTTCTCAAAGTCATTGCTGGCTGGGTGCAGTGGCTTATGCCTGTAATCCCAGCACTTTGGGAGGCCAAGGTGGGAGGATTACTTGAGCCCAGGAGTTTGAGGTCAGCCTGGGAAATATCACGAGAGCACCCTCCCCGCCCCCCCATCTCTATAATAAATAAGTAAACAAAGGTCATTGCCCTTGCTGTTCCTCTGCCTGTAATGTTTCCTTCCTCGCTCAAGGGTAAGCTTGTTTGATAGCATCCCCTCTTCCAGGGGCCTCTCCCAACCAGCTCAGTCCTTGTCTGCTTCCTCACCCGGTAGCACCTCTCACTCTCTGAAAGCATCTCTGTTCATTTATCCAAGGCCTCCCCCATCAGGATGCCAGACCCACAATGCCAGCTTGCTCACTGCTGTATCTCCCAGTTCCCGGCATGTACAAGGAGCTTATAAAGGATTTTCAGGAAGTGAACGAGAAGGAACAGAGGAAAGAAAAGAAGACAGAAATCCCTGGTCTCAAGGAACTTGGAGCAGAGACGTGGAAACGGAAAACTGCTCCAATGCAATGTGGCAGATACTATCAAGAGGAGGGACCTGAGGCTGGGCGCAGTGGCTCACGCCTGTAATCCCAGCACTTGGGGGGACTGGGGCAGGTGGATCACCTGAGGTCAGGAGTTCGAGACCAGCCTGGCCAACATGGTGAACTCCCCCGTCCCTACTTAAAAAAAAACACAAAAAATTATCTGGGCATGGTGGCATGTGGCTGTAACCCCAGCTACTCCGGAGGCTGAGGCAGGAGAATCGTTTGAATCTGGGAGGCAGAGGCGGTGGTGAGTTTAGATCGTACCAGCGCACTCCAGCCGGGGCAACAAAAGTGAAACTCCATAAAAAAAGGAGGCATCCATGCCACAAGGGCGGTGGGTAAAGTGGAGGGGCCTGGCATTGCTGACGGGGCTGGGTGGACTTTGCAGAAGAGAAAACAAGGCACTGAATTGTAACAGAGTTCTCAAGGAGGATGGGGGAGGGCAGCGCAGGGACCAGAAGGGAACAGTGAATGTAAAAGCAGATGCCAGGACTTTGGGAGGCCGAGGCGGGCGGATCATGAGGTCAAGAGCTCGAGACCATCCTGGCCAACATAGTAAAACCCCATCTCTACTAAAATACGAAAATTAGCTGGGCGTGGTGGCACACACTTGTAGACCCAGCTAATCGGGAGGCTGAGGCAGGACAACTGCTTGAACTCTGGAGGCGGAGGCTGCAGTGAACCGAGATCGCGCCACTGCACTCCAGCCTGGTGCCTGGGGACAGAGCGAGACTCTGTCTCAAAAACAAAACAAAACAAAACAAAACAGGTGCCAGGAGACCCCCAGAGCCTGTCTTGGAGCCGGGATAGAGAGTGATCAGAGCATGCTGGCTGATCCCAGGGGATGGCTGGAGTCTTGGCTTCTGACATCCCAGGCCTGCTTAAGGGCAAAGCCTATCTGTGCTAACGGCAGGTGCTGAAATCTCACTTTCAAGTCTAGGGCAGTGCAGTGGGGTTCATGGGTCTCAAATTGGATTTACTCTCACGTATTGCAGTCAAGATTTTTGCTGCATGAGATAATGTTCATCTAGGTATTTAAAGGCAACAGTAAACGCTCGTTCCCTCTCACCCCGTCCCCTCCCTGACCATGTGGGACTGCATTCCTTTCCCTCCTCCCTCCTCACCCATCTTCTTTCCTGCCTTCTTCCAGATGTACTAAACACCTCCTAATCTATGCCAGGACATGTCCCCAGCCTCATGGAGCTGGTGGTTCAGTGAGGAAGGCGGATTTTAATCGAATGACCTCCTACCAGATGTATGACATCAGCACTCAGAATGTGGGGGAGGCAGGGGCCATGAGTGGCTTTAAAAGGGAGGCAGGTGAAGCTTCGCTGCAGGGGACAACAGAACCAAACCCTGAAGGTTAATTGTGGAGTAGAGGGGAGAGTGCCTGAAGTGAAGTGGGTGCACGCTAAGGCAGCAGACGCACATGAGCACAGAGCAGAAGGGACAAGGAAGCTCGTGGGCAGAGACTGACACAGGACTAAGCCGGCCGGACCACAAACACCACGTGCCCACGGCAGGAGTTCGGCCCTGAGCCCCACACCACTGGGAAGCCACGTGGTGCTCCTGGAGCGGACAGTGGAAGTTGGAATGAGAAAAGGTTTAGATGGTGGCGAATGGGTGCCAGGTTGCAGGCGAGAGGCTACTGCAGGTTGTCAGACACATGCCACCATGCCCAGCTAAATTTTGTAGAGAGGTTTTTACCATTGGCCAGGCTGGTCTCAAACTCCTGACCTCAAGTGATCCACCTGCCTCGGCCTTCCCAAGAGCTGGGATTACAGGTGTGAGCCACCTCGCCTGGCCTATTTTTACTTTTTGTAGAGATGGGGTCTTGCTATACTGCTGAGGGTGATCTCTAACTTCTGGGCTCAGGCAAACTTCCTGCCTCCGCCTCCCTAAGTCCTGGGATTACAGGCGTGTACCACCATTTTTAAAGGAAGCTGTTTTCACGAATTACTTGCATAACTAATGACCTCAGTCCACTCTACCTCTGTATTCAGAAAACAAAAGAGTTGTCAATGGTTCCACACTCCAGACAGACTCAGCTTAAGATAGCTTTTCTCCCTGAGTCCCAGATTCCCATCACCAGCTGCCTACAGAGATCTTCCGACGTTTTAAGCTGAATTCCTGATGTTCCCCCTAACGCCTGCTCTCACTCGCTCTCCCATCTCAGGAGATGAAGCATTTATCATTCCTAATGCTCAGAGCAAGACTTAACGGTCTTTATTTATAGCAAAGGCAATAAAGGTCATTGCCCTTGCTGATCCTCCTGATCAGCCTCACAGATGCCCCCTGTCCTTGCGATTTTGCCCTTGCTGTTCCCTGGGTGGAAATGCTCCTTTCCCAGAGATCTGCGTGGCTTCCTCTCACTTCCTGTAGTCTCTGCTCACATTCTCAGCAAGGCCCTTCTGAGGGCTCTATTTAATGTCCCTTCCCTCCCCAGGCCTCCCCAGCCCCCTTCCCTGCTTTATTTTTTCTCTGACACCCTTTATGTTTTGCTTATTTATTTGCTTACTGTCTGCCTCCAGCCACTGGCACATAAGCTCCACAAGGGCATGGATTTGTGTCTGTTTTGTTCACTGCTGAATCTCCAGGGCCCAGGACAATGTTTAGCACATGGCAGGTGCTTAATATTTGCCCACTGAATGAAAGAATGAGTGCACAAAGTTTCTTCTATAGGGCCCCAGTCTACAAGACCAGTCTTGCTGATGCTCATTTGCTCCCAATATCTATTCTTTTCTTTGCCTCTATCACAATGAACAACTTGCTGGTCCCCCACACTCCTGCATATGCTCCTGTGTCCATATCTGGGGTGTGTGTGTGTGTGTGTGTGTGTGTGTGTGAGAGAGAGAGAGAGAGAGAGAGAGAGAGACAGAGAGACAGAGAGAGAGAAAGAGAGAGAGACAGGGTCTTACTCTGTTGCCCTGGATGGAGTGCAGTGGCGTGATCTCAGCTCACTGCAGCCTCGACCTCCCAAGTGGGCTCAAGTGATCCTCCCAGCTCAGCCTCCCGAGTAGCTGGGACTATGGGAACATGCCACCACATCCAGCTAATTTTTTTGTCTTTTTGTAGAGACCGGGCTTTACCATGTTGCCAGGCTGGTCTCGAACTCCTGGCCTCATGCAATCCAACTGTCTAGGCCTCCCAAAGTACTAGGATTACAGGCATAAGCCACCATGCCAGGCCCACATCTGTCCTTATCTGCCATGCCTTACCCCAATCCTGCCATCATCCATTCAGTCTTCAATGCCAATTCCCCCTAAAACTCTGGCCAGTCCCCTTCCCACTGCCTGTCCTGTTAGCTGAGTAAAGACTTCCTCCTCTGGACTCCTGTTCTTTCCCCATTGTTTCAGAGTTCATAAGCTGCTCTCATTCAGAGAACTGATTGCTCTGTGCTAAGTAATTGATTTGTGCAGAGTGGTTTGCACGTTTTAGTTCACTGACCCATCACAGCAACTGATAAACTGGCTATTATGATTATCTCTATTTTACAGTTAAAGAAGCTGAGGCATAGAGAGTCATCCAATGAGAAGTCACAGAGCTAGAATTCAAACCTAGCTTTGGACAAGCGCAGTCTCAAGCCTATAATCCCAGCACTTTGGGAGACTAACGTGGAAGAATGGCTTGAGACCAGGAACTCAAGACCAGCCTGGGCAAGATAGGAAGACCCTGTCTCTCCAAAACCAAACAAAAAGCACCTAGCTTTATTGAACTCCAGTGTCTCTGCTTGTCACCTTTAGTGTCAGGTCCCACCATGAAACTGAGATCTGAGACCTCAGCCAGGGCCGAGGTGACTTCCAAGTCACCAAAGAAATAAGTAAACCAACCAGGAATCTCAGAGCCCTTGATGGGGACTGGATCATGGTAGATGACACAAGGTGGGTCCCTGGGCTCTCTGGCCTCAGTCACTGGCCAGCCCTCATAGACACCACAAGCAAAGCCATCCTGGGACAGTGAGGCCCAGCCTAAGGAGCAGAGCGTGAACAACACGAGCTTCAGCATGAGACAGAGCAGGACCAAGCCCTGGTTGGTAGAGATAAGGTCTCACCTCTGTCACTCAGGCTGGAGTGCGATGGCATGAACGCACCTCACTGCAGTCCTGGCTTCCTGGGCTCAAGGGATCCTCCCACTTCAGCCTCCCAAGTAGCTGGGACCGCAGGCACACACCACCACACCCAACTAATTTTTTTTTTTTTTTTTTTTTATACAGACCAGGTCTTGCCATATTGCCCAGGCTGGTCTTGAACAAGCCCTGGTTTCTTTTTATTATTTATTTATTTATTTATTTTTATAAAGACGGGGTTTCACCGTGTTGGTCAGGCTGATCTTGAACTCCCAACCTCGGGTGATTCGCCCACCTTGGCCTCCAAAGTGCTTGGATTACAGGTGTGAGCCACCGTGCCTGGCCACAAGCCCTGGTTTCTTATTAGCTATGTGACTTAGGGCCTCGCTTTTATTTGTAAAATGTGCATCTGAATTCTGCATGTCACTGTTCCATCAGCCACAAGGTCACAGCAGTGAGATTCCTGGATGACACATGGGGACAGTGTGATCCCACCGCTAACCACAGGCACCTGGAATAGGAGCAGGCACCTGACCTGAATACAGCCAATAAGATTGAGAAGTTTGGATGAAGGGTTTAGGGTGGGACAGGCACCATGGTTCACACCTAAAGTAATCCTGGCACTTTGGGAGGCCAAGGTAGAAGGATCAATGGAGCTCAGGAGTTTGAGACCAGCCTTGGCAACACAGTAAGACTCCATTTCTACAAAAATAAAAATAAAATAAAAGTTAGCTGGGTGTGGTGGTGCACCTGTGGTCCCAGGAACATGGGAGCCTGGGGTAGGAGGATCACTTGAGCCTGGGAGGTCGAGGCTGCAGTGAATTATGATCACGCCATTGCACTCCAGCCTGGGCAACAAAGGGAGACCCTGTTTAAAAAAAAAAAAAAGGTTTTGGCTGGGCATGGTGGCTCACACTTGCAATCCCAGCACTTTGGGAGGCCAAGGTTGGCGGATCACCTGAGGTTGGAAGTTCGAGACCAGCCTGACCAACATGGAGAAACCCTGTCTCTACTAAAAATACAAAATTAACCAGACAAAGTGGTGCATGCCTGTAATCCCAGCACTCTGGGAGGCCAAGGCAGGTGGATCACCTGAGGTCAGGAGTTTAAGACCAGCCTGGCCAACATGGTAAAACTCCATCCCTACTAAAAATATAAAATTAGTCTGGCATGGTGGTGCCTCTATCACAATGAACAGCTTGCCGGTACCCCATACTCCTGTATATGCTCCTGTATCCACAACTCTGTGTGTGTGTGTGTGTGTGTGTGTGTGTGTGTTTGAGACAGATTCTCACTCTATTGCCCTGGATGGAGTGCAGTGGCATGATCTCAGCTGACTGCAGTCTCAACATTCTGGGCTCAAGTGATCTTCCCACCTCAGCCTCCCAATTAGCTGGGACTACAGGTGCATGCCACCACATCCAGCTAATTTTTTTGTCCTTTGTAGAGACAGGGCTTTCATGCATGCTTATAATCCCAGCTACTTGGGGAGGATGAGGCAGGAGAATTGCTTGAACCCAGGAGGTGGAGGTTGCAGCGAGCCAAGATCACACCATTGCACTCCAGCCTGGGCAACAAGAGTAAAACTTTTTGCTAAGAAAAAAAAAAAGTAAATATATGCAAAAGCCCTTACCTCAGTGCCTGGCCCATGGTAAATAACATGGACTACATGGTGGCTAATATAATCAAGCCACAAGGACACACTATTACAGGAACTAGACAAATTAATCATCTTGCCCAGTCATCTAAATTACTCTTCCCTGGAAGGGTGGCATGTCGTGGGGTTGTCCTTGGTCCTCTCCCAGGCCATAATTTTATCAATGGCTGGATCTGGCTGTTGAAGCTGTTTATTATGCTGGTGGATGACATTCAGATGGGAGGTACACAGAATAAACTCGATGACGGAATGTGGGTTCAGATCAATTTCTTCAGGTTAGAGAGGGAGCCAGAGTGGCTGGATAAGATGCATCACGGTGAAGGTAAAGGTCCTGTACAAGGCGAGGCAGTGCGAGGGAAGGGTGGCTTGAGAAAAGTTCAGGAGACAGAAGGCAGGGCTTTCAGCTGATGCGCCCAGGATAAGCTAACATTACGGCATGGCTGCCAAAACCACCACTGCCATGGCACACAACACGTGTGTGAGAAATACTTGCTCAGACTAAGACAGATGAAGGGTACTAACATATTTTAGCAACTAATATGTGCCGGGCCCCATGCTGAACACTTGACATCAGCTATTTCCATTGACACTCTCATTAACCCTAGGAGGTAGGTATTATTATCCTTATCCCCATTTGACAGGTGAGAACGCTGAGGCTTAGAGAGGTGAAGTGAAGGACAGCCAAAAAAGGGTGAAGTTGGGCCTGGACTGCTCCAAACCTAGAGGCAGCACATTCTCCAGGGAGAGGAGAAGGCCCCAGACGAAGGGTCAAAGGATTGACCAAGAGCTCCTGTGGGGATACCAGGAGGTAGCCTGTCAATCTCACCAGCCTTCAGGAGCTGTGACTGTGGGTCTTCGGGCCAGAAAGGCAGAACATAGCCAAAAAAGAAAAGAGAGACCGTGTGCTCACAAAACCAGCGATTACATTACACGTCTTGCAGCAAGTTCTGACCCTCTACCCATAAGTACTGGCAGCCATCTATATCGCCTACAGAGAAGAAAATGGGAAATCAGCGGCTCATGCCTGTAATTCTAGTGTGTGGGAGGCCGGGGCAGGAAGAATGCTTGAGGCCAGGAGTTCAGACCAACCTGGTCAACATGTGAGACACGTTCTCTATAAACAAACCAAAACAAAGAAACTGGGAATCATACTACACAGAAGAGCACACATCCACGAATCACAAAATATTCCATGAAAGATGGGGATGAATTTAATAAATAGAAGAAATATCAATCAAACAGATAATAATGCAAGCAGAGACACTTAAAATATATTTAACATTATCAGAAGGATAAGAGAGGAAGGACATTGCATCTATTGAACAAGAACAGCCTATTACAGAAAAAGAATTAATTAAAAATCACATTGATGGCAACTTGGGAAATGTAAAAAAAAAATCACAAAAGATTTAGTCATCAATCATTTGTGACCAGCCTGGCCAATATGGTGAAAACATGTCTCTAGTAAAAATACAAAATTAGCCAGACGTGGTGGCGAGTGCCTGTAATCCTAGCTACTCGGGAGGCTGAGGCAGGAGAATCTGGGAGGTAGAGGTTGCAGTGAGCTGAGACCATGCCACTACAATCCAGCCTGAGCCACAGAGCAAGACTCTGTCTTTAAATAAATAAATAATAAAATAAATAAAAGTAATCAAAACATGCTGAAGGGCAGAAGAGATACAGATAGAAAGAAAATTAGTGATCTGGAAGATCAGACAGAGGCATTTTTCCAAAACACAGAAATAAAGACAAAGAGGACTGGCAAAAATTTAAAAAGCTGTTAATTACTATTGCATAAAATTAAAGAGAGGCTTTCTCAGATGTTTTTGTTAGAAGTGTGAATTCAGATTTTCTCATAAGGCTATTTCCAGATTTCGTACCACATGAGCCAAATGAATCTCTATTATTTAGGCTAAGAGTAAGCAAATTAGTCACAGGTCAAATCCGGCCAGCCACACCTATTTTTGCAGATAAAGTTTTACTGGAACACTGCCAGGTTCATTTACATATTGACTAGGGCTGCTTCTGTGCTCAATGGCAGAGTAGTTGTGACAAGAGACTGTGTGGTCCACAAGGATGAAATATTATCTGGTCCTTTACAGAACAAAGTTTGCTGACCCCTGGTTTAGACCATTATTATTTGGGATTTTCGCTATTTGTGGCCAAAAGTACTTCTCACTGAAATAAATAATAGAGTTGCATAGGCTGGGTGCGGTGGCTCATGCCTATAATCCTAGCACTTTAGGAGGCCAAGGTGGGCAGATCGCTTGAGGCCAGGAGTTTGAGACCCGCCTGGTCAACATGGTAAAACCCTGTCTCTACAAACATAACAAAACAAAACAAAACACAAAAATTTGCTAGGCATGGTGGTGCACACCTGTAATCCCAGCTACTCCCAGCTACTTGGGAGGCTGAGGTGTAAGGATCGCCTCCAGAAGGCGGAGGTTGCAGTGACCTGAGATCACACCACTGCACTGCACTCTGGCCTGGGCAACAGAGTGAGACTCTCCATCCAAAAACAAACAAACAAACAAAGAATAGAGTTTTATAAACAGAAAAAGCTCCAGAGAGATGAACATCCAATGTATAACAGCAGTTATGTCTGGGAAGGGAAATGAGATTGAGGGTAAATTTGAAGGCAAATTTTTTTTTTTTTTCTTGAGGCGGAGTTTCGCTCTCATTACCCAGGCTGGAGTGCAATGGCGCGATCTTGGCTCACCGCAGCCTCCGCCTCCCGGGTTCAGGCAATTCTCATGCCTCAGCCTCCTGAGTAGCTGGGATTACAGGCACGTGCCACCATGCCCAGCTGATTTTTTGTATTTTTAGTAGAGACGGGGTTTCACCATGTTGACCAGGATGGTCTCGATCTCTTGACCTTGTGATCCACCTGCCTCGGTCTCCCAAAGTGCTGGGATTACAGGCGTGAGCCACCGCGCCCGGCCCTGAAGGCAAATTTTTTAATAACAACAATGTACTCAAATTATTTGGTAATTTAATTTTTCCGAGAATAATTGAAGGTCTCATACCATGGTGATCATGAACAAAGTACTGATGTATTAAAAAACATGGATGGGGCTGGGAGCAGTGGCTCACACCTATAATCCCAGCACTTTGGGAGGCCGAGGCGGGCGGATCACGAGGTCAAGAGATCGAGACCATCCTGGCCAACATGGTGAAACCCCGTCTCTACTAAAAAATACAAAAATTAGCTGGATGTGGTGGTGTGCACCTGTAGTCCCAGCTACTCGGGAGGCTGAGGCAGAAGAAATGCTTGAACCCAGGAGGTGGAGAATGCAGTGAGCCGACATTGCACCACTGCACTCCAGCCTGGAGCCTGGCAACAGAACAAGACTCTGTCTCAAAAAAAAAAAAAAAAAAAAAAAAAAAAAATTAAAAAACATGGATGGAACCAGGCATGGTAGCTCAGCTACTTAGGAGGCTAAGGCAGGAGAATTGCTTGAGCCCAGGAGTTTGAGGCTACAGTGAGCTGTGACTGCACCACTGCACGCCAGCCTGGGCGACAGAGCAAGACACTGTCTAAACAAAAAAAAAGAGAGAGAGTCAAAATAGTAGTTATCCTTGGAGAGGTATTAACTGGGAGGGGACATGTGAAAACCTCTTAAATGAAGCATATAGAATAGTCTACATTTGATGTGAATAACTGATTTTATATATTTACATCTAAAAATTCATAAAACTATACATTTAAGCTTGTTTATTTTTACTGCACATAAGTTATACCTCAATAAATACATTTTTAAAAGAATAATGCAAAGTAGACATTTTAAATTATCCCTTAGTATGGCCCTAATTCTGAAATATATGTAGTTGCATTAAAAAAAATGCTAGAGGTGCAGTGGCTCATGACTGTAATCCCAACACTGGGAGGCAGAGGCAGGAGGATTGCTTGAGTTCAGAAGTTCGAGACCAGCGTGGGTAACATGGTGAGACCCCCGTTTACGAAAAATACAAAAATTAGCAGGAGATGGCGGCATATGCCCATAGCCCCAGCTACCCGGGAGGCTGAAGTGAGAGGATCACTTGAGCCACGTTCATGCCACTGCACACCAACCTGGGTGACACAGTGAGACCCTGCCTCAAAAAAAGAAAAAAGAAAGAAAGAAAGAAAGAAAACAAAAAGGAAAGAGAAAAGGGGGTGGAAGAAAAGGCTAGAAAGAAATATAAAGATAAATACAGATGATCCCAACTTGCAATGGCTCAACTTAGAATGTTTCAACTTTATTGTGGTATGAAAGCAATATACATTCAGTGGCAACCGTATTCCGGTACCCAGCCATTCTGTTTTTCACTTTGAGTACAGTACTCAATAAATTACATGAGATAATCAACACTTCATGTAAAATACGCCTTGTGTTAGATGATTTTGCCCAACTGTAGGCTAATATAAGTGCTCTGAGCACATTTAAGGTAGGCCAGGCTAAGCTATGATGTTCAGCAGGTTAAGTATATTAAATGCACTTTCTTTTGATTTACAGTATTTTCAACTTAGGATGGGTTTACTGGGACATAGCCCATTGTATATTGAGGAGCATCTGCAATAGTGATTATCTAGGTGGTAGGATAACAAATCATTTTTTTATCTGTCTGCATTTTTTAATTTCTTGACAATCAGCATGCATGAGTTCTGGAATCAGAAAGAAATTAAATCTTGAATGCAGATCCCACTGGGCTGGGTATCTACAGGTGTTAGCTACACCAATCCTGCCTCCCTACACCAACCAGCTACTCCAGCTGACGGAAAGTGGTGTGGACAGGACCTGACAAAGGGAATCAATGAATAATAAACAGCAAACACTTCAGCAGCCCTTACAGATATGGTTCTAAGCACTTTACATGGATTAGTTTTTAAATTCTCTCAACAACCCCAGGAGGAGGTACTCTAGTTTCAGCTCCATTCTGCAGCTGAGGAAACTGACGCACAGAGAGGTTAAGTAACTGCTGAAGACCACACAGCTAGTGGTAGAGCCAGGATGTGAACCTGGGCTGTCTGCCCCAGATTCCTGCCCTGCCTGCCCTGGACCATTCGACCTCTCAGTGCCAAGCCACTTCGCAGGGCTTCAATAAAGCACGAGTGCCCCAAACAATGTCTTTTTTTTTTTTAAGTTAGGTTTCTATATTTAAAAAAAAAAAGTTGGAAAAGTCCAGAACTTTGTTGAACTTCCTTATACTTGTTTCTATTTTTTTTTTTTTTTTTTCAAACAGAATTTCACTTTGTCACCCAGGCTGGAGTGCAGTGGTGTGATCTTGGCTCATTGCATCCTCAATCTCCCAGGCTTTAGTGATCCTCCCACCTCAGCTTCCCAAGTAGCTGGGACTACAGGCACGCACCATCATGCCTGGCTCATTTTTGTATTTTTAGTAGGTATGGAATTTTGCCATGTTGGCCATGCTGGTCTCGAACTCCTGGGCTCAAGTGATCCTCCTGCCTTGGCCTCCCAAGGTTCTGGGATTACAGGCGTGAGCCTCTGCACCCGACCTTATTTCAGTTTTTATTTTGAATTATATAGTGGTGGTGGGGAGGGACGCACAGTTCAGTGGCTTCTTTTTTTAATTGTAATTTTTTTCTGAGACAGGGTCTCACTATGTTGCCCAGGCTGGTCTCAAACTCCTGGGCTCAAGTGAGCTTCCTGCCTAAGCCTCCCAAAATGCTAAGATTACAAGCATGAGTCACCACATCTGACCTTCAGTAGCTTCTTTTTTAAAAAATTTATTTTTATTTTTAATTTTTGTGGGTATATAATAGGTGTATATATTTATGAATTACATGAGATGTTTTTATTCAGGTATGCAAGGCATAATAATCACATCAGGGTAAAAGGGGCATCCATTCCTCAAGTATTTGTCCTTTGTGTTTATAAACAACCCAAGTATATTATTTTAGTTATTATTATTTTTTTGAGACAGAGTCTCCCTCTATCTCCCAGGCTGGAGTGCATTGGTGTGATCTTGGCTCACTGCAACCTCTGCTTCCTGGGTTTAAGTGATTCTCCTGCTTCAGCCTCTCCAGTAGCTGGGACTATAGGTGTATGTCACCACCACATCTGGCTAATTTTTGTATTTTTAGTAGAGTTGGGGTTTCACCATATTGGCCAGGCTGGTCTCAGACTCCTGGCCTCCAGTGATCTGCCCACCTTGGCCTCCCAAAGTGCTGAGATTAAAAGTGTGAGCCACTGTACCTGGCCTCTTTTAGTTATTTTTAAATGTACAATTAAATTATTTTTGACTAAAGTCACCATGTTGTGCTGGCAAATACTAGGTCTTATTCATTCTTTCTAGTTTTTTGCTTTTTTTTTTTGAGACGAAGTCTCACTCTATCGCCCAGGCTGGAGTGCAGTGGCACGATCTTGGCTCACTGCAACCTCCGCCCCTGCCCCCAAGAGTTCAAGCAATTCTCCTACCTTAGCCTCCGGAATAGCTGGGTTCACATGCATGTGCCACCATGTCCGGCTAATTTTGTATTTTTAGTAAAGACGGGGTTTCACCATGTTGCCTGGGCTGATCTCAAACTCCTGACCTCCAGTGATCTGCCCACCTCGGCCTCCCAAAGTGCTGAGGCTACAGGTGTGCGCCACTGTGCCCAGCCATTCTTTCTGCTTGTTTTGTGCCCATTAACCATCCTCACTTCTCCTGTCAACCTTCACAGCCTCTGTGACCCATCCTTCTATTCTCTACATCCATGAGTTTGTTTTACTTTTTAGCTCCCATAAATAAGTGAGAACGTGAAATTTGTCTTTCTGTATCTGGCTTATTTCACTCAACATAATAACCTCCAGTTCCACCCATGTTGTTGCAAATGACAGGATCTCATTCTTTTTTCTGGCTGAATAATACTCCATTGTTTGTGCACCACATTTTCTTCATACATGTGTCTGTTGGACACTGAGGTTGCTTCTGAGTCTCGGCTGTTGTGAACAGTGCTGCAAGAAACATGGGCGTCCAGAAATCCCTTGGATATACTGATTTCCTTTCTTCTCGGTATACACCTAGTTGTGGGATTGCTGGATCGTATGGTGGCTGTATTTTCAGTTTTCAAGCAACTTCCAAACTGTTCTCCATAATGATTATACTAATTTACATTCCCGAAACACGTGTACAAGGATTCCCTTTTCTCTGCATCCTTGCCAGTATTTGTTTTTGCCTGTCTTTTGAATAAAAGTCATTTTTACCGGGATAAGATGATATCTTATTGTAGTTTTGATTTGCATCTAGCGGCTTCTAACCAGAATCTGGCTGTGGTCAATCGCACTGAGTTGGGGGAAGTGAATGTCAGACCAGTTCCCCTGGCCAGATGAGGAAATGGGGCTCACATTTACCTGGCAGTCATTGTCTCTGCCCAGCCCTGTGGTCACAGGAGTGCGGGGTCCTCCTGTCTGGCTGTGAACCAGCAGCAAGGCCCTGCAGAGAAGAGAGAAAGTGGCGTGCCCTTGCCACTTTGCCAGAGTGCACAGAACGTAGGCTGTCGGCCGAGCCCTCTACTGGCTGTGTTACCCAGGGAAGGCTGTCTCACTGCTCTGAGCCTAGACTTGCTCTCATGCAAGATGAGAGTAATATCGCTTCCCTTATCAGGGTATTGTGAAGAGTCAATAAGACAACAGATGTGAACATAACTTTTTTTTTTGAGATGTGGTTTCCCTCTTGTCCCCCAAGCTGGAATGCAGTGGCGAAATCTTGGCTCACTGCAACCTGTGCCTTATAGGTTCATGCGATTCTTTTGCCTCAGACTCCTGAGTAGCTGGGATTACAGGTGCCCACCACCATGCCTGGCTAATTTTTGCATTTTTAGTAGAGATGGGGTTTCTCCATGCTGATCAGGCTGGTCTCGAACTTCTGACCTCAGATGATCTGCCTGCCTTGGCCTCCCAAAGTGCTGGGATTATAGGCGTTAGCCACCATGGCCGGCTGAATGTAGTTTTTAACAATTGTGCTGTCAGTTATTATTCCCACTACGCAGTGGCCATGCAGGTGACAGCTGCTGTTTTTTGCCTTTCCCTCTTTTTCTGGCACCAGCATCCTGATCTTCATTTGGGAAAATACCCCTTCCTGACCATGTGCTTAACATAGGGTTGACCCCATCCAACCTTTGTCTCCAGGACGCATGCACACAACCCCCACATGGGCCAGTGAGTCTCGATCTGGGGCCTTGGCTGAACAGTTAGCCTTGGAAAGTGCTCACTCTTTGCTGAAGTTGCTGAGAGAATTCTGATAAGGACAGGAAGCAGAAGGGGAAGAGGAGGAGGAAGCACCGATCACTATTCAGGGCTCAGGACCTGTAGGGCACTGTTCTAGGTACCCATACCCCTGACCACTTAGTGAGACAGGTGCTACCACTATCCCCATTCTATATAGAAAGAAACTGAAACTCAGAGGTGGCTGGGCTGCTTGGGTGAGTGATGAGCCAGGATTCATCCCCAAACCTTCTAAATCTAGCACCTGAGCTTCCCCCACCATGCCATCTGGCCTCTATACTGTAAGCTTGGGGCTGCCAGTGGTCATCTTGCCAGCTGGTGGAGAACAGACCCGCCATGAGAGAAGGCAGGGTCAAAAGGGACTGAGCCAGAGCACCTAGATCCATCCATGCCTGATATCCACCCCTGAACTTTTCAGCAAGCTACAAATTTTCTTTTTTTGCAGAAGCTGGTTTAAGGAAGGCTTCTATCACTTAAATGAAAGCTGACAGACATGGCCTGGGGACACTAATAAAGCTGAAGTCACAGAAGCATTGGCTTTTGTCAAACTTGGGGGACCACAGAGGAAACAGGGGCTCAGAGAGGGGAAAGCAAGTGTGTCCACGGTCAGTGGCAGCAGCCAGGATTTGAGCCCACACAGCTTGGCACTTTCATGACCTGTGTCTTGCTCCTCCAGAAGTGTCCCCAGAGTAAGTGACAGTTTTCACGGGGTGTTTTTATCCCGCAGACATATCTTTCCTGAGTAACTTGCAGGAACCTCCTCTTAGCACCATTCTCTTTTCTAATCATATTCCATATTCCAGAAAGTGATTTCTGGGGGTGGAGGAAGGAGGTAAAGGGAGATATTTTAAAGGCAATTTCATGCCTAAGATCTGAGGATAGAGAAAACTTTGATGGTGCTCTGTTGAAGGGCACATTGTTTATCCAAAACAGACTCAGGAAAGGGAAGCTGTCAACATTATCTCTTTCTGGTGGCAAATTGCAGCTCTCTGATGGGTTTTTCCTAGAGTTTAATCTTGTGCTGGAAGCTAAGCTGATACCAGGAAGGTTTTAGACATGTCAATCTCCTTCCTGGCATTTTATCAGAAATTGATTCTCTTTGCTTTTCGGGGCTGTAGTCTTGGTCCTGCTGTTGTTAAACTTGGGTGTTTGTGTACCCCTCTCCTGCAGCGCCCAATCTGACTGCAGAGGTCCCGGGGCCAGCTGGGGACTCAAATACAAAGGAATTCCGACCGGGAGGGATTATGTGCCATTCTTCCATCGTAACAAAGAGGCCCAATCCATGTCCTGCTCTTTCTTGGGAAGACTTCTCCACCTGTGACTTTGAAGGGATTAGCTTTGTAAATAGGCTATTTTGCCCCGCCAGTCCTAAATTATAATTCTTGACATGTATTGAGCTCCAAATACATGACAGCTTCCATTCTAAGCACTTGACACGTATGCACTCACTGAATCCTCGCCACAGTTCTGTGTAATGCAGGTTCTATACATCCCCATCTTACAGAGGAGGAAGCTGAATCACAAAAAGGTAAGTCACTTGCCTGAGTGGGAGAGCTAGCCTAGGAATCCAGGCTGTCTGGTTCCAGGGTTCTCAGGCTCAATTCCTCCGGCTGCACCGCTTCTAATCTTGCCCTGTGTCTTATTTTCCCTGCATAAATCAGAAGTTGTCAGTGTTACTGAGGCCCTACTCTTCAAGTTCTCAAAGCTGCAGAGAGACCAAGACCTCAAGAAGTGGAAAGACGGACAACAATAATTTTGCAACTGGGAATGCATTTGGCAGTTGGAACTAAAAGAGATTTTGTTCTTCTCTGCCCAGAAATATGAGCTAAAAGGTTTCATTCCGGTAAAAGTGCCGAGTTGGAATGTCAGCTGTCATACCAGGCTCTTTGCAATGCAACACCGCCAGCTTGCCTTTTCTTTTTTGCTTTCTTCCTTTAAAAAACCTTTTTTTTTTTTTTTTTTTTTTTGAGACGGAGTTTCTTTCTTGTTACCCAGGCTGGAGTGCAATGGCGCGATCTCGGCTCACCGCAACCTCCGCCTCCTGGGTTCAGGCAATTCTCCTGCCTCAGCCTCCTGAGTAGCTGGGATTACAGGCACGTGCCACCATGCCCAGCTAATTTTTTGTATTTTTAGTAGAGACGGGGTTTCACCATGTTGACCAGGATGGTCTTGATCTCTTGACCTTGTGATCCACCCGCCTCGGCCTTCCAAAGTGCTGGGATTACAGGCTTGAGCCACCGCGCCCGGCCGTAAAAAACCTTTTTTTTTAAACAAAGCAATTGAGATCTGTAAATATGGAAGGAGCAACTCCTGAATCCCCAGAAGGCTGAATTTGCAAGAATACAGAGAACTGACTGAGGAAAGGGAAGGAAGTGTCTGTCATTTGTTCGCTAGTAGAGTCTGAAACTTACAGAAAAGTCACTGGTCTCCCCGGTGCCTGCAAACAGCCAAGACAAAGCCTACAAGCTCAGGGCTGCGAGAGATGGCTTGCAGAATGAGGGGCTGCCATTCGCAACTGTAAAAACGTGGAACCAACCAAAATGCCCACCGATCAACAAGTGGATAAAGAAACTGTGAGATATATATATGATGGAATACTGCTCAGTCATAAAAAGGCATGAATGAAGGGCATTTGCAGCAACCTTGATAGAACTGGAGGCTACTATGCTAAATGAAGTAGCTCAGGAATTGAAAACCAAACATTGTATGTTTTCACCTACAAGTGGGAGCTAAGCTGTGAGGACGCAGAGGCATAAGAATTACACAATCAACCTTGGGGACTCAGGGGGAAAGAGTGGGAGGGGGCTGAGGGATAAAAAACTACAAATTGAGTTCAGGCCAGGCACGGTGGCTCACACCTGTAATCCTAGCACTTTGGGAGGCCGAGGTGGGTGGATCACCTGAGGTCAGGAGTTTAAGACCAGCCTGGCCATCATGGTGAAACCCCATCTTTAAAAAACAAACAAATAGAAAAAAAAATTAAAAAAAAAATAACAAGGGCCGGGCGCAGTGGCTCAAGCCTGTAATCCCAGCACTTTGGGAGGCCGAGGCGGGCGGATCACAAGGTCAAGAGATCAAGACCATCCTGGTCAACATGGTGAAACCCCATCTCTACTAAAGCTACAAAAAATTAGCTGGGCATGGTGGCGCGTGCCTGTAATCCCAGCTACTCAGGAGGCTGAGGCAGGAGAATTGCCTGAACCCAGGAGGCGGAGGTTGCGGTGAGCCGAGATCGCGCCATTGCACTCCAGCCTGGGTAACAAGAGAGAAACCCCCTCTCAAACAAAAAAAAAAAAAAAAAACAAATTGAGTTCAATGTATACCACTTAGGTGATGGGTGCACCAAAATCTCACAAATCACAAGACAAGTGAAATAGGGAACTGTAGGGGTGGCCACTGAGTGGTTCCACTGTGGGCACCTCAGTCAAGGACAGTCACACTTGAATCTGGCCAGCCTTCTACAAGGTACCCTAGGGAAAAAAACAAAACAAAACAAAACAAAGCTCTATCCCATTCATGCACTGTTAAAAGATAAATTGGGGCTGGGCGCAGTGGCTCACGCCTGTAATCCCAGCATTTTGGGAAGCCGAGGCAGGGAGATCACCTGAGGTTGGGATTTTGAGACCAGCCTGACCAACATGGAGAAGCCCTCTCTACTAAAAATACAAAATTAGGCGGGCGTGATGGTGCATGCCTGTAATCCCAGCTACTTGGGAGGCTGAGGCAGAAGAATCACTTGAACCCAGGAGGTAGAGGTTGTGGTGAGCAGAGATGACGCCACCATTGCATTCCAGCCTGGGCCACAAGAGCAAAACTCCATCACAAAAAAAAAAAAAAAAAAAAAAAAAAAAAAAAAAGATGAACTGGAAGGAAACATCAATTTAAATACAACATATACCCTATGATTCATGAGTTATATTTTTAAGCATTTAACCTTAGGCTATTCCTGCCTATGTGCGCAGGGATGTCTGCTCCAGAATGTTCTTTAAAGTATTCTTACAGTAGCAAAAGACTATTCATAAACTAGATATTCATTAATCAGGAATTAGTAACGCATCTATGAAATCATTTAGGCGCAAAACCTGATCTGAAATGACATGAAATTTATAGCCTTTATTTACCCACTTAGTATAAATATTCATATCTTGCTGTACACACACACACACACTATTTTGTGTATGTGTATATGTATATGTATATATACCATGCCATGTTGCCCAGGTTGGTCTTGAACTGCTGAGCTCAAGCAGTCCTCTCCTTTCAGCCTCCCAGAGTTTAGCCTGGTCCTTCTTGCTGTGTTGATACTTCTATTAGCCGTTCCTCCTTTATAAGCCGAGGCCACAGGCCAGTGAGAGAGTCTGGTCTGGCTAATCAATACTCGAGAGTATTCAGGGGATACAATATTCCTGACATCAGCCCTCAGTTGCCTTCCCAAGAGGCAACAAAAAAATACCATTTCTACAAAAAATACACAAATTAGCTGGGCCTGGTGGTGCACACCTGTTGTCTCCACTACTCAAAAGGCTGAGGTGGAAAGATCATGTGAACTTGGGAGGCAGAGTTTGTAGTGAGCTGATACAGTGCCACTGCACTCCAACCTGGGTGACAGAGCGAGAACTTGTCTCAAAACAAACAAACAAACAAACAAACAGACACCCCAACAAGGTAAAGAGACCCAGAAGACCCAGAGGGGAGCAGAGGCATGTTTGTGGTTGCACACTGAAGCGACAGAGAGGGCTGTCCAGATAACCTCATCCCTGGAGGCACCCTGGATCCTGGACTCCCTCCGTTGCTGTGTTCCCCTCAGGCCCCTGTCTTGGGAAAAAAAAATGGAGTCTTTAGCCTTGCACCAGAAGTCTCTGCTAATAGCAGGAAGGGGTGTGTGTGTGTGTGTGTGTGTGCACGCACGTGTGCATGCATGCAAAGGGAAGGCTTAACATTTTCTAGTTGGGTGAATTCAATGACTTTTGCAATCCTTTGCAAAGTCAGTTCAGCAGATGAGTGTGCTGTCAAGAGCATTTTTTGGAATCTCCAATCAACTGCAAAAGATGGCCGTCTATTATCATGGGAGGCTCTCAGAGTGGTTAAGAATGAGGGCCCTGGGGCTAGCCTGCCTGGGGCCCCAGTGCCTGGGGACACACAGCCAGGAAGCAGGAAGGCTGGAATCAGCCTCAAATCCGGCTGGAGTGAGGGAGGCCCCTTCTGCAGGAAGCGTAATTAACTATGCTGCCTTCTCCTTGTGAAACTCTTGTTAAATCCTCGACACTTCAAGTTATGTAACAACTAACATCTATGGAACGCTTATGTGTGCCCAGCACTGTGCTAGGTACATTAATACATGACTGTATTAACTCTCTCCAAAATGGACATTATCAAACAAGGTGAGAGGCCTCAAGAGACTCGTCCTTCTGCTTCTTGGGAGAAAGAAAATAATAATTAAAAAAAAAGAGGCTCATCCAAGGTCACACGGCTGGGAGGATTTGAGGCAGAGCTGCTTGGCCCCAAGACCTGAACTGCAGCCCTCACAGCAAACCGGAGGTATTAATTCACAGAGTCACCAGTGGCCTCAGTGGCTCTGAGCAGTAAGAGGACATGTCTCCAGTGCCATGCTCATGAGCCCCACAGAGCCCTGGGCAGCAGTGTGGATGCTGTGGGGATGAACTGGATGATGAATAAATATTTCTTCCTGCTCTGTGATCTCCTTTTTTCTAACACTGCATGATAAATTTACTTCCTAATGATTTTTGAGTAAACTACAATGACCACAATTTCAAAATCATTAATAATTCATGTCCAAGGGCCATAAACACTATATAATCTCCACAGGCAGGAACCATGAATACTTGTTAGAAACGAGGCTGAGAATATTTTTACCAGCTGAACTGAAATTATCTCCTGACCTCAAGCCAACCATCAAAGCTACATTTCTCAGAAATGACTGTAACCTGGGCTGGGCACAGTGGCTCACACCTGTAATCCCAGGACTTTGGGAGGCCGAGGCGGGTGGATCCCTTGAGGCCAGAAGTTTGAGATCAGCCTGGCGAACATGATGAAACCCCATGTCTACTAGAAACACAAAAATTAGTCAGGCGTGGTGGCTTGCACCTGTAATCCCACCTACTCGGGAGGCTGAGGCAGGAGGATCGCATGAACTTGGGAGGCGGAGGTTGCAGTAGGTTCAGATCGTGTCACTGCACTTCAGCCTGGACGAAAGAGTAAGACTGTGTCGAAAGAAAAGAAAAGAGAAGAGAAGAGGGGAGGGGAGGGGACTGTAACCTTGCCGATGCCTCAGTTCAGGCCACCTTTTCCAGGAAGTCTTCTTTCTCTCCTCTGGCACTGCCTAGAGATTTATTTGGGGCTCATCTATAATGTTTATCATTCTCTTTGGTTTCGCCTCTTGGTATCTGTGACAGCGGTGGAGAACTGAGGTGCCTTTGGGGCCAGGCAGGCCAGGCACAGCGTACAGAGAAGCATCTGGGTTGAGAGCCAGGGCTATTTATTCTGTTTTCTATCTTAGATGGAGTCTTGCTCTGTTGCCCAGGCTGGAGTGCAGTGGTGCAATCTCAGCTCACTGCAGCCTCTGCCTCCCAGGTTCAAGCGATTCTCTTGCTTCAGCCTCCTGAGTTGCTGGGACTACAAGCATGCACTATCATGCCTGGCTAATTTTTGTATGCCAGAGTCTACTTAATCCATGGAAAGTGCTGGTTCTCATCCATGGTTGCACATCAGAACCACTTGGGGGATTAAAAAATTCTGATGCCTAGGCTGCACACCCAGAGAGTTTGACCTGCCGGATTTGGAAAGACGCCTGGACGTTGGAATGAATGAATAAATTCTGTATGAATGAATGAATAAATGTACAAATGAATGAACTGTGCCAGGCCCTGTGCTGAGTGCTTTATATCAGTGATTCTCAAACTGCTGCACATTAGAATCACATGGGAGCTTTTATTTTACTTATCTATTCATTCAAAAAAAATATTTTTTGAGACAGGGTTTTGCTTTTTGTCCAGGTTGGAATGCTGTGGTGTGATCACAGCTTACTGCAACCTCGAATTCCTGGGCTCAAGTGATACTCCCGATTCAGCCTCCAGGGTAGCTGAGATTACGGGCGCGAGACATCACACCTGTTTAATTTTTTTTTTTTTTTGAGATAAGTCTCACTCTGTTGCCCAGGCTGAAGTGCAGTGGCATGATCTTGGCTCACTGCACCCTCCACCTTCCGAGTTCAAGTGATTCTCCTGCCTCACTGCTGCCTCCTGAGTAGCTGTGATTGCAGGCATGAGCCACCACACCTGGCTAATTTTTGTATTTTTAGTACAGATGGGGTTTCGCCATGTTGGCCAGGCTGGTCTCGAACTCCTGACCTCAAGTAATCAAGCCACTTCAGCCTCCCAAAGTGCTTGGATTACAGGTGTGAGTTACTGCACCCGGCCTCATAACTGTTTAATTTTTAAAAATTTCTTTTTTTAGAGAAAGGGTCTTGCTTATGTTGCCCAGGCTAGTCTTGAAGTCCTGGGCTCAATCTTCCTGCCTCAGTCTTCCGAAGTGCTGGGATTATAGGCGTGAGCCAAGACACCCGGCCACCTGGGAGCTTTCAAATATCCACATGTTGCCAGGTACAGTGACTGGCAGTGTTTCAATGTAGATTTAACCATTTTAAATGTGCATTTAAAATGGGGATATAAACATTTTTAAAAATCCACAACTTTTAAATGTGGACACCTACTTTTTAAAAATTATAATAGGGTACGAGCCAGATACAACACATCTTTGGGCTGAATTTGGCCTGGCGAGTTCACTGACAACAGCCACACCCTCCCTTTGTCATGGTGGCTTAAGATCCCTCAGAGAAGTACCCAATCCCAACCCGAGGTGGAAACCAATGTTCACCCTCCAGAGAGTGCACTGGCCACATGACCTCACCGCCTGATGAATACGTTTGTTCCGACCAACTCTGGGAAAGAGACAGCTGGTCTTCTCCTTGCCTTTTATGGTGATATAGTTTGGTCTGCACCTAACATCCTGCATGAGGCGCACAGGGCCGGGAAGTCAGGAGGCAGGGAGACAGGAGAGAGGGCGTGGGATGCAGAAAGAAGAGGTGGGTGGGAAAGGCATGCTATAATCCATCGGATGAGAGTCCTCGAAGCCTGCTGTTAGCTGTTGCTGTTAAAATTGTTTCTTAGTAGAAGTGGGGTTTCACCATGTTGCCCAGGCTGGTCTTGAACTCCTGGACTCAAGTAATCTGCCCACCTTGGCCTCCCAAAGTGCTGGGATTACAGGTGGGAGCCACCGCACCTGGCTTTTTTTTTTTTTTTAATAATTGTTTGTGGTTGGTTTTTTTCTTTTGTTTTTCTAACAGAACTAAAGCTCTGTTAAGAGAGTTGGCACTCTCTTTTTTTCAGAGGGCCTGAAATCATGTGAAATATCTTTCCAGGTTAAGCCTGGAAGGTGTCCACATTGTGATGAACAGCCTCACTCTCTGTTTCTCACTGCAAGCACTTCTCACAAGAGAAATGATCTGAACTGCTCTCGGGTAATGAACACAATGGGAGTAGCTGGGAAAGCAGTAATTAGGGAAGTCCCGTTGCTAGAGACATAGAGACAAAGGACGAGTATCTCAACTAGCTCCCCCAGCCTCGCTCTGTAGTTTCCGAACTAATTTCTTAATGTGGATAAATGGGATGCTGCTATTCTCTGACCAAAGGCCAGCGGCAGGTTTAAGGCTTCTTTCTCTGGCTTGCAGGCTAGTCTTTGCCCGGGGTCGATTAACTGAGGGAGGTTGTAGGTCTGTGCTCACTTCCATCCCTGCTCCTCTACCTCAGGGTCTCCGGAAGGATGTTGCGGGAAGACAGGTACTTGCTTCTGCCTCCAGAGAAAGATTCCTTACCAGAGGGAGTGGGAAAATCCACCCTGGCTTCGCCCCTAGACCGCCCACTTGGGCGACACTCAGATCTTTTCAGCAGCATCAAATTTCCTAAGGCTTCCTCCAGCCCTCATCCCAGGTGGGCTGATTGAAAGAAAAAGAAAACGTGGCCGGGCACGGTGGCTCAGGCCTATAATCCCCGCACTTTGGGAGGCCAAGGCAGGTGGATCACCTGAGGTCAGGAGTTCAAGACCAGCCACAGTCAACGCAGTGAAATCCCATCTCTACTAAAAATACAAAAAATTAGCCAGACCCACACGCGGGCACCTGTAATCCCAGCTACTCGGGAGGCTGAGGCAGGAGAATCACTTGAGCCTGGGAGGCGGAGGTTGCAGCAAGCCGAGATCGTGCCATTGCACTCCAGCCCGGGGAACAAAAGCAAAGCTTCCTTTCAAAAACGAAAAAAAAAAAAGGAAAAAAGAAAACCCGCAAACTGGCTGTTCTGGTTATAGCTGATGAAGGAGACAACAGGGGAAAGTAAAAATCATGTAACTCACAGGACGCAGGGTGCAGTCCAGCCCCAGCTTACCCGCTCAGATATGGTTGGGACAGCCCAGAAATGGAAGGAGAAAGTCCAGGTCTTCTTGCCATTTTTGAGCCCAGGGACACCCAGCTGAGCCAGACAAATATCATTCTTTGATCACAGGAATGATGATACTTTATAATCAAAAGTGTCAGTAGATACGTGTGGATGAATTTCTGAATTGCTCAGTGTTTCTGATGAGCCACACACTTTCTCTCCCCTGCACTCCTGCCCCATCTCCACTAAATAAGACTTAATTTTATATTCTCATAAGCCTGGGACTCAGTCAAAGGGCCCTGTAGTAATCTATGGCTCCTTGCTACCACTTCCCACTTGCTTTAGGTGCCATGATCTTGCAATCTTCCTTACTATGTCTCTGACTTTGACTGCACTTATTCCCTGGCCTGGAAAATTGCTAGTCATTCTTCAAGAAGCAGCCTGAACACCACCTTTTCTGCAAAGGTTTTCTTGATACTGCTGGAAGGGTTAAGAGATTGGTTTCTGTATTAAAATCTCACTTTCTCTGTCCTTCTATGATGCCAATTCACACACCGTATTGTAATGATCGTGCTGTAGTTCTCTTCCAACTAGACAGTGCATACCCTGAGATCAAGGACTGTGTTTCATTCAACCTCTAGTCCCAGTCTCCCTGGTAACTGGCACAGAGCAGGTGGGTTCAGCAGGAGAGGGAGGGGTGGTAGGTTTCAAGAATGGCCACAATATTTTGTAGCTCTTCCCATCAAGAGATGAGGCCTATTTCCCCACCCCTTGAATCTGGGACCTTGTGACCTGCTTTCAAGAATAGAAAGTGGCAGAAGTGACATTGTGTGACTTGAAAACCTGGGACTTAAGAAGTCCTGCAGTTGCCACTCCTGTTCTCTTGAACCCTTGAAGCACCATGTGAACAAACCTGGCTAGCTTGCTGGAAGATGAGAAGTATATGGAGGAGAACTGAGGTTCCGTAACTGACACTCAACTACCCCCCAGGCGACAGAGCCATTAATTGCAGAAGCATGAGTGAGCCTCACACAGAGCCTGAGGTCTGCAGAGCCTGGTCCAACAGCAGAACTGCCCAGATAAGCCCAAATTGCTAACCCACCGAATCCAGAACTCAATAAATAGTGGTTGTTTTAAAATCTGGGATGATTTGTTACACAGACAAAGCTAACTGATACAGTCAGAGATGATTATTACAAGTGTGATTATTCCAAGTGATCACTGGGTTGGTAAGTCTAGTTGCTCACTATCATCTGCTCCAGGATTCAAGCTTGGGACCCCGAGAGAAAAGAGTAGGAGATTCAGGACCCTCATTCACCACCCTGCTCCCTCAGGTCCTTTCAAATAGAGTTGCCTCCCATCAGCCCTTGCCAGGGTCACATTTACCTCCTTTTTCTCTCGTGAGCAGGACCGGCTTCTCTCAGCCTTTCGCAGAGTCTGACCTGTCGCAGTTCAAAAGCAGAACCAAGATTAAGGCTGTTTTAGAACAGCTAGTTTATCACCACAAAAGCTTTTTATTTGCAAACTGAATAGACGGGACCAATCATAACCAAATGATTTTAAGAAAATGCAGCCTGTTATTATAATGGGAAAATGGCACATTTTTGAAATAGACCAACGGCAAGGAAAATGGTAATTCACACACTTACGTTACTTGACTGTAATGAACAAAGCCCCAGCCCTTTAATCAGGAACATTATCTGTACTCTGAAAGGGCCGATGGACTGTAGTTTCCCGAGTTGAATTACATTTTTATTAAATTGTTTGGAATTACATAAAATGCCTTCCACAAAAATGCCTTTCTCTGTGCACATACACATAACCTTTGATGAGCGCCTACCAACGTGCTGCACCAAACCCCCAAATCCACCACAGAGGTGAGGGTACAGATGTGACTTAGGGGTAATCACCTGCATTTCACATAATGGGCAATTTCAGAGAGAATTGTCGCTTTTCTGGGAGAGTTAGAAGATGAACATTTGAAGGTATGCATAAATTCAACAGAGTGACATCATAATGTTTAAATATGCTGTTTCAAATGCAGTTTTCACAACTTTTATGGAAATGTCCATTATAAAAGAATTCCTTGATACAAAATTAGTGGATTGCTTTGGTTTGAAAATATAAAACAAGAGTCACTGCATTACTGTTGATATAAACTGCCCAACTTCTCTCCCCGGTGGCGATTTGTGAAAATGCCACAACCAGGATTCCCTTAGGTAAGAGCGCTCAGATGATGGGAGCAGCAAAAAAGCTTAGTGACAGCTTAGCAAGAGAAAAGTGACAGGGACTGAGTGTCATAGGAAAGACACTTGTCTTTGGACATGGACACTTCCTCTTTTTTTTTTTTTTTTGAGACGGAGTCTCACTCTTGTTGCCCAGGCTGGAGTGCAATGGTGCAATCTCGGCTCACTGCAACCTCCACCTCCCAGATTCAAGTGATTCTCCTGCCTCAGCCTCCCAAGTAGCTGAGATTACAGGTGCCTGCCACCACACCTGGCTAATTTTTTGCATTTTTAGTAGAGATGGGGTTTTACTGTGTTGGTCAGGCTAGTCTTGAACTCTCCTGACCTCAGGCGATCCACCCCCCTTGGCCTCCCAAAGTGCTGGGATTACACAGGTGTGAGCCAAAGCACCCAATCCAGTGTGGGGTGTTGGTAGTGGGGCAGATGTATGTGGGGATGGGGTATATGGGAACTCTCTGTACTTTCTGTTCAATTTTGCTAAAGCTCTAAAAAATAAAGTTTATTAGTTAAACACACATACACACATGTCCAGGATTTAGGGACCAAGAGATTTGATTGTTGAGCCAATTTTGTCAGGACCTCCTGATGCTTGCTGCTCTGAGATAGGAGCTAGAAAGAGCAACTCCCAGAAACCCTTGACCACACTGCTCTGGCTATCAGTCTGAGGATTCCAACTGAGCCCTAAGGCTGGCCAGAGACAATGACATACCAGGTAGTCAGGTCACACCATGCAGAGCAAGGGGCCTGTCCCTGAGCTGCTAGGCGCAAAGCAGGTTGGGGTCCAGGCCACTGACAGATTGGGGTATCCTTGCAGCAGGAGTAGTACAGAGGCCAGTGACACGCCAGCAGGGCCCAATGAAAGAGCAGGCAGCAGGAGGGGGCAGCGCTCCTCCAGGGCAATCAAGGCAGACCCCAGCACCTGGCTGAGGCCCTAGCTTTGCTGGCCACATAGCCTCCAGGGGATCTGGTCCCAGGGAACAAGTGACCAGCTATGGGACCTTGGAGAAGTCATTAGGTCTCTTTGGGCCATAGTTTTCTCCATTTTTTTTTTAAGAGTTAGGCTGAATCATCTTTATGGTTGCTTTTAATCTCTAAAATTCTGTCATATTAATAAAGAACAGTTTAAACAATTAAGGTGGACCACAAAAACAAAATATTAACGTGGCCAGGCACAGTGGCTCATGCCTGTAATCCCAGCACTTTGGGAGGTCACGGCAGGCAGATCACCTGAGGTCAGGAGTTCAAGACCAGCCTGGCCTGCATAGTGAAACCCCGTCTCTACTAAAAATACAAAAATTAGCCGGATGTGACGGTGCATGCCTGTAATTCCAGCTACTCAGGAGGCTGAGGCAGAAGAATCGCTTAAACCTGAGAGGTAGAGGTTGCATAGTGAGCCAAGATCGCACCACTGCACTCCAGCATGGGTGAAGGAGAGAGACATTATCTCAAAAAATAAAAATAAAAAAAATATGAATGTAACTGGGCAGCTTAACCTCAAAATGCATTTGAAAACTTTTTTTTCCCTTTCTCTTGGATTTCAAGGTGGAATCTTAAGGCAAACTGCAGAAGCCTTTTCTCCTAGCCTTAAAATAGACTCCACGTTGGCCGGGCACAGTGGCTTACGTCTATAATCCCAGCACTTTGGGGGACCTAGGCGGGTGGATCACGAGGTCAAGAGATCGAGACCATCCTGGTCAACATGGCAACATGGTGAAACCCCGTCTCTACTAAAAATACAAGAATTAGCTGGGCATGGTGGCGCGTGCCTGTAATCCCAGCTACTCAGGAGGCTGAAGCAGGAGAATTGCCTGAACCCAGGAGGCGGAGGTTGTGGTGAGCCGAGATCATGCCATTGTACTCCCGCCTGGGTAACAAGAGTGAAACTCCGTCTCACAAAAAAAAAAAAAAAAAAAAAATTAGCTGGGCGTGGTGATGCATGCCTGTAGTCCCAGGTACTCGGGAGGCTGAGGCAGAATTGCTTGAACCTGGGAGGTGGAGGTTGTAGTGAGCCGAGATCATAACACTGCAGTCTAGCCTGGTGCCTGGCAATGGAGCAAGACTCTGTCTCACACACACAAAAAAAAAACCAGCAAAGACTCCACGCGCCTCCCTTTCTCATTGTATGTACTCCTTCCACATTTCTCTAATTGTGTACTAATGTTTAATTGTGTGCCTTCTTGGAAGTTCCAGGGGCTAGTCTTTTTTTGTTGTTGTTGTAGCTTATTTTCCTTTATTACCCCAAAATACCTCTGTAAACAGGACAATGTCACAAAACAAGGCAGAATTCTGCAGACAAGTATGTCTCACTCAGAGGAAAGAAGTGATTGAACAGAAGGCACCAGAGGTTGCATTTTGTTGGGTTACATGCGAACAGGAAATGGGGGGAAAGATTCACCAAAGAGAAAGGAATTTGCACCGTCATTTCATTGCCACATCCTAAGGATGGAGAACGGCCTTGCTTGCTGCTGCTGATCCACCTGCACCTTACATTGTAGTGTAAACTGTACCTGATGCTAAGGAGACAAATTCCCACACAGCACAGGGGCTAATCTTGAGACAGAAAGAGCAAGCCTGGAGACCCAGCTGCAACGTTCCAGAGATGACCTCATGGTGGCGATTTAACGACCCGGCCATCTTTGAGATGATGCCAGTCCCCCATCTAGATAGACTGGGGCCTAAGACGGCCACCAGAACAAGTCACACAGACAGTACTCAGTCCAATTCTTGCATGCCTTCCTTGCCAAGTTTTCCCTTTTTATTTATTTATTATTCAGAGATGGAGCCTCACTCTGTTGCCCAGGCTGGAAAACAGTGGTGCAATCTCCGTTCACTGCAACCTCTGCCTCCTGGGTTCAAGCAATTCTCCTGCTTCAGCCTCCCAAGTAGCTGGGATTACAGGTGCCCACCACCATGCCTGGCTAATTTTTGTATTTTTTTTTTTTTTAGTAGAGATGGGGTTTTACCATGTTGGCCAGGCTGGTCTCGAACTCCTGATCTCAGGTAATCCACCTGTCTCGGCCTACCAAAATGCTGAAATTGCAGGAGTGAGCCACTGCGCCTGGCCAGTCTTCTCCCTTTATTTTATTTATTTATTTATTTATTTTTTTTTTGAGACGGAGTTTCGCTCTTGTTACCCAGGCTGGAGTGCAATGGCGCGATCTCGGTTCACCGCAACCTCCGCTTCCTGGGTTCAGGCAATTCTCCTGCCTCAGCCTCCTTAGTAGCTGGGATTACAGGCACGTGCCACCATGCCCAGCTAATTTTTTGTATTTTTTCAGTAGAGACAGGGTTTCACCATGTTGACCAGGATGGTCTCGATCTCTTGACCTCGTGATCCACCCGCCTTGGCCTCCCAAAGTGCTGGGATGACAGGCTTGAGCCACCGCGCCCGGCCAGTCTTCCCCCTTTAAACCCCTGCCTTCCCCCACAAAATGAAAGTAGTTACTTTGGACCACTTCCCCGTTCCCAGTTTTGGTTAATAAATACGCTTTCTTATTACCAGACCGCATTCTTACTAATTGAACTCTGCAAGCAGCAAGCATGAGACCTGCATCTAGTCGTCCAGTTACATTAATGCAAAGAACACAGAGCTTAACTGCTAAAATGTGAAAGTAGGAGAGATGTCATGGCTAATGCCTGTAATCCTGTCACTTTGTGGGGCCAAGGCAAGAGGATCACTGGAGGCCAGGAGTTCAAGACCAGCCTGGGCAACATACCAAGACCTTGTCTCTTTAGAAAACAAACAAACAAAACAAAAAGAATAAAATAAAATAAAACATAAAAGCAAATCGGCCGGGCGCGGTGGCTCAAGCCTGTAATCCCAGCACTTTGGGAGGCCGAGGCGGGTGGATCACGAGGTCAAGAGATCGAGACCATCCTGGTCAACATGGTGAAACCCCGTCTCTACTAAAAATACAAAAAAGTAGCTGGGCATGGTGGCGCGTGCCTGTAATCCCAGCT